>NC_135770.1:6394373-6440222 GCF_052425735.1 Oculina patagonica
AGATGTGTCCTCTACTCTTTTACTGATACACTATGTCCCTGCAAGTTGCTTTCCAGTTTCGTCCTCTCTAAAACTCCCACGGAAACAAACCTTTTTATTTTCATCCGCAGGAGATGCCAGTATATTTAAAATTCGAATCTTTATTTAAGATGTGATAAATACCTTTTTAATACCTGAATTAAGCTATCATTTACAAATTAAACATGCAATAGGGTCTCATTTGCACGATAAATTAGACTAGTACCTAGCCAATGGGGCGGCTTAACAAAACCGATTTTTAAGTCATTATTCGTGATGACAAAGTGTTTCTGTCGCGATACATCGTAGTCAAGACAAATAACAATTGCGAGAAGCGTGGGGGAGAACGCGTTTCTTTTTCATCTCCTCAGTTTAGTATACAAAGTAAAATATCAAAGAAGGACGTATTTGTGCCCTGGGGGATTAGTTAAGTCATATAATTTCTACCAAATATCCTATTCAAAGGAAATTTGAAAGCTTATTACAAAGTGTGGCAACTTGTTATTACAAAGTGTGACAGCTTAATTTATTACAAAGTGCGACAACTTGTTATTACAAAGTGTGACAGCTATTTTATTACGAAGTGTGACAAGTGTTATTACAAAGTGCGACAGGTATTACAAAGTGCGACAAGTATTACAAAGTGCGATGATTATTACAAAGTGCGACAGAACAAGGGGCCTTCTTAACTACCAATTTGTTGCTACGAAAGATTTCTGACCGTCATTTTTTGGAAAGCAAACCTCCTACGGATTAAATTTTTGCACAGCTTTGTTCTATTGAAGAGTCCTTCAAGAGTTTCAAATCACGGCCATATTTGACAAGTTACGTGACCGAAATAGAAAAACCCTACAACTGAAAGGGCATACACTTCAGTGATAGAAAATCAGTGCCAACAGATAAAGAACGTCCACGTGCTTAATGCTTCGTACGGTTTTTATGAAATTCGCATTATTATTATTGAAGTTATGGCGTAATAAACATCCGTATTAATTGTCAGACTTTCTTCGGTGGCGTTCCATTCTTACATTTAAACGGTAATTCCATACGTAGGATTATAAAGAACACTATGTTATCTGTGATTTTTTAAAAAAATCGCAACTCAACCTTCCCCTTCCCTCCAAGAGTTGGGATTAAAAATTATAATGCGCGGATTGGGACTGGCACTAGCTACGCGCGCGCAATATCAATTTTTTTAAATGCAAGTATTTATTCTCCCGACCAAAAATCCACCGTTAAGCATTACCAAACGCTTCAAAATGGCTTGCCACCAAAAACCACCTTTAGCAATTCCTTAGCAACTGCTCTAGATCTGTAGTAAACAAAGACCCATTAAATCTAACGGAATATTTTTCTCAATTGTCTTTTGTTTGTTCAAATGCTGTTAAAGCTAAAGCGTAAAGTGCTATTCATTCCATACTGTTTGAGTAAGATCACATGCACTCCGTTTTACTTTCGCTGAAATAATACTGTAATAAACTGCGAGATACAAAGAGGATATTACACGGCGGCGCGAAGATATGAATTTTATTTTCGAGTGGTAAAGCAATATTCATCAAGAGGTTAAACACGATCGACGGCTGAATATAACAATTGAGCAAATTGCCAATCTGAAAGGCAAAATTTCGCGAACTGAAGCTTTCAGAAGATGTATATCGTAAATGTTAAAACAGTCTGTTTATTAGCTTTCATCAATGTCACTGATAATATATAATTCACCATTTTGAAATCTGTTTCTGCTCAACCTCACCGCTTTTCTGTTTTTTGATCGCAAAGTCCTGAGGTTCGGCAACTGAAATGTCTTGATTTTCCCTCCCTTCGTCTGACTCTCCACAAGCAAGAATCTCTTTTAAATAATTTTAAGTCATGTGAAGTCTTTTCTTCGTGTTAGCATTTTCCTGCTCCTCAGTGAAAGATTTTATTTTGGCTTCAGAGAACTTCACAAATCGATAGCTCGCCATTTCCAACCGGCGTTAGCAGCTTTGCACAAACAACCGTGCAAAGGCGGGAAATGACGTCATCGATATCCTCACTGGTTAGGATATGGAAAATACGCCACTACAGTCCCGGATGTAGTTTCGTATGAATTTTACGAGTGGTCTATTTTCCAGTAAAACACTCGCGGCTATATAATAAATGATGATAAATGCAATGATATGAGTTCTATTTATCATACTCGCTGAGGTCTGTTAGTTTTGTAAAGCAATTGTCAGTGATGTCAAGCTTTTATTTTTACACCTGACCATAACACTTGAGTTTTCCTAATGTATGATATCCTTCTTCGTTGTAACGATCCAAGTCTCCCAGATTGATTTGTGTCACAGGCAGAGCAGACTTGTCTGTCAACAGACCGCTGTCCTCTCTCCAACCGGCACTGGCACTGGCACGGTTTCCACCGTAACAATTACAGTTTTGTCCATTGGAACAAGAGTTTGTTACTCCGCATGCGCACATCTTGTCATGGCCTGTAGCTCCTCCCCAGTAGTTCATCCGTGTTCCATCACGTGACACCCACCATGCAAAACTGCTCTCAATAAACGCCACGTCATTATTGCACTCAAACTTGATGAACTGTTCACAGTTCTGGGAGACTCGAGTAAGTGCTGCAAGCTGAGCGGTGCTGACTCCAGTGTATCGCACATCTTTACTGTAACATCCTGCACCACCACATCCAGGAATGTTACCAACATGAGTTCTGCTCTCACTGTCGTGACTTATGACCGTCACGCCTACACCGCCCTTGTCACTCATGTCACAGTACACACTGAAGGGAGTCACGCCTCCTTTGCCATCAGGGTCAATCATAAATTTACCTGAAGATATTTTTATATTGTTTGACTTAATTTCACTACAAGAGGTTGGCTTTCGAACCTCTAGCAAAGTATTCACTTTTATGGAACGATGGAAATTTCTCGCGACGCAAGTATAGGATCCGGCATAGTTGGGCGCGATGTTTCTAAGAAGCAGAGAGCCGTTTGAATAAAGGATATGATTGGGTGGAAGACTCTGGCTTACACGCTGCCAAAAAACTTCTCTTGCTCCTTGTGCTAAACAACGTAGTAACACATTTCCAGTGGATAATGCTAAACTTTTACGGGGAGGAAGTAATGTAAACTTAAGTGTCTCAAATACAGTAATTTGTACCAAGGCTGAATCCTCTTTAAGAAGATTCTTTGCCAGGCATACGTAGTCTCCTCCTTCGCTTCTCGTTACATTCACCATGCTCAGCTTTCCATTCTCGAAAGTGCTTCTGTCTTTTGGGGTGTTTCCATACAACTTACGCCACGTGACCGTTGGCGTCGGCTGACCAGTTACTTGGCAGAGCAAGCTCACGTTCTGTCCTTCTTCAACGACGACTGATGAGGGTTTGTGAGTGATCACCGCGCCAACTAAATTAAATAAAAATGTCATCATTCAACAAGTAGGAAATTACGAATCCAGTTTGGATTCTAGGCGTGCTTTAATTGACTAAAGAAGATGTTTTGGAAGAGTGTAGAACATATAGCTACATATCTAAAGCAATCGTGTTTTGATATTCCAGGTGATTGTACACCTTAATCTTAAATTCAAATCTGTGTTTTAGTACTGCAGGTGTTGTCACAGTGTTTTTATTATTTATTTCACTTGGTTGTCGCACAGCTTTATTCCATTTACTTATTTTCCACAGTTAATCTCAATCGGTTCTATTTAGGGACGGACCATTAGAAAAGTGATGGGGGGGGGGGGGGGGTGGGGGAAAAACCAAAAAAAAATTCATGCAAGCCAAAATGGTAAGAAAAAAAAATCGTGCAAAAGGGAAGGCAAAGAAAAAAATTCGTGCAGAAGGAAAGGTCCTATTAATACCTGAAAATACCTGCCATCATTTAACACTTGATGAGATCTATTTTTCGACGAAATATATGGTGGAGAACGCTGAAAATAGCATTTCCGAGCCTAGAAATTTCAAAATTTTCTGGGGGAGCATGCCCTTACACCCCCCTAGATGGATTGTGATCATAACATTCCTTTAGCTTGTCTCTCTCTATCGTACGTAGACTGCTTACTAGTTAACTCATTTCTCAAACAGATTGCAAACATGAATGGTACGATATACAGTGGTCTTAGTTTATGTTGTCAATTCCGGTCAAATAGGATTTCTGCACTAATTATTTACCTTATTGTTACTTATTTTCGCGGGACTTAATTTTCGCGATTTTCGCGATTTTCAAAAAACCGCGAAATTAAAGACCCGCGAAAAAAGGTTCTCGCGAAAAATAACGACGCGAACTTTAATATCCTTCTATATAATTCGTTATGATTAATCAACGTTACCGTCAGTTTGCTACATAATTAACAAACTTTAAATGCAGGGCTGATCAAACAGCTAGGGACTGATGTTATAAATTTATTTTGGCCCAATATTTCGGTTGAACAAAACCAATTATCTTGGTACAGTCGTCAAACTAGCTCTACTTTGTTACAAAGGAACATACCAAACTGTTATAAGCCGGTTTCGTCTCGTTATATGGTTTTGTTCAGTGTCATTGGAAACTATTGCTGTGGATAATTATAATCAGTTGTGCCAATTTTGAGACAAACTGTTTGGTAATTCAGACCAGTATTTTGACAATTTTCGCGAAATTTAGTTCCTTTAAACGTATTTTTTTGGCCAAATCGCGAAATTTAAGTCCCGCGAAATATGCCCGTTCCATTTTCGCGAAATTAAGTTCCCGCGAAAATAAGTAACAATAAGGTATGAATTTCTATTACGTATTGTTTTAGATTTTGCATATGATTATGTCTAAGTTTTCCCACGGACTTTACACAGAAATATATGAAAAACACAAATCTATTATACGAAGTGATCGAGAAATTCATCCTGCTTTGGTGTGTTAAGAAGCGAAAGAAGATGTGTAAGAAACTACATATAGAATTACAGTGTCCATCAGGGACAATTATGGTGGCGTATGATTGGGATCGCACTTAAAAGCTGATATCAATTCAAAAACCTCTAATCCATTGCAGACAATCAAACAGACTTTTTCCTTATTAACTATTTTTTGTAGAAAGGGGTGGATCATGTAATTTCAACCCTCGACCAGGGGTGGGTGTTTTGAGCTAGAAGGAAGGGGTTGGTCTCCACTTTTTCCAATTGCACCGCCCTTTGACCACTCCCCCCCCCCCCCCTCGGTACTTATTAACAGTGCCTGAAGGATGAAGTCAATGAACAACAGCATTTTTAAAATATTTAAAAAAAATAATCAACAAAGCAACATTTGTCAAAAAACATGGTATAAAGTAACAAAACATGATATTTGTCTGAAGAAAAAAACATTTGTCTAAAAAAAAATTCGAGCAGAGGGTTTCACCCGAAAAAAAAATTCCTGCACAAGAAATGGGCAGAAAAAAAAATTCGTGCAAGCCGAAAATTCCCCACCCCCCTATCACTTTTCTAATGGTCCGTCCCTTACAGAAGCCAGGTATTATACTGTAGTAAAACACGAATTTGAACGGAAGTTTGAGAACACGAGACAAATTAAATAAACATGCACAAAGGGAGTGTTTTACTGTTTCTTTTCATGACAGCACGTTGTTGGTCTCACCCGCGTCCAATTTAATGTACACAGTTTCCCTGGAAATATGTTATTCGTTTACTTTCTTGCGTGTGACATGTCCAAATGGTATTAGCTTGTTTGCCAAGCCTGTGAAAGGGAAAATAAGGGGACTTGGCCCGTGCATTTCGGACAATGTCCTGTCTACTACGATTTCCAGTTGAGTAAGGCACAAACAAAGTTTGGTGACGAGGTTTCAACGTTACAACGGCATTGATGTCAACCTCGTCCCCAGGGCCTTCTCGGTGACGAATTTTCAAAATAACGGCTCTTCATATTGAAAACTCGTCACCGAGAAGGCCCTGGGGACGAGGTTGCTTTGTTGTCAAGAGCAACTTTCTCTGTTTCCATTGGTAACTGTCGTTACAGGTACTGACCGCCATTGTTCTTTTATACAAGGAGGACCTCGCGGGAAACAGAGCAATTTTTTGATTGGCTTATTTTTTGAAATTTCGATCCGAAATGGTGTCAGCTTTTGTCAGCTTTACGAAGCGCCAAATGTTCTTCATTTCAGTTCGCGAGTTATTCATTTTGCACTTGAGAAAGACATAATATTTAAAGCTGAAGGAATTCTTAAAGCTGCTAGAAAATCCCTGGAGTTAGAAAACGATTTAATTTCAGTTGAACAGAAACTCTAACGATCGATGAAGGTAAAGTGACGCACGTTAAACATAACGTCAACTCTCAACACAGATCTGTTACCGTCGATATAAAACAGCTAAGGCATAATATATTTCATTATTTGTTTCTTTTATCATTGTCTCTGTGTATATATTTTTTTTTATTTGAAAGCGTAATAAAGTGTTGCTTACGATATTTGTAGTGTTTGTATTTATTTAAGCATCGAGATTGTCGAGCAAGACAATTACAAACGCAAATTTGTTACCAATGAAAACAGAGAAAGTTGCCCTTGACAACAATGCCGTTGTAACGTTGAAACCTCGTCACCAAACTTTGTTTGTGCCTTACTCAACTGGGAATCGTAGTATCGCGATCGCTTTCATTTTGTTGTTGCTACTGAGTCGTTATGGTATCTTATTTGTAGTTACTCTAAGACGTGAAAACAAGCAAGAAACACCAACCGCCATTATTTTACGTGTTGTTTTTGTTTTATATTGCACACAGACGATTGTTTCCCACAAAGTTCTGGTCATGAAATACTCACTCCGAACAGATAATGTAGCCGATGACGTCACTTCTCCAAGAATATTCCTTGCCACACAAGTGTACGTTCCCTCATCTTGTGACGTCACATCTGTAATCATCAGGCCACCACGTGACGCCACAACTCGTTTGTCCGCGAGAAGGCTGGAATTCTGTTTCAGCCACGTGACTTTAGGTTCCGGGTTTCCTTCAGCTTCGCACTGAAACGAGGCTGTATCAGTTTCGTTTACCACCATGGACATGGGAGGTGCCACAACTGAAGGGGCTGAGATAGATTTACCAGGATTGCCCTTGGGTCCTTGGGGGCCTTGGTCGCCTTTAGGTCCAGGAGCTCCCTGAATTCCCTGAATACCCCGACTTCCTTTGGGTCCCTGTGGTCCTTGCGGCCCGGGCGGTCCATGTTTACCTGGAGAGCCTCTGGGACCAGGCCTACCTCGTCTTCCCCTGATGCTTTTGGGGCAGTTGACATTGCAGGCCAGGCTACTCAAAGCAAGTTGCAGTCTTCTGATGTCATCACGATCAATGGTTTCGCTAGCATTGGTTTTCTTGTCTGTTGTTTCCGGCACGTGGCGTTTGTTACGAATGTGTTGTCCTGAAAGGAACATCACAGATGACTTAGTTGATGTTTCACTCAGTCTACTAAACGGACTTTTGAAAGCTTCGGTTACGTACCAAAAGGTTTAATTTGACAATGCACAGAGGAATTACAAATGGAGTATGTATGCCGCTCGATGTCTGAAGGCAGACTAGACGGCTTTAAATGATGTGAAAATAATAAATAAATGTTCCGTTTTCGTGAATTCATGGTGAATATTATTGTTCGTTCCTCTCCGCATTGCAAGATGGCTGCAAAGCCAGCCGGCAGGTTCGACCCAATCCCTCTCGGTCAAAAAAATTTGTTTTGGTTTTGTCTTCACCAATCATATCTACCGCCCGAACTGGTGCACTGTCAAATTCTTTTACCTGTGCTGCACCGTTCTTTTACATGTGCTGCACCGAAACTATGGAATGTTCTAACATTTGACATAAGAAGCGCCAGCACGGTAAGTATTTTTAAAGCCAAGATAAAAACTCGCTTTTTTCTTCAAAAATTTTTATCATAATTGTTTTTATATTTTTGTAAGTTTACTCTTACACTCTTTTTTTTTTTAATTAGAATACGTTTTCCGACCCAGGCTGAATATTCTTATTTTTCTGCCGATTTTAGGCTGAAAATATTCTTATGAACATTCTTAGAAAATACCGTTTGATATTTCCGTTTTAGCAAGTATTAGGTAATCAATTACAAGTGTTTGTTTCCAGATCTGTATCGTGTTACATTGTGCACATGTACCATTGCTTTTCGTTGCAGCCTGGCCGTTTTGGCTTTAAACAAAGCATTCCTCTCAGAGATAAAGTGACGGAAATGAAAATACCTGATTTTGTTTCAACTGAAAACTATATTCTTTTCAAAATCTCAGTCTCGGTTTATTCTTAAAATAGTTTTAAAAATTCAGAAATTTCAGCCTCGATATTCTTATAAACTAGATTCTTATAAAATAAAAAGAGTGTAATTGTAATTTGAGCGTTTCAGCCTTTTTATCCCGATTTTAACCTTTTCATGCGCGTTTGAACATTTCATGGAATTTGTGCATTATAAATGTTATTGTTGTCACTGAATGCTGAATGTCACTGAATGCTAGCATTATTCTTTACTGAAATAATCTGATCGAAGAAGTATTCACAAATATGCTTCCCGCGGTAGGCCTTCAGCCATCACGACATCGAATTTTCGTCACTCGGTATTATCTTAAAGAACTTTTAAGATCTTAATACTGAAAGGATTACGTTGTATTAACATAACTTTTTGATACTGTCTTACAAGGTATTCAGAACGCAATTTTTTATTCAGTTATCAGTAAACTTTAATTTTTTGCATGAGGTGTTTAATAATACTAGAATATAGGGGCGCTAGAATGCTATCACAGGAGTCATTTTTCAACTTCCTTAGTTTCAGCTGTAGCTTCTTCAAATAAATAAAATTCCTATCTTCGCACTGGCAATGACTGAATAACTCACCTTGGTTTGAATCACTGTGTAGCATTTTCATCACAGACTCATTTTCGTCGTTTGCTGTGTTTCGTAGTTCGAGCTTTTCTTCTCTTTGTCGATTCAAGACTTGAAGCATTTGTCGATGGACGTGAAGTTCGATCTCGACGTGAATCAATCCCGTAAAGCAAATGACGGAGAGAAATATCGATGAAAACATCACCGTGTTGGAGACCGGGCGTGTCTTTAATATATACATAACACCTTCTGGAAAGACTACGAGAATTATCAGGCTCGGATATAAAAGTCTTGGAGAGCGAAACTTGTGCTTGTGTGCTCAAAGACTTAAAGGCAGACAAAAACACAGTGTTTGTTTGCACTTAGCTCTTACCCTTATTTGACCTTTCTGTCCGGTTTCAGTTTGCATTGGATCAGTTTCAAACCTTTAGGCTATGCTTCTGAGGTGTGGGGTGGGGTGGGGGGGGGGGGGGGTGGTAGAGTAAATTACGATAATGACGAATTACCAAGAAACTGGGAAATTGTGCTCGTCATATGACGGGTAAGTTATACCGGAGTGTTGTCCCAATACATTTCACTGTTAGTGTAACGTTGGCCAGGCTGAAGAATATACCTTTTGCTATATACCGACAGTGGCTTCGCGCGTACCTAGCGGCATATTGCTTTGAAGTATTTGTAGTGTGAATAACAATATAGAGTTGCATATTTTGCCCTTAGTCGCTAGTCCAGTTCGAACCGCTAGTTCGGCTCACGCAACGACGTTGCGTGACTGAGAGGGAGGGCCAAAACTGGACTCATTTCGCCATTTGTTTAGGAATATGTATGAATTTTTTTAAAAAAAAACGCACCTTCAGTACATGTCTGGACTGAAAAATAATCTGTCGACTTGCAGTTTTCCGATTATTGTTTCAGGGAACAGCGTCGTGCCTGCGAATAAGTGGTGGGACTATGCTTGGCACGCGATTTTCGCGCAGGTTCCATATCTTCGCTTCTGGGGCGTGATTCGCCTACCGAGCTCAGACACACTTATGTAGTGTATAAGCACTGATGGAGACAGGAGCGGGAACCTGATGTATGGCTATGGTAAAGCATGTGGAGACCGTATGCGAGGTGGGAGACCAAAAGTTGAAAAAAGGGGCTCCCAAGGTGGAGGGAAATGGAAAAACCAGGAAATTTATTTACGCAATATTGGAGTTTTTGCGTAATATATATATATTTTTTTGCATCAGAAATAATGTTCATATCGCGGGGACCACCTAGTCAACTAAGTATATGGGGAGGGGGAGGGGTAAGTGGGAGCAGGGTATCTGAAATTCTTTTTTAACATAACATTGAATAATGTAAAAATTCAATTTTTTATCCTTGGAGCCCTGGAGTTATTCAAGTTCTTTATTGGGACCTTGAGAAAAAAAAAACCTTTAGGAGGAAGAATTTCTGAATCCGGGAGGAATTATATTACCTTGTTCTTGAAGACATTTTTTCTTTTTTGACAAATAACATGAAAAGGAATAAGCAGGGTGTTGTTTGTGTGTCTGACTACGTTACAGCAGTTGCACTGAAATAAGTGTTTATTGACACACAGGAAACCACAGTGTTGGGACAATAAACTGGGTGGGTCTTAGTTTCATCTTCATTATATCTAAAGGAATATTTTTCTCAAATGTTATCCAAATGCTGTTAAAGCTAAAGTAAAAAGTGCTATTCATTCCATACTGTTTGTCACGTTTCAGTGTTACTACTAAGATCACATGCACTCCTTTTTACGTTCGCTAAATTAATTAATAAACTGTTAAACCATAAAAAGTCGAGGTTTTTGAACGGTTGTTTTGCATTACAAATTTTAAATTTTCGCGTAATAAATTCATTTCTTTTGACACCTTTTGTGGAGTTATTTTTATCATCAAACACTTATTTCATCTTTGACTATGGTATCAATTATATACTGATTTTTGGGAATGTTTGAATTGAGTGCAATTTTGGTTGAAGTTATCTTTTTTTTTCTTATCTAGTGTGTGTTTTTTGTAACGAGAGTCAAGGTTTCTTGTGAGATACTTGCCGGAAAACAGTTTTGTTTGACTATTGAACGACAAAGTGAATTCATAATATTTATTCATTCCTAGGTAACCTACACTATCAACCATTGTTTTAAGAACAAGGGACATACTTGTTTGCTTATTTATGATTAAATAGATCTTGACCTTTTTGACCTTAGATTGGTCAACCACGGATTCTTTCCTGGAATAACTTGTTTTCTGACCTTAAGTTGTTTTATACACTTGTATTCGGTGATATTTTTCTAGCAGGAAACCTTGACCTTATTTTCCCACGTTCTGTAAGTGACAAAGAACCTTTTTAACTATTGTACAATGTTTATTTACTTTTTTGTACACCCTTGTTTGAACAACCATGTACGCAAGTATTCTTTTAAATTCGGCTTGTACAAACGGCTGCTCTGAACTCGTAAACAACTTAGTATTCATTTATGGAAAGGGGTCGGACTGTAGTTACCGAATAACACGCCCCTTCTTCTTCGAGTTTAGTGGAAAAGTTGTTGTTTGAACTTGTAAACAAGAAAAACTATTTTCAGCTCTAACTGTACAACTGTATTACTTGTAACTGTTTTTGTTGTAGAAAAACAATGTTTGTAATATTTATATTGCTCGCGCTGTTTTATTTTGGCCAGTTCACGTTCGGTTCGTAAGGAAATTTTAAAAAGGAAAGCGTTTTCGACTTAGTAAATAGCTCGAAGGTTTTTATGCTAATACCTGAAAAGCGCAGTCGTACTACAACGAAAACTAACTGCGCAAGTCATTACGTAAGCTTAGACTCCGACATCAAATTTGACGTTTTAACAGAGATTGACAGCTAGAATACTGGCCACTTTAAAAGAGCGCGGGTTGCTTTAAACACCAGAGAATTGAGAACATCATTGTCAGAAAAGGTTCTACGCCTGAGTGTAGCGTTTATTAAAAAGAAGTTGGAACAAGACAGAAGTTGTCAGTCATTCCTGTTTAAAAGTGGGAACTGCTAGTCCCCCTTAACCCGCTTTTAACAAAACTGAGGCATAAATGATGATAAATGCAATGATATAAGTTCTGTTTATTATACTCGCTGAGGTCTGTTAGTTTTGTAAAGCAACTGTCAGTGATGTCAAGCTATTAACCTTACGCCTGACCATAACACTTGAGTTTTCCTAATGTATGATATCCTTCTTCGTCTGACCCATCCAAGTCTCCCAGTCTGATTTGTGTCACAGGCAGAGCAGACTTGTCTGTCAACAGACCGCTGTCTTCAAACCAACCGGCCTTGCCATAGTTATCACAGTTACACTTTCTACCACCAGTACAAGAGTTTGTTACTCCGCATGCGCATGTGTTGTCATGGCCTGTAGCTCCGCCCCAGTAGTTCATTTGTGTTCCATCACGTGACACCCACCAAGCATAGCCTATCTCAATAAACAAGATGTCATTATTGCACTCAAACTTGATAAACTGTTCACAGTTGTGTGAGACTCGAGTGAGTGCTGCTAGCTGAGCGGTGCTGACTCCAGTGTATCGCACATCTTTACTGTAACAACCTCGACCACTACATCCAGGAATGTTACCAGCATAGGTTCTACTCTCACTGTCGTGACTGACGACAGTCACGCCGACACCGCCCTTGTCACTCATATCACAGTACACACTGAAAGGAGTCACGCCTCCTTTACCATCAGGGTCAATCATGTAAGTACCGGAAGAGCTTCCACTGCGGCCCGATTTTATACTGCTGCAGGACATGGGTGTATTGAACACTTCAAGAACAGAAGTTGCCTCGATTGAACGCTGAGAATTTTTTGCCACGCATGAATAGGTCCCGGCATCACTTGTGGAAACGCTTTGAAGAAGCAAAGTTCCGTTTGGATAAAGAACATGATTCTGAGGGAGACTTTGGCCAGCTCTTTTCCAATCGATATCAACTGAGCCTTCAGCTGTGCAAGGCAATATTACACAATTGTAAAGGGATGCAACAACTTTCACCGGAGGAGTTAACGTAAATTTAAGTTTGCCAAGAACCATTATTTGGGCGGCAGCAGAGTCTTCTCCAAGGAGATTCTTAACTGTGCATGCGAAAGCTCCACTATCTGCTTTTGCTATATTTTGTATAGTCAAATTTCCATCAACAACTGAAGTCTTTCCTTTTGGCATTTGACCGAACGCTTTTCGCCACGTGACTGTTGGTGTCGGCTGACCAGTAGCTTGACAGATCAGGCTCACGTTCTGTCCTTCTTCAACGATTACAGATGAGGGCTTCTGAGTGATCAAGGCGGCAACTACATTAGAAAAAGAACAAAAAACACTGATCAAACGATAATCATTGAACTAAAAGGAAGAAGCAATTCAGTGAACTTGACAGATTGGGGACTTAGCTCTTCAAATCTTCATGTTGGCCTGAAATACTAAATTTTAATGGATGATAAATTAACTGTTTTTTTTACCCAGACAACAGCTTTCTTTTATAGCTAATAGCTGTACAATCATGTAACTTATAGACTACGAGCAGTCCCTATTTTTTCACAGAGTCCGTCGAGCGTGAAGCGAAAAATGTAAATTATTGAAAACAAATCTTGATACAGTTGATAAACATGTTTATAACCCACCTTGAACAGATAACGAAGCCGATGACGTCATTTCTCCAAGAATATTTCTTGCTACACAAGTGTACGTTCCTTCATCTTGTGATGTCACATCTGTAATCACCAGACCACCACGTGATGACACAACTCGTTTGTCCGCGACAAGACTGGAATTCTGTTTCAGCCACGTGACTTTAGGTTCCGGGTTTCCTTTAGCCTCACACTGAAACGAGGCTATACCAGTTTCATTTACCACTATGGACATCGGAGGTGGCACAATTGAAGGGGCTGAGATAGATTTACCAGGATCGCCTTTGGGTCCTTGGGGGCCTTGGTCGCCTTTAGGTCCTGGAGTTCCCTGAATTCCCTGAGTACCTTGGTTTCCTTTAGGTCCCTGTGGTCCTTGCGGCCCGGGCGGTCCATGTTTACCTGGAGAGCCTCTGGGACCAGGCCTGCCTCGTCTTCCCCTGAAGCTTTTGGGGCAATTGACATTACAGGCCAGGCTACTCAATGCAAGTTGCAGTTTTCTGATTTCTTCACGATCGATGGTTTCGTTGGCGTTTGTTTTCCTGTCTGTTGTTTCCGGCACGTTGCGTTTGTTACGAATGTGTAGTCCTGCAAGGAACATCACAGAATGACTTAGTTGATGTTTTTTCACTCAGTCTTCTCATGTTTATGTTTCACTCAGTCTACTAAACGGACTTTTCAAAGCTTCGGTTACGTACCAAAAGGTTTAATTTGACAATGCACAGAGGAATTACATGAGTTTATCCTTTTGTGCACTGTCAAATTCTTATACCTGTGCTGCAACGAAACTATGGAATGTGCTATCATTTGACATAAGAAGCGCCAGCACCGTTACTATTTTTAAAGCCAAGCTAAAAAACCCACCTTTCAAATGAAGCATTTTTTTCCTGGTTCTTTTTAAATTATTGTAAGTTTATTTACTTTCAATTGTAATTTTAGTTCTTTATCCTTTTTTCCGTTTTTAATCTTGTCATGCGCATTTGAACATTTTATGGAATTTGCGCATTATAAATGTTATTGTTGTTAAACGACAGTGACTTACAACCTGAAAAGGTTAACAAGACCTTCAAGATAAATCGAGATCGAAACTTATTCAAATTAATACCGCTGATTTGATTTGTTCTGAAATTGTCGGGGAAAAAAAACCGTATGGCTTGTACTGAAAAGCAGTGCAAGTAGTACAAGAGGTAACAATAGGTTTCTGAGGGTAAACATACTTCTAAACTAGGCTTTGGTTTTCATTCTTCACTGAAATGTTTGTGCTCAGAGTTTCAGTACTAAAAATAAAGCCCATAGTTGTTGAAAAAAAAAATTAAGCTAATTAAGTGTCACGCAAAAATGTCACCGAATGTTATCCTTAAGGTCGCGCAGGACCCTTGCTCATTAATAAATTCATTAGCCAAATTTCTTGACGGAGTGCTATCTTGTTAAGCTTTAATTCGCTACATTTTGAACATCGATTCCTCTACAATTTATCATGGATATTAGGGGATGATAGAATTACATCATGATTGTCTTTTTACTGAGAGATGACCGTTGTCTGTGATGTTACAAGCCTTTAAAAGTTTAACTGTAGATAATGCGATTTTGTGTCCAAGTTTTCAGCTAGAACAACGCACCGAATTAAATGATTATATAGCTTAGTGGTAAATCATAATCTCTTTTGTGCTATGGCTAGAACGAAATTTTCGATTTCAAAAACTGCTACAAGTTAATGGCTTCTAAGAGAGCAAAAATGTAAATTCTAAACTTTGAAACGTGCTATCTTCATTTTGAGAAGGAAATTTAAAAATTCGCCATAGTCATAGCACAATAGAGTTCACCAAGTTTATGTTCCTCGCGAATCAACTCTTAAATCCTATATCGGCGGAGAAAACTTGGACACAAAATTGCAGGTTTTGAGGCTTCCGAAGACCTTCCGAGTCAATGTTTTCAACAACGTGTGATATATTCAAAGCTGCGAATCTAATTATGATAATTCCCTATGTTCCAGCGCACATGCACAAAGCTGAGAACAATTACTAGTAATTACTTGTACAAAAGAGTTTAAAAACAAACATTCTCATGAATATTTCGTTTGACGTCGGCTTCAGTCGTCCGGCAGTTCGTGCATACTCTTTAAATAAATACATACTAATGATTGCAAGGGTCCTGCGCGACCTTAATAAAAGGCCTTCAGCCGTAGCGACATCGAATTTTCGTTACTCGGTAAAGGAAGTCATTACCTCATTAAAGGAAGTCATTAATGTAATATTTATTATTGCTGAAAGGATTATTTTCTTACAAACTTTTTTTTTTTGATACCGTCTTACAAGAAAAGGCGCATATTTTAGATGTAAAAAGCAATTTTTTACACAGTTATAAACTTACAATTTGTAGTGCAAAACTTATTACTAGAATATAGGGGCGCTAAATTGCTGGGAATTGTTTCCCCAAAATAAGAACATTGGATGGCAATTCGCAGCAGTCATGTTTCAACTTCCTTAGTTTCAGCTGTAGCTTCTTCAGATAAATAAAATTCCTCGCTCGCCTATAACTATTTTGTCGATAATTGTACTTCTCACCTTTGTTTGTATCACTGTTTGAATCACTGTGTAGCATTTTTATCACATACTCATTTTCGTCGTTTGCTGTGTTTCGTAGCTCGAGCTTTTCTTCTCTATGTTGATTCAAGACCTGAAGCATATGTCGATGAACGTGAAGTTCGATCTCGACGTGAATCAATCCCGCGAAGCAAATAACGGAGAGAAATATCGATGAAAACATCACCGTGTTGGAGACCGGGCGAGTCTTTGATATCTCAGCCATAATATTGTTTTGCTAGGCTGTGAGAGTATCAAGCTTTGACAAAATGTTTCGATAAAGAGCGTAAATTGTTCCCGTGTGCTCAAAGGCAGACAAGAACACAATGTTTATTGGCTGTGAGCTCTTACTCTTTTTTGACTATTTTTCCGGTTTCAGTTTGTATTGGATCAGTTTCAAACATTTAAGCTAGGGCTGTTTCATTTTTGCTACGAATGTGCCATGCGTCCTGAGGTGTGGGGTTGGGGTATGGGTGAAGAGATCAACTCCTCATTAATACAGTAAATAACGATCTGACGAATTTCCAAGTATTTGGAAAATTGTGTTCCTTTTTATTACGGGCTCGTTATACCGAAGTGTCGTCCCAATACATTTCACTGTTAGTATAACGTTCATTTTGGCCAGGCTGAATAATGTACAGTTCGTGTGTACTTGCTGGAGTTTTCATTATAAAGGGATTCGTTACATCGGGTTTAACTCTTTACTGAAACTTCTGAACCCTTAGGGGATCAGTCGGGGTAAATACAGCTCAGTAGCGGCATTGCTTTGAAGCAGTTGTAGCGTGAAGAACAATGTAGAGGTGCAGATCAGTTTTGCCCTTTGTTTGAGAGTGGTTGTGATTTTTTACGACAGGAAAAATGCACCTTAAAAACATGTCTGGACTGAAAAATAAGTCGTCTTCAGGTTGACGTGCAATTTTCGGATTATTGTTGCAGGAACCTTAAGCGTCCATTTTCACAAGCAAAACCAGCGTCCTGCCTGCGAATAAGGGTGCGTGATTTTTGCGCAAGTTCCATTTTTTTTCTTTTTGGGGCAAGTTATTCGCCTACCAAACACATACACTACTAAATTCCAATTCGATCGGGATTAGTGGACGAAGAGCCGCCCTTTGGAAGTGCTACTGCAAATTCCCATTTATTTATTTTTGTTTTATTGTTATTTTATTTATTTTATACACTCTTTTGTAGTATTCTAGGATTTAACGAAAAAGGAGCGGGAACCGGTAAAGCTGGTGGGAAGCTTATGAGAAGTGGGAGACGAAAGGGTGAAGCGGGGTTCCCAAAGTGAAAGGAATTCGAACTGGGAAAATCTGGGGTTTTTGCGCAATATGTTTGCATTAGAAATAACACAATTGCAAGGAGGCAGGGTCCACCGAGTCTCTGGGGGCTACTCAAAAACGTTTTATACGGGGAGGCTCCGCCCCGAGCTGTAACCCCTTACCCTTTAATATACCATTTTCGACAGAAATTGTACCTCTTTTGTATACCTTTAACTGAAAAAGGTACCCGGATACACCTGAAAGACATGGGGAAGACTTAGAACACGACGTTTTCTTGACACTTTCATGTAGCGCTAAATAAATTAAAACAATACTGCCATGAATTTTAGCTGTTCGAAATATTTTAATTAAAAGCTCTTTTTAAAACTTAAATGACAGATTTCCCTATCCTTTCATATACCTAAACTTGTGAAATCCTTACCCTTTTATATACCTGAAGCCTGAGAAAGCAGGAGATCTGAAATTTCATTTTCTCACCTCTTTTGCTCCAGGTTCCCTGTACTGGAAATTAAAATTCGGACTAGTAAAACGCGGACTAGTAAAACGCGGACTCAGGTAAAACGCGGACTTGTAAAAGGCGGACTAGTAAAACGCGGACTAGTAAAACGCGGACTTGTAAAACGAGGACTAGTAAAACGCGAACTTGTAAAACGCGGACTTGTAAAACGAGGGCTTGTTAAGCACGGACTTGTAGAACGCGGACTTGTAAAACAAGCGCTTGTAAATCGGATAAAACTAAACGGTTTAGCGAGCAAAACAATTTGTGTTTGAAGCTCTTGTGTGTTTCTTCGACGGCATATTTCTAGCTTTTTTGAGCACTCTATGGTCTGTTTTAGCGTGGAGATGTTTTTGCAGTATAGCACATGTTCGTTCTGCAAACCCCTACTAAAACAACGGGATTGATGCTATGAGTTGTGTGCATATGTTTCTTTCTTTCCACTACTTGAAGTCTGTTGAGTGCAGTCGTTTGTATTGCTCGCACGAGGTAGAACGGGGCCCGTCCAGAAATCAACAGTCAATGGTAAATAAAGGTGACGGGCCTACACGACTCCTACGTTCGTGACATTAGAATATTTGCCGTTAAATGTTTAAATTCGGTCTTTCGACCTTATTTGCTTCTGACTTCTTTCTGAGGGTACTGTTTTAATTTGGGGGCAGTATGTGGTAAATAAAGGTGACGGGCCTACACGACTCCTACGTTCGTGACATTAGAACATTTGCCGTTATATGTTCAAATTCGGTCTTTCGACCTTATTTGCTTCTGACTTCTTTCTGAGGTTACTGTTTTTTTGAGACATTATGTATTGAAGAGAGCCGTAAGATGATTGTGGCCAAGGAATTCGAAGTGTCTAGAGGCGTTTTACAAGTCCGCGTTTTACTAGTCCGCGTTTTACTAGTCCAGTCCAGTCTACAAGTTAAAGACACATCCGAAGACCACCCCACTGTGAATTGCCATAGCACAGACAAAATTATAGTCAATATCTTATGTGTTTTTAAGAGAATTACATAAGAACCAAGGCATGTCTTGTCTTGCCTTACATTGACATGCAATAATTTGAAAAAAAAAGCTCGTAACAGTTTAAGACAGAATCCATCAGGAATTTGAGTAACATTAATTTTAGTTACGCAAAAATTGAGCACCAGAATAATTTAAATCCTTGTGTTCTTTCATACCTTGTTAAAAGGCTTGACATGTGATAACACCAACATAACACCAACAACAGTTCTTTATCAGTGGGGATTGAAGAAAAAAATGGAAACATCATCACACAGTTGACCCCCATGCAAAAACACTCCAGGATGTCACGGGACTGTTTGGTGTCCTTCTGCCAATTTCTAACTTCAAATTCCAATGTTAAATTCACATTAAATTTTCAATATTTCTTAGTTGTCTAAATTTTACTAATTCTTTTAAAAAAACTATCACCTGCCAACATCCCCAAAAATCACTCAAAAAATTACAAAATACCGCAATACATAGATACATGGGATGAGTGAAGTTTCCTTGGATTCCTTGAAACGCCAACAAGATATTTCCGTTTAACCCTATTCAGACCGGGGGGGGGGGGGGGCTTTTGAGGCCCGCGCTGACTTTGATCTTTTATAACTTTTTTAAGATTTAACCAAACGCTGCCAAACTTTCTGAGTTTTCCTAAAATTTATCTGGCAACAATTTGGTACGGTTGGATGATGCGTCAGGAACTTGACATCACCATGGCAACGGCATTTTGACAGGCATGTTTTCCCAAATTTGTAATTTTGCGTGTTTCTGTTAATAAAAATCAACTTAAATGAACCTATTTTTACATTTTTACGGGTTTAAAGCACATTCTTATTCTTTTTGAGTACTTTGCAGTGATTTTGGGTGGTTTTCTGGCATTTTGGAAAAATTTTGAAATCCAAGATGGCGGATCCAAGATGGCGGCTGTTTTGACATCATGATGTAATTGTCACGTGATGTGACGTCACAACCCCACGTGACGTATACCAAAAGAAAGAGTTTCGGACGTACAATACATCCTATAAGTTTCATGGTGATTGCTTAAATATTCTGGAAGTTACATAGGGGGGCTTCCGAAGCCCCTCCCCCCCCCGGTCTGAGAAGGTCCAAAAAAGCCCGGTCTGAATAGGGTTAAGGTCGCGGGGGATACCTACAGCATGAATAAATTCATGAAGGGAAATTTTGCTTGACCTGCATCTTTTAAAACGCTTATTTCTCAGCTGTTATGGGTGCGATTAAGCTCAAATTTTACAGAGACAAAAAGAAATGATCAAAAATTGTGAATGTCGTCTTTTATTTGGTAGATTGCATTTAACGTCGATGTTATAGCCTCGTGAGTGCCAAACTGGGAAAAACATGATTTTGTGGCAGAGTTTGCGGAACGAGTAGAATACAGCACACTGGGATCTTGTCAAAAACTAATCAGTCAATACCTCTAGAGTGTCACAACAGAAGCGGATTTTTTAATTTAAAGTTTGCCAGCAAATTACGGCGGTTTAAGTGCGCAAATTTGAATTAAATGTCTTCTACCTCTTTCTAAAAGCGCTCTTTTAAAATTCCGCTTCTGTTATGACACACTACAGTATTCAAAGTTTACCTATCTGCAGTGGCAAGTCATGAAGTTCTATCCGTGCTGTATTCTCTGCCACAAAATTGTCGGAAAAGTCAAAACTTTGAGATTTCCGAAGGTGTCCCGACCTAAATACGATCATTTTACCAAGGGAGATGTAATTATGGTAATTATATTCCACGCTTTTATGACGAGAACAATGCGTTTTTAAATAGGACACGATTGTTTATGCCGAATATTTTTGTGATTACTCTAAGTTGCAGAAAAATTCAAATTTAAATGAAAATAAGCTCAAAGACTTCCTACAATCTATATGAACGTATATCGCTTAATGTTGTTTAAATTGGTAAAAATATCAAAGAAACAGGATTTTTTTACAAATCACGCGCACGCGCCCATATTTTTATCCAGTCATAAATATCTCGTAAAGTTGTCGATGCAAGTCGATGTACTTCGTGCATACGCTTTAAATAAATGCATAATGATGAGCCTAAGGTGTCCCCCGCGACCTTAAGGTGGCTGATAATGGGTTTCAGTATTTCCCAGTCCTTATACTTTGGTTCAGGACTAAAAGCCTTCATCAATTGCTATTACAGTAATGGTATGAAACAAATGTTCAATCATTCATCAACAAGTTGTGATCATTTTCTTGACAATAGTAGTTCCCCGGTAAACAGTTGTAGTACTGTCCCATCAAAGTGCAATGCCTGGAAAATACCGAAAAGCACACGACCTTCAGGTGAAACCGCACCTTACAGTATTACCAATACACTGCACTTTGCTAAGTCTTAAAACTTTACATTGTCTAGTCGTCTACTTCAATCGTTTATTTGTATTTTGTGAGATACATTTATAAATTGAAACCATCATGTCATTAAGTAATAATGCAATCTCGACAACGTTCTAGATATTATATTATGCACACTAATACAGCTCATGCAAGCCCTGTGACTTACACAAACACAGTCGGACTGAGTGCTACTTAAGTAACTGCTTCGTGGTTTCTGCTGTACTGAACCCTGCCTTTCAAGGCAAAGCGCCCGATTTTAAGCTTCTAAAGCTTCTCAATGTTCTTGTTTTACTATAGTTAAGGCGTCATGAAAGGCGCAACTTAGCGGAAAATTATTTAATTAATTTATTTGCTATATGTGATAGATATAGACGTCCACTGTTCTTCTTACAGACCTGGCGAAATTTTGTCCGCCAAAAAAGCCGTAGCCTGATCCCGCGGGCTTGATATAGCTTAAGGCAGTCGGTTTATAGTTCAGGTATTAGTTTTGGAGCAGCGCAAAAAAATTCTCGTTAATCGCATTTTTTCGTGCTACTCCCAAAGTGTTCACCAGGGTTCTTGGTCAGCTACAAGCAAAAGAAATTAGCAATGGTCGTCCGGTTTACGTTTGGCGGATAAAATTTCAGCCGCCGCATGGTTTAAATTACCGTATTTTCTCGATTAAACGCCGGACCTCGATTAAACGCCGGCCTCGTATAAAAGCCGGGCCGGGTCAAAATTGCTTATTTTTTAATAAACGCCGGGGGCGTTCGTTCGTTGCTATGAATGGCACTAGTACGGTATGCTACTTTGGAATTTTCAATGAACGCTGGCGTAAAATAGCTAGGATGGACGTTGTACAACAAAATATAACCTTATTCACCTAGCCGTTTTCGCATTAACGTCTTTCTTACTGACGCATTTTCGTTCTTGATTTAGTGCTTACAGGCGTTGAAATCACGAGAAACTCTCAGTTCGAGGCGTTTATGAACTTAAAACTTTGTATCCATAACCTTTACTTCATGCTCTTTTGTGTAGTTAAAATACCGTTTATGTTACTTTTGTCATAAATCATGGTTGCAAGTTGCAACATAAACGTGTTAAATCCGCAATAATGTACCTTTGGGAAACTGTAAAACTTAGATGGCCAGGAAAAGTTTTTCGGGGCAAAACGAAGAGCAAAATCGCCTTGCTTTGTAAAACTGCCCCTTGGTCTCGGAGATCGACAAAAACAAATCAATCTGAAAATTTGACAGAAATTTGCCTTCCGTTAATTAACGCTCGGCCCGGATTAAACCCCTACAAAAATAGGGAACATCATGATCTGACATACAATACGAGGTGTAACCACCCTAAATTAATGTTTTTAATGTGTATGGATCTTTCCATAATATTCGGACAAAATTTCTTCAGACCTGTAAGAAGTATAGTTGACGTCTATTAGTGTCACACATAAATAGATCAAAATACACTGTTTTTAATAAACCACTGAATGCAATGGTCACACGACAAATCTCCACGGCCCGGCCAAGACCTGTACGCATGCGCACAGCCTATTACCCGTGGAGTGGCAGCCATGGACAGCTGTTTCGTCCTTGTAAGGACTCATCAGCATGGCATAGCCAGGAAGGGTCTCACATAAGATCATAGACCCCGCCGTTTACTCCAGAGGCGAACCCGAAGGTTGCTTTAAACCCCAGCTCCATATGGAACCATATGGGAGCTGTGGCTGGGACTGTAGAACAGTCTCGGCAATGCGTAAGGAGATGTGGATCCACTAAATAAATAGGGATGCATGTGTGACGACATAAAAATGTCAAAAATAAACCACTGAATGCAATGGTCACACGAGTTCGCCTCTGGAGTTCGCCTCTGGAGTAAACGGCGGGGTCTATGATCTTATGTGAGACCCTTCCTGGCTATGCCATGCTGATGAGTCAGCTGTCCATGGCTGCCACTCCACGGGTAAAAGGCTGTGCGCATGCGTACAGGTCTTGGCCGGGCCGTGGAGATGTGTCGTGTGACCATTGCATTCAGTGGTTTATTTTTGACACTGTTTTTATTTATAAGAATCTAGTTGATAAGAATATCAAGGCTGAAATTTGCGAATTTTTAAGAATAAATCTGAGGCTGAGATTTTGAAAAGACTATAATTTTGTGTTGAAAATTTGTAAATAGAATAGAACGGACCGTCTCTAAACGGTAAAACCTTTAACTATCCAATAACACGATAAATCCCCCAGAACCGCTAGCAGCTCGCGCCTCCGGCGCTCACGTGCCCCTCCTCCCTTATTTTACCTTTGCTACGGCACTGACATGATCAATAGATACCCATTGCGTACTAAACGGAAATGTTAAACGATATAAACGAGTATTAAAATGTTCATAAGAATATTTTCAATCTAAATTCAGCAGAAAATCTGAGTCGGAAAAACAACAGATTTATCTAATGGGCGTACAATTACCACCGCGACTAGAACCGATACAAAAGATTGCAACCGCAGACAGCTTTCTCGTTCTTATTGGGACTCAATGCGCTGTAGCAAATCTAAATGACACCAGCTCGAAGAGCCAACGCAAATATATTGCCCAATAACCCGTACACTGTATCAAGTTCCGTACTTTGCTGGAGGAGGGTGGGGGCAAACATTTTTGGCCTACTTGTCTGGAGGATTTTATTCTAGGGCACAAGCATTGCAGCGACATTTGGGGGCTCCTGGGACCGTTTAGTTTGCCGATGTGGTTAAAGGGGAGGGATTTGATTATGCCTGTTATATATATTGTCCCTTTCTTTATCAGAACGTCTTCCCCTGTTCCCCTACAAAATCCAAATGTTTAATACGACCCCTCCAACCCCCCCCCCCCCCCAAAAAAAAAAAAAATAAATAAATAAAAAATATAAAAACTCCTCCTTTAAAAAAATGACAACTACTTCTCGTTTTGGTTCTTTCTTTACCTTATCTTTTTAAATATGCACTATGTCACATCCCTTTTTTTCTTGAAACAGTTTTTTTGGAAAAAGTCAACACCCCACCGGATATTTCAATGGTCCGTCCCTACGTCACGTCAACTTGTGTTGGAAATATGATATCAATAAATTCTCTTGCGTGACGAGTATAGTCAGACAGCACATAGCACGAATTTCAGGAATTTGCCGTTTTGGTGCATAAGATTCTAGCTAAATGTCAGGAATGTCGTCTAAATTGAAAATTTGACATATTGTAGTTTTGTAGCAAAAAAATTAACTCATTGAAACTGATAACGGCAAAGCATAAGACCAAATTTAATTCGTTTTAACAATTTAGTTCGACATTACCCGGTTGACTGCAGAATGGGAATTATGGCGGAAACATGTCAAAAATGCCTGTATATTTTTCGTGCTAGCGCACTCACTTTTTACGGGCCAAACTAAGGCCTAGTTCAGACATCGAGCTCCTGCCGTGCCGAACTAAATTCAGGAATTAAGTTCGACAAAAGTACGGCAGAAGCACGGCGTCTGAATCAAACTTTCGAATTGAGTTCGGCAAAGCAATTTAGTTCGACACGGCATGTCGTGCCGCACGACTCTGGCACGGCAGCGGTTCAAACGTCGTGCTTTTGCCGCACCAAACCAAATTCATAAATTATATTAATGTATTTTGGCGGGATTACGTTCCCGCGAGGAGTTACGACGAGACTCGAAAATAATTCTCCATTACGGAGTATGCGCACAACCTCGTTCCCAGGGTCTTCTCCGTTTTAGCCGCCATTTTGAAAACGGAGAAGACCCTGGTGACGATGTCTTAACATCGTCACCAGTTGCATACTTAAAAGTATGCAAATTGAATTTTATTCTTGCCAGACGGCAAAAACCATGGCGGCCAGCCAAAGGAATACAATGAATATTTTTCTGCTAAAAAGCACGCCGAGGATGTTTCATTCAACAAAGTAGATGACACTAATGACAGGGAGCAGGGCGAAGAAGAAGCTAGCGGGTCTGAATCCGAAATAAGCAAGTTTTCGAAAACTAGTCGGGCAAACAAACAAGCATTCGCCGTACTCGCTAAAGGAAATTTTTTTTCTGTTGCTTTTCTTTGAGTTTTTGCTGCAATTTGGAAAACGGCGCCATTTTTGTTGGATCACCGCTGACTAAATGTTACGTAGATTCAGTACTCCTGAATTTGGCACGACTCTGGCACGACGTCTGAATCAGAGTCGTGCTTTTGCCGTGCTACAGTCGAACCTAATTACAATTTAGTTCGGCACGGCAGGAGCACGATGTCTGAACTAGGCCTAACACTTTGGATATGATAAGGAGGAAAAATAGGGCTTTCCAAAGAACCCATGTTTTACCGATAGAAGCGTATACCCTTGGTGTTCTAGCCCTCTGAAGTTAGGTCAAATTCGGAATGTAAATTAAACTGCGATCGATAGAATTTTTAACGCGGTAAAAATGTGTCAACAATTACATATTTCAGGAAGATTTTCTGTTTAAAAGGAAGACCTAGCGTTGGTTAAATACTCATGTAAAAATGAACTCAAGGCAAGTTTCTGAAGTTGCACTGGAAAAACTGAACCCTTTACAGACTTGGCTAAATTTCTGTAAATTTAAATTCTACAGACTTTCTATAAAAAGAAATTTTAAGGTCTTCTTTCACCGTCATAATAGAATGTTTGTAAATTATGGTTTTACATACATTTTGCATACTTTTTGTATTTTGTAATAAGACAAAATATTTATAAAATGTCTGTGAATTCTTAGTGCTCAGAGTATGAAGCATTGACCATAATTTACAGACTTGACAAAATCTCTTTATTAAGTCTGTAAATCTACGTTTTACAGAGGATTTGAGTGTTTGCATAATAGCTTCAAATTTTATATAATGTCTGTAAAAGCACATAAGCAGGGCTTTGTAAAATGTATGTAAAAGCGCATAAGCAGGGCTATGTAAAATGTATGTAAAAGCGCATAAGCAGGGCTATGTAAAATGTATGTAAAAGCGCATAAGCAGGGCTATGTAAAATGTATGTAAAAGCGCATTAGCAGGGCTATGTAAAATGTATGTAAAAGCGCATAAGCAGGGCTATGTAAAATGTATGTAAAAGCGCATAAGCAGGGCTATGTAAAATGTATGTAAAAGCGCATAAGCAGGGCTATGTGAAATGTATGTAAACGCGCATAAGCAGGGCTCTGCAAAATGCATGTTAGGCCCGGTTCACACGTCGCATATCTGCCGTGACTCGAATTCAATTAAACGAATTAGATTCGGAAGAAGTTCAACGTCTGAATCGGCTGTCGAATTTCTGCCGCACGTTCGACTAGTCTGCATTATCCGACAGAAATGCGACACCGACTCAAACGTCGAACTTGGCAAAAGTGTAGAAGACCAATGCAAGTCAACACAATTTGCGTACTTACCTTGCAAGCATAGCTTTAACAGAGCGAGAAATATAACCGGATTTTGGCTGAATTTGGTTACGGTAAATACCTAATCGTACCGCTCGTTTGGTCTCGACATGGGCATTTTGGTCGACTGTGTCTCGCCAAAATACGAACCATGGCTCTGCCAAACTCGCCTGATATGCTATCGAAGATTACCAAAAAGGTACGAGTAGGTATAATAAGCAGGGCTCTGTATAATATCTGAAAAACTAGCCTGCGAACAGGACTCTGTACTAAATCGAAATCTGTGTTATTTATTCATTTATTTATTTGTCTGCTTATTTATTTTTCAATTAATTATATGTTCGATAAGCTTTAGTGACACATCGCTTTTAGAAGTACCAATATATCGAGAGTTCGCTATATCGAAAACCTCGATGTAACGAATATCGGGGTACATTTTACGTTTGGATCTTCGGATTGTGTTCGTTAAAACGAGGATTTTGTAATATCGCGGATTGTTATATCGTGGTTCTGTTCCATATATTTTATTGTAACTTTGGCCGGCCAGAAGAATATCATTATAATATATATATCATAATATTTATTTATTTATTTATTGTATGCGGAAAGAACATCGCGTCCTATTATCTTTCTGTCTGCTTCGGCCGAGAAGAACTGGTTCCGAAGACCGAACCGATCATGCGCAAGATGAATAAATCCCGGCGTCCTCTCTGGCTCTGACTTTTGGCGGTTGATTCGTAACGGGTCGAAGCGGTCGAAGCATGGTCAAAGTGTGTGTACAAATCCATGTTCAAGAAGCTTTTTACTCGCTAGAATGATAATTTCGTTCGCCTAAAGACAGCTTATCTTCTCGTGTAGCTCCATGGAGTCTTCTATAACCGGATCTCCGATCCTTGCGCCTGTTGTGGGCAAGGGTCTTTCCAAGGTAAGGTTTTGCACAATAGTTATACGAGTTTCCATCAGAGGGTTTCCATGAGGCTTTATTAAGCTTAATATTTTCTAGGTTAGCTTTACCCGGTTTATTTTATTTATTTTATTGTTTGTTTCTTTCTGCTCGTACACTTGTCGTACGAATTCGACGATTCATAAACATGTCAGAAATGTGTACAGTGTATGTTTGGCATTTTGTTATTATTCTTTATGCCAATATCTGTTTATCATTTATTGTGGAAATTAAAACACCGAACTCCTCAACATGTCTGTCTTATTGTATTATTTCCAGATACAGATGTTTAGGGTTGATTGCAACATATAGCATCTATGACCATGTAAGTACAAGACTTAGTTTTGTTCCTGACAATGAGTACTAATTTCAACATGTAAAGTACATTGTGAGCATTGGTACATTTATTTCAATCTCTCTGAAACTCTACATGTATGTAACCAGAGAGAAAAGTCATCTTATTTTCGTTCTTGACTGTTCTTTGTGATTTTGTTCCGCCCATATAGATATTCCCCTGCCCCCACTTACTGCCCCTGGGTCTCTGAGGATGGTGATCTCCAAATAAAAACCACTGTATTAATGATCAATTCTAATGCCTTGAGACCTTCCTTTGAACTTTTTTCGGCCCAAATACCATGGTAGTCAATTAGCAAAAGATCCATAACATAAGGAGTTTTATTTAAATGAAGAAAACTTCATTGATCAAAAGGGGCCATGTTTACTTGTCTGGATGTCATCCCCACCTTTGTTCAGGGTCTGGATTATGGGGGGCCCTTTCTTATATAAACAGGGCTCAAAATAACAGCCGTTCAATGGACAATGTCCGGCAAAGATGACAATTTGTCCGGACAAAGTTTCAGTTTGCCGGTCATTTTCACCGGTCACATACTGTACATGGCTTTGAGAATGATAACTGATGACCAGAAGGGCATTAGAAAGCGATCTATTCATAAAAGCTGCAGCTAAAACAGTGAAGAAATAGCAAACAAACTATCTAACGAACAGCAGAAATGAGTGGTAGTTTAAAAAGTGCTATTTTCAATATTTTGACTGTTCAGAAATGACACATGACCGAGCTAGAATCTGTCTGGCTGGACAACATGATCTGCAACTGTCCAAAAATTATTTTGAGCCCTGTATGAAGGTCTGGGTCTGCCACTTTGTGGCAGACAAACTTATGCACTGTATTGTCTTGTATTGTCCACACTATGACTCACCATAATAGAGAAAAATATTAACAAGCCAAGTACACATCTGTAGCCCAGACATCCAGATCCTGGATGGCTACCCCCAGCATTATTCACTGGCCCTACCTAATGTACCAGTATGAGAGTGAAGCAACTTACCAAAGAACCCAACAGACTTATCCTTGTTAGTGCTGATACAAGGACTGCATGGTACATGTGAGTGCACTAGCAGTCCAGTGCATTTACATGTACCATTAGGCCACCCCTTCTCCCAATAAATCATAATAATATCAGCATAAACATTAACACAAGAAGGAGCATGTTTTCCCCTAATTCGAGTACAGTAAAAGCCTGCGATTAAGAACCTATTATTTTTCCAGTTAGCCTAAACAGGTTCTTACATAAAGGGGTATTAACACAAATTCAGGTTAATAAGGTTCTTAATAGGTTCATAATTTCTGAAAAAAAGTTTCAATATTGTTATAGAGATTTAAGTTGTTTTCCGCCTATTCCTTGTATAAAATTTGCATACCACATACTGGTAAATGCTTACAATGTATGCTAAAATGAAGCACTAATTATTTAGAATATGACATGATTTTATGCATAGTAATGCTTTGTCCAAACTTATTTCCCAAAAGTAAACATTTTTAATCATTTTTAAAAAAATAGAACCTGGTTCCAAATTTGAGGCTTAATATGTTCTTATAAAAATGGTCAGGTATCTACAGTGTTATTTTCAAATTTTAGCCTAACTGGTTCTTAAATGTTTAAGGTTCTTACTCGCAGGTTTTTACTGTACGCTTATAAATGCTACAATCTCGTTGATTTTGTTGTGACTTTGAATATGTGCTTCTTCTTATTTTGCTTGTGTTTATCTTTATGCTATGATTCTTCTGTCACCATTATTGACTAAGCTGCACTGTACATGTGTGCCATTACTTATGCTTATTCTTGTCATACCATATTTGCCATTGGAAACCAGCTGTAAAGGCCAATTTACATAGTATGATTTTATTGCATGTGACATGGTTGTGAAATGCTAACAACAGGTTTATGACACAAATAATTATTGTGTTGTGAAAATCCAACCTACAGCGTACAACTAGCTTATGAGTGTCATAGGCGTGCCGTAAGCTTGTCACGTGACAAAATCGTACCGTGCAAAGTACAGTGTACCTAAAAGATTTCAGTCATAATCAGTTTGGTGATGGTCTATCAAACCCTGTAACAGATTTAGATGCATGTACATGTATATATGACTGACTGACTGACTGACTGACTGACTGACTCAGGGACCGCGCAGGAAGAATTTGAGTGGGGGGGGGGGGGCTGAAAGTCGAACCCTGAACTGAGTAATTTTTGGGGGGGGGTCCGTGGGAGTACAGGGCATGCTCCCCCGTGAAATTTTGGATTTCAAATTCACTTAAATACCGGAAAATGCATTTGAAATGAGATGTTACCAGAAGAAATGAAAACAGAAAAGGCAATTTCACTTTATGTTACAAAATCAATTACATGTACCATTAGAGTGGGCTTGAAAACAAACCGTATCATCTTATACATGTAAACTTAACCCATTTGGTGGGATCGAAATGACCAACGATGAAACAGGCCTTAGCTTTTAAGTCCCCTTAAAAACCAAGTTTTTGGTAAAGGGCATAATCCTGTAGTAGCCTAACCTCGACTACCCGTAACCACTTTCAAATAATAACCGAAAACCTTAAAGACAACTGTCCGCATTTCCTTTTTTAATGTATCTATGTTGAAGGTGAGTTTATTTTGGCTATAGTACATGTAACTGCTGTTACTTTCGTCCTTTACAAACTAAATCAATAATATGGCTTCCAGAATCGAAATATTTTAAGAGCAAGTTTGTAGAAGAATCGAACAAAAATTGTTTTTTGCGGCAATTCTTAAAATACAGGGATTTCGCTCATCTTCTGCATGAAGGTAGTCCTTATTAAAACTAAAAACGTTATGTTGTTTTTTTCTTCAAATATTTTTATTTTTCTGAGAAAAGCGAAATTTTTGATTTGACATCTAGACTCGTCTAGACTCGATTGAGAGGGTACAAATTGGGTTGAAAATTGACCATTTTCAATCGATTCGTTTGTCAAAACCATCACGCGCAGGAAAAAATAAATACAACCGGTCTATTGCATGACTCTTCCTTGTCCAAATAAGCATAGTTTCAAGAGTTTTGGTTTAATCTAATTATTTTACGGTAAACAAAACCAGACTATTCTCACGCGAAATGAAAGTCGGTCGGTCAAAAGAATCGTCATTTTCACTATGTGCCTTATCTCAGAATTCCTTGAGATAAATATATTTCAACTGTAGAAGGATGATACTTTCAAAATATTTAAAGTTTTGTCTGGGTAAATGATTAAGCACTTGTCAAAAAATTATTCAAAATCGTACAAAAACGACACAAAATCACGCAAGCTTACGAATGCGTGACCAAAAGTATTACCACCGTATTTGTTCTTTAAATCAATTTAGTCGCAACACTAGCAATACCAAGGCATAAATCATAATAAATATGTTCACCTTTGCTTGATTATGATATCCTGTCCCATGCAATACGTTTTTTTCCTGTCAGTTCTTCAATGGCTTTCCGTTCAGTTCGCATGCCGCTCTGCGACTGGTGAATTTGAAGCAACCACCGATACGAGTTTAACCAAATATGTATCGTCATGATTAACGAGCCCTTTTTGTGTTACTTGATTAAGCCATATTTCAGGTTATAGCCGGCAAAGCGTTTTCGATAAGCCACTTTGCAGCGCCTGTTGGCACCGTTATTATTCGAAGTGAAGTATAAATTTGCATACTTTCGAGACAAGCGTGACAGTTTTTTATACTTAGGGGGTGGGGTGAGGGAAGGGTCTTAAATTTTTAAATGAATTAATGGTTTGAAAACGTTTGGGAATTAATTGTCACAAACTCGTATTTGCTACGTGATTTACTTTACTTATAAGTTCTGCTTACGCTCAAAATCAAAGAGAGAAAAACCGTAAAAGTATTGACGAAAAGCCGCTGTCAGGAAAAAGTGTTGTAATCTATTAAATTTAGACTTTCTAAAAGTCGTTTGCTTCTCGTCTCCGGTTTGGTAGTAGTCTATAATCTACTAATTGCTGGTTGCTCCTTCTATAAAAACCAAAATTTATATTCATATAATTCAGTTATGTACTTCGTTATTCTCCAGAACAACAAAGTGAAATAATTGACCTTGTGTGTGCGAGAATTCACGTTGTTTACTTTTAGGAGACGAGACTAATGTAATTTACTAAACTCGATTATAGATGTTTGAATGATTTCTTTTTTCTCACGAACCATTTGTGGAGCAACCGGCACAACAAAGTCCCCGTAAAGTGCTTTTTCCTTCAGTTGTCTGCATGGTAAACTGTTGGAAAACTCCACATGTTCTCGCTGCACTTGGTGTACTCATGGACGTTTCTTGTTCTTTTAAAACGATAGTTGGCAGTCCTTGCTCGTATGATCGACGCGATAAAGGTAAATTAATAACCGAGGTCCCTTTGCTGTCCCTCTGGTCTTTTGCTGGTGTTAATGGCGAACAGGAACTTATTCTCCTTAGAGAAGGTATCTTTAACAAGCAACAGGATGTTAGCGCTTTTACTATCTGTCTCTTTCATCGATCCGAGCTTGGAATTGGATGGCGAAAAAGTTCCAGTACATGCAAAGTTCCTCACGAGATTGCTTATCACAGTAAAGGGAAGACTTCTAAAGGAGATAGAGGTGTAGAAAGAGAAATATCCAATGTAATATTCCAGAAAACTGGTATCCTTGTTCCCGTGGGGTCAGGTATGACGTTGTGAAATTCTTTTACATCCCCATGTGAAATACGGTATTATTTATAGTCGTGTCTCGTTTATTTCACTGCTTTAAATTGAATTATTGTTCTGTGGATGCTTCCTTCCGTTAGCAGTTTACTAAACGGTAAAACGATTACTTACAAAACAGTGGTCAGTAGACATTTCTAATTATTTCATTCTACAAAGAAATATCCGACTCATTTCAAACGCCAAACTTTCTGTTTGTATAGAGAGGAGACAGAACCGGGACCTAGTGTGTCATCTGTTGCCTTAGCTGAAAAAAAAGGAAACAGCGCCTTGATCGTTTGTTAAAAAAACAGCGACACTAACAATAAAAAAATGGTGATTGTCTCTTTTTTTTTTCTCATTTTGAGCAAATCACGTAGTAAATTCGAGTTTGTGACAATTCATCTCCAAACGCTTTCAAACCATCGGTTCAGCTAAAAATTTAAGACCCTTCCCCCACCCCACCCCCTTAAGTATAAAAACTGTCACGCTTGTCTCGAAAGTATGCAAATTTATACTTCACTTCGAATAATACACGGTGCCAACGGGCGCTGCAAAGTAGCTTATTGAAAGCGCTTTGCTGGCTTTAACCTGAAATATAGCTTAATCAAGTAACACAAGAAGGGCTCGTTAATCATGACGATACATATTTGGTTAAACTCGTATCGGTGGTTGCTTCAAATTCACCAGTCGCAGACGGATTCGAGAAGCGGCATGCGAACTGAACGGAAAGCCATTGAAGAACTGACAGGAAAAAACGTATTACATGGGACAACATATCATAATCAAGCAAAGGTGAACATATTTATTATGAATTATGCCTTGGTATTGCTAGTGTTGCGACTAAATTGATGTAAAGAACAAAGACGGTGGTAATACTGTTGGTCACGCATTCGTAAGCTTGCGTGATTTTGTGTCGTTTTTGTACGATTTTGAATAATTTTTTGACAAGTGCTTAATCATTTACCCAGACAAAACTTTAAATATTTTGAAAGTATCATCCTTCTACAGTTGAAATATATTTATCTCAAGGAATTCTAAGATAAGGCACATAGCGAAAATGACGATTCTTTTGACCGACCGACTTTCATTTCGCGTGAGAATAGTCTGGTTTTGTTTACCGTAAAATAATTAGATTAAACCAAAACTCTTGAAACTATGCTTATTTGGACAAGGAAGAGTCATGCAATAGACCGGTTGTATTTATTTTTTCCTGCGCGTGATGGTTTTGACAAACGAATCGATTGAAAATGGTCAATTTTCAACCCAATTTGTACCCTCTCAATCGAGTCTAGACGAGTCCAGAGGTCAATCAAAAATTTCGTTTTTCTCAAAAAAAAATAAAAATATTTAAAGAAAAAAACAACATAACGTTTTTAGTTTTAATAAGGACTACCTTCATGCAGAGGATAAGCGAACAATTTTTAATAGCATTACCGGCCGTTGTCGGATTCTTCTAGAAATCTCCTCTTAAGTAATTTGTCGTTTGTTTTTTCATTCATTATTTTCTTTCCCTTGTTACTGTAAAAAAGTGGGGGGGCTAAAGCCCCAGGCTAGCCCCTTCCTCTGAGCGGTCCCTGTAGACTGACAATAAGAGTATATCTTTATTGTGCCTTACACTCCAAAATGAAGGTATTGGTTGAGTTACAGTAAAGGTTGTATATCAACTACCGGTATGGTAACAAATTACTGAACTATAACATGCAATGAAATTACAATGCAAACTACAGTCGAATCCCGATAACTCTAACCTTCAAGGGAAATCGAAAAAGGTTCGAGATATCGGGAGTTCGAGTTATCAAGGGTAAAATTAGCAAGAAAATGACCTGAAGGGGAATCGAAAAAGGTTCGAGTTAGCGGGAGTTCGAGTTAATGAGGGTTCGAGTTATCGAGATTCAACTGTATGCCTGACTGATTGACTCACATTTTGTTGTTATTGTAAAATGTTTGTGCTAGTCAATTTGTAACAAACTGCTCTCCCTTATTCAATTTCAGATCCCACATTCAATTGCTGAATTATCTTATGAACTGCAAGGGGAGTTGATGGCCTTTCAATCAATGTTAGTCTCCACCCAAGAGAAAAGAACCTTTTAGGGACATATGAGTCCTGTTCATGAAAATAAGCAGGGCTCATATGTCCTTATTAATAAAGCCTGGTTTACACTAGCAACGCAAGCGCAAGCACAAGCATGATTGCGCAAAAAGGACAAATTTTGATCCTTGTGTTTGTGCTTGCTGTCAAAATGAAATACGCTTGTGCTTTTGCTTGAGTCGAAGCCATTTTCACGGAGAAATACAGTGTAAGAGCTGTTATCCTTGCACTTGTGAAAACCAGGCTTAACAGTTGGTCATTGGACATTGGCCGATCAAAATTTGTTCATGTCTGACGAAACGCCAAGTTTGGTCGGACATGATGTCCGGACAATTCATTGCAAATCATTGTCTGACCAAGATGGTGTCTTACTTGGACATATGTCCTTTCCAGAGAGAACAAATTATTTGCAGCCCTACATGAGGGAAGTTGAAAGAATTAGATTAGTTCAAGCTTAAAACAAAATGCATTGTATGATACTGCTAAAAGTAGTTTGTATAGTGTGATCGTCCGGGTGAGAGTAGTTCTGAGAAGAACTGTTGTTGGTGACTGACGTTTCGACAACCTGAGTAGAAGTCATCTTCAGAGTCAAGTGAAAAGTTGTTGTCAGTCGATGATGTTATAAGTCTGGTTCGTTGATGTTGATGGGTCAGTTAAGCCGTGATGTTATTGGCTGTAAGACTCGTGTTAAGTTTGTCAACAGTAATTGGTCAGTTTCGATCCGTCTATTGTCAGTCAAATTAAGTTGTTCTGTTCCGTCTATTGTTAGTCAAATGAAGTAGTTCTGTCAGCGTTTCATTTGTCGGTAGTGTTTACGTTGTGAATAAGTCGTTTGTAAGGTGCCGGTAGTTGTTTACATCTGTTAATAGGCGTCTGTTCTAAGTTTGTGTACCAGCTTTCCAGAGTCAGTCATTGAAAATACCTTATTCTCACTTAATTTCGCGAGTACTAAATTTCGCGATTTTCGCGATTTTGAAAAAAACGCGAAATTTAATACTCGTGAAATAAAAGACACGCGAAGTTTAAAATCGCGAAATTTAATATCGTGCTGATAATATAAAAAAAATGAAACTCGATGTGTTTTATCATAGTTATTCTAACATGTCTGAGCTTCATGTTTACGAGTTTTTGTTTGATGTTGTCTATTAGTTATCTCCCACTCTATCAGTGGCACTGTTCGAACTGTTCTCTGTCGCCAAGTTCCTCAAAATCTCGCTCTTGCAGTCGTGGATGAACCTATTAAGGATTTAGACTGTTAAATACGTTATGTTTTGTTATGTGTAAATTGTTTTGTTTGCTGTTTTTACGATGACTTTCATATTAATTATGTTGTTACAGTTTCGAGGTCAAAGCTTCATATTGAAGAATAGGTAACAATCGCGAAATTTAATACACTCCAATTGTACCTTCCTCCCAAAATCGCGAAATTAAGTACTCGCGAAATATGGCTCTTGATTTTTCGCGAAATTAAGTACTCGCGAAATTTAGCGAGAATAAGGTAGTTAGTACTGTACAGTAGGTTAGGCATTCAGCAGAGTCCCAGTCGATTTGGTGGTTAGTAAGCGACTATTCCCTACATCAAGGGCACTTCTGAAACTATTGCGCAGATCCTACAACCCTACAATATCCGTGTAGCTCACAAACCTATAACTACGCTACGACGTTTACTGACCAACATTAAAGACAGAGACCAACCCCTAATGACAGACAGGGAGCGATTTATAAGATCAAATGCTCTAACTGCCAGGCCTCCTACATCGGAGAGACCGGTAGAAACCTCAACACGAGACTGACTGAACACAAACGGGCGACAAGAAATGGTGATGTCAACAATCACATTTCTGAACACCATCGACCGACAGAACTACTTAATTTGACTAACAATAGACGGAACAGAACAACTTAGTTTGACTGACAATAGATGGATCGAAACTGTCCAATTACTGTTGACAAATTTAATACGAGTCTTACAGCCAAAACATCACGGCTAAACTGACCAATCAACATCAACGAACCTGACTTATAACATCATCGACTGACAACAACTTTTCACTTGACTCTGAAGATGACTTCCGCTCAGGTTGTTGAAACGTCAGTCACCAGCAACAGTTCTTCTCAGAACTACTCTCACCCGGACGATCACACTATATGAACTACTGATAGTCCTGGGTTCAAACCATTTACTGTACTGCTAAAAGTGTTTAGACTAGATCTATCAAGCAGCTTACGTTAAGGTATACATGTATATAAATACATCGATGCTCACATGGAAGTATGAATGTACCGGTACATGTAGCATCATACTCACATTCACATATTTTATCCGTTGAAGAAAGCTTATAGGTTTAAAACATGCTACATGTAATAGATATTTTAAATTGTTATAAAAGCATGTTTGCAACAAGTGGATTTTGATGATTATGTTTATGTATTATCAAGCAGATTAAACTACATGTATTGACAGTACATCTCTATTAGAATGTAGGTTAAGACTGATTTACAATTAACTAACATGATAGATTATTTAAATTGTTAATTATTAGAGGGGATATTAATTTGTGTGTTTATGTTATGTCTCTAATAAGACTATAATTAACTATGTTGGAAAACGAGAGGGGTGAAATACATGTTTTGTGAAATCATACTTTATTTTTTTTTAAATAATATATTGTAATGATACATGCAGAGCAGGTTGTTTTGAAATAAAGGTTTTATGGCTTGCAGTTTTCAGACTACCTTTTTTTATCACGGTCGACTTCCGAATGAAATGCAATGCATGTTGTCATTTCATGTAAGGGTAAATCACATTTACAGTGTGCTACAGCCATTTAAATATATGTTCATTAATTTTACTAATTTGTAAAGAGATTTTATAAAACTGCAAAATCTCTTTAAAAAAAGACATTTTGCAGCCCTTTGAATTGATCTATGGAGTACAGATATTTTACATAGATTTTATTGTTCTGCTTGAAATCTATGTAAAATAAGTACAGAGATTTAACAGAGATTTTATTACATTCTTCTTAAATTTGAAAATTATTTGCATAATTTACAAAGAAAACACCAACATTTTATAGACATTATATAGACATTTTACAGATATTATGCAGAGAATCCGTTAAATTCACAGAGATTTTACAGATGTTACAAAATCTCTGTAAGTGTGCACATTTACAGACTTTGGAATTTACAGTATAAATATATACATTTTATAAACATTTTACATAATTCAGAAAATCTCTGTAAAACTTTTACAGAGATTTTACAGACATGTAATAAAATCTCTGTAAAATAGTTAACAAATTTACAAGAAAAATACCAAGTTTTTACAGATATTATGTCTACGAAATTAGACAAAATTTACATACTTTCTATGAGATTTACAAAATGTCTGTAAGTGTGCACGTTTACAGACATTGAAATTTACAAGTAAAGTACAAAGATTTTATAAAATTTACAAAGATTTTAATAACATTTTGTAAGTCTGTAAATGGTTCAGTTTTTCCAGTGAATTGAGAACGAGCGCATCGAAAATGCCACGAAATTGCTGTCAATTAATTAGTTTTCATCGGCGTTCAGACAGCATGAGCTCGAATTACAAACTTTCCTCGTTTTCTCAAAAAATAAAACTTGCTGGAAGTTTTACATAATATTTTCAAAAATAGTTAACCCAAAGGGTCTTTTTGGCGTAATAAAAAAAAAATCGATTTTAACATTTTTGTCCCAAAATTCTAAAAAGATAGAGAATTCCGCTCTTAATATGTGAAACTCAACTGAACAAAACTATAAGTAAAGACAACAGCTTGTTGGAAATGATGTGATGTTTGTTGTTGCTTAACCGAATTAGGAAAAAGGTCATAAACTACGCCATCGAAATGCGCAGGATAATGACCGACATCAGACCGCCTGGTCCAAAAATGTTTCGCCAGGCTTGAAATAAGTTTCACTGCCGCGAAATAATCTTAGCCCATTTTCTATAACTTGGTGTGCACTCGATTTCAGCCGACTTCCGGCGGAAGCTAATTAATTATAACCAACTATACAGAGGCAAAACTTTTGCTTGCAACTCAAGGGATTTCGGAGGTGGCGAAGTGGCATCGCTGCCGGCGGCTGATGTAGCTTCATCACCTCAAAGTCGCGGGTTCGAATCTTCCAGTATAGGGTTTACACTAAACGGCTTGGGGGCTGTGTAAATTCCTCCCCGCGTGAAGATTCGACCCTACGGCTCCAGGAATTGCTCTGTTTTTTATTTGTATTATTATTTTTTAATTTATTTTTTCCTATATTACTGTTCTCAACTTTTCCTTTTTCGGACATCATCACTTTTCAAACGCTGGTGAATCATGAAAAGGTTTATTATTCAGATATTCTAGTATTTTTTTTTTTTTTTTTGGGGGGGGGGGGCGTAGAATACATTGTTTTATCGGTCATTGCTTGAGTCAGGAGCTCCTACTTGGGTATATCGTATTTGCAGTGCCTTATACAGCCCTCGTCGAACGTGTTGCCACGATATCCAAACTCATTCCTTTTCTCCCCACTCCCCTTTTCAATGTTGAGCTCGCCAACATACTGCGCAAATAATCCTTCATTTTACAACATTGAAATGGGGGAGGGGGGCTGTAAAAATGAATTATTCTAAGAATATCTTAAAAGTGACTGTTGCAGACATGTAGCATTTCAAGGCTGCCCTAGATGCTTTTGCAGGTAGAATAGGTGTGTTTATAAAGGCATACTGATGCTATATTGATTTGAACGAGTTTTAAGTGAAGAATCTGCCTCTAAAACTTCAGATTAACAAAAAAATGAGATTTTCATGCATGTAACTTGTTGTAATTAGACCAATTTGTACCACTTTCTCCAATAGCGTTTTTGATTTACAAAAGAATAGAGTATACTATGAGTATATTAAATTGAACCCGAATTTCGTAATAAAACCGAGAAGCGTTCAGTGCAGAGAACGAAAAGAAATTGAACAAATTTAGCATTTGAAAGGAATGGAACGAAAGTTCTCTCGCGCGATTACGTCTCAAGAGTGATAAAATGAGATGATGCAAATTCAGATTGTAAAGAAAAAACAATGATTTTTGTGGATTAAAGTATACAATAACGTCACGCGATTTCGTCCCAAGCGTGTCAAATCAAATGACTCGTGACGGACTGGTGGTTAATATAAAACTATTGCAAACGACAGTTTTCCTATACTAAATCGAAGTTTTTTGTTCCAAATGGAATCCGTGCTGCCAAGTTACTTGCTATAACGTTAAATAATTGTAAATACTGTGATTTTGAACGGTTTACAAGAGGATTTGAGCTTATTTTAACGGTTTACAAACGGTTTACACACGGTTTACACGGTTTACATCTATTGAAAAAAACTCTGATGATCATATTTTATTGCCTCTGTAAACCGTTGTAAACCGTTGTAAACCGTTACTTTTCGCTTCGGTTGTGTTCAACATACAAAGTAAACCGACTGTAAACCGACTGTTACTAAGATTCATTCATCTCTTTTCGATTTAAAAAGGAGTCGAGAATATTCTGAAATTTCGGGATCTTCAGTGTTCACTTCCCGCGGGTAACGCGGGATATCGACACATGCAGTCTGCCTCTTTTAAGCTCTCTTAGGTGATCAATTATTGCACACTTACTTTTTAACTTTTCTTTTCGAGTAGATTCTTCGGTAAAATTACTTTAAAATCAATATAGCATCAGCATCCATTATCAAACACGCTTATATATATTCTCCCTACAAGAGCATATTTAGCCGCCTTGTAACACAACATCCATCCACATAGCAGCTTGTATCTCAGCATCTCTCTTCACTATCTTCTTCTCCACTTTAGCTTTCAGCTGGAACCTCTTTACATCCGCATGTGCTTGCTTGCACATTTTTTCCGAATATCACCAAAGTCTTCAAAATACTTGTCAACTCTTTTCTCAAGTTCTCGGAGCGCTCTTTGTAATCTTCCAATGCAATAGACCATTCATCATCTTATTCTAACAAATCCTTTCAGTAGCAGTCCAATCCAGTTTTCTCTAGTTTCACTACCGAATCAAGGTTTTCTATTCCAAGAAAGAGCTACGTTGCTCTCGGAAAGCTTTCTAGTCTTTGTCCGTTGTTGCAAGTAACGCAACAATCGTGTTGTTTCCTTTGAAAAGAAAGCGCGCGCTTGCTTTAAAATATCCGCGCGCTACACAAACAATAATAATAAATAATGATTTATTTATTTATTTATATTGCAGGTAAAAATTGTCAATTGTGCTTTACAACGTTAAAAAAAAGAGCTAAAAATTAAATTCAAAATCAACTTCAATCTTGGACGAAACCTGTTGAGACAAACGCATTTCACAGATTTTCCGCAAACTTCTCAAATTGCAATGTTATCTCCCACAGCAAAAATTAGTGAAAATTAGAAAATTGTCCAAACAGATTTGTTCGCGCTTTCCGATAAATCACTATCCCGTTAGTGGCGCAGTATGTTTTGTTAACATTTATCCACTGGATAGCGATTTATTCGGTGGAAAGCGTTATCCATCTTTTGAACAACTGTGCTCCGCTTAAAATTATTTCAAAACAGTTGAGAAAAAGAAAACACTTTTGAGGGCTTTGAGCACAGTACCAGCGCTTCAAGCGTTTTTCACCGGCTTTTGAATTTTTAAAACTGTTTCTCCTCGAAGAGTGTGTGTATAATCTATGTCACCAGTTATCGCCATAAAGTTATAATTACAGTAAAACAAAATGTTTAACCGACAACGTACTTTTCGACGTTGGCTTAATGTCGTTCTCAAGTCAATGTCGGCTATAAAATAGGCCTACTCTGGGACCCAAAATCGCCCAAAGTCGCCCAAAGTCGCCTAAAGTCGCCTAAAGTCGCCCAAAGTCGCTCTAAAGTATGGATATTTTCTGTAACAATGCTTTATGGTGTACCAGGATGATTCCCATGTACATGTATACAACAACTGTACTTAGGTCGGTCACCTAAAATTGCCTTAAAGGTCACCTAAAATTGCCCAAAGTTGCTGAAAATCGCCCAAAGACGCCTAAAGTCGCCCAAAATCGCCTTAAATCGCCCAAAATCGCCCGTAATTTTGGACAAAATGAGCTAAAATCGCCTAAAATCGCCTTAAGTCGCCCAAAGTTACGGCGACTTTGGATCCCAGAGTAGGCCTTAAAATGGAAGTGTTCAAGTGCTGAAAATGAACAATAGATCAAACTGTGAAATACACATATAACAATACGTTTAACAAATGGTTTGGCACTTATTCATTAGTCTGTGTACTAGCTTGTATTCAAATTTGGATGAAACTTCGCAGTACATTTGGCTTCTTGTAGACGAAACGTAAACACTCATTTTTTTCGCTTGGCACTTTCGTTCTTAATATGTGAAACTCAACTGAACAAAACTATAAGTAAAGACAACAGCTTGTTGGAAATGATGTGATGTTTGTTGTTGCTTAACCGAATTAGGAAAAAGGTCATAAACTACGCCATCGAAATGCGCAGGATAATGACCGACATCAGACCGCCTGGTCCAAAAATGTTTCGCCAGGCTTGAAATAAGTTTCACTGCCGCGAAATAATCTTAGCCCATTTTCTATAACTTGGTGTGCACTCGATTTCAGCCGACTTCCGGCGGAAGCTAATTAATTATAACCAACTATACAGAGGCAAAACTTTTGCTTGCAACTCAAGGGATTTCGGAGGTGGCGAAGTGGCATCGCTGCCGGCGGCTGATGTAGCTTCATCACCTCAAAGTCGCGGGTTCGAATCTTCCAGTATAGGGTTTACACTAAACGGCTTGGGGGCTGTGTAAATTCCTCCCCGCGTGAAGATTCGACCCTACGGCTCCAGGAATTGCTCTGTTTTTTTTTTCTATTATTATTTTTTAATTTATTTTTTCCTATATTACTGTTCTCAACTTTTCCTTTTTCGGACATCATCACTTTTCAAACGCTGGTGAATCATGAAAAGGTTTATTATTCAGATATTCTAGTATTTTTTTTTTTTTTTGGGGGGGGGGGGGGGCGTAGAATACATTGTTTTATCGGTCATTGCTTGAGTCAGGAGCTCCTACTTGGGTATATCGTATTTGCAGTGCCTTATACAGCCCTCGTCGAACGTGTTGCCACGATATCCAAACTCATTCCTTTTCTCCCCACTCCCCTTTTCAATGTTGAGCTCCCCAACATACTGCGCAAATAATCCTTCATTTTACAACATTGAAATGGGGGAGGGGGGCTGTAAAAATGAATTATTCTAAGAATATCTTAAAAGTGACTGTTGCAGACATGTAGCATTTCAAGGCTGCCCTAGATGCTTTTGCAGGTAGAATAGGTGTGTTTATAAAGGCATACTGATGCTATATTGATTTGAACGAGTTTTAAGTGAAGAATCTGCCTCTAAAACTTCAGATTAACAAAAAAATGAGATTTTCATGCATGTAACTTGTTGTAATTAGACCAATTTGTACCACTTTCTCCAATGGCGTTTTTGATTTACAAAAGAATAGAGTATAGAATGAGTATATTAAATTGAACCCGAATTTGGTAATAAAACCGAGAAGCGTTCAGTGCAGAGAACGAAAAGAAATTGAACAAATTTAGCATTTGAAAGGAATGGAACGAAAGTTCTCTCGCGCGATTACGTCTCAAGCGTGATAAAATGAGATGACGCAAATTCAGATTGTAAAGAAAAAAACAATGATTTTTGTGGATTAAAGTATACAATAACGTCACGCGATTTCGTCCCAAGCGTGTCAAATTAAATGACTCGTGACGGACTGGTGGTTAATATAAAACTATTTCAAACGACAGTTTTCCTATACTAAATCGAAGTTTTTTTGTTCCAAATGGAATCCGTGCTGCCAAGTTACTTGCTATAACGTTAAATAATTGTAAATACTGTGATTTTGAACGGTTTACAAGAGGATTTGAGCTTATTTTAACGGTTTACAAACGGTTTACACATGGTTTACACGGTTTACATCTATTGAAAAAAACTCTGATGATCATATTTTATTGCCTCTGTAAACCGTTGTAAACCGTTGTAAACCGTTACTTTTCGCTTCGGTTGTGTTCAACATACAAAGTAAACCGACTGTAAACCGACTGTTACTAAGATTCATTCATCTCTTTTCGATTTAAAAAGGAGTCGAGAATATTCTGAAATTTCGGGATCTTCAGTGTTCACTTCCCGCGGGTAACGCGGGATATCGACACATGCAGTCTGCCTCTTTTAAGCTCTCTTAGGTGATCAATTATTGCACACTTACTTTTTAACTTTTCTTTTCGAGTAGATTCTTCGGTAAAATTACTTTAAAATCAATATAGCATCAGCATCCATTATCAAACACGCTTATATATATTCTCCCTACAAGAGCATATTAAGCCGCCTTGAAACACAACATCCATCCACATAGCAGCTTGTATCTCAGCATCTCTCTTCACTATCTTCTTCTCCACTTAAGCTTTCAGCTGGAACCTCTTTACATCCGCATGTGCTTGCTTGCACATTTTTTCCGAATATCACCAAATTCTTCAAAATACTTGTCAACTCTTTTCTCAAGTTCTCGGAGCGCTCTTTGTAATCTTCCAATGCAATAGACCTTTCATCATCTTATTCTAACAAATCCTTTCAGTAGCAGTCCATTCCAGTTTTCTCTAGTTTCACAACCGAATCAAGGTTTTCTATTGCAAGAAAGAACTACGTTGCTCTCGGAAAGCTTTCTTGTCTTTGTCCGTTGTTGCAAGTGACGCAACAATCGTGTTGTTTCCTTTGAAAAGAAAGCGCGCGCTTGCTTTAAAATATCCGCGCGCTACACAAACAATAATAATAAATAATGATTTATTTATTTATTTATTTATTGCAGGAAAAAATTGTCAATTGTGCTTTACAACGTTAAAAAAGAGCTAAAACTTAAATTCAAAATCAACTACAATCTTGGACGAAACCTGTTGAGACAAACGCATTTCACAGATTTTCCGCAAACTTCTCAAATTGCCGATAAATCACTATCCCGTTAGTAGCGCAGTATGTTTTGTTAACATTTATCCACTGGATAGCGATTTATTCGGTGGAAAGCGTTATCCATCTTTTGAACAACTGTGCTCCGCTTAAAATTATTTCAAAACAGTTGAGAAAAAGAAAACACTTTTGAGGGCTTTGAGCACAGTACCAGCGCTTCAAGCGTTTTTCACCGGCTTTTGAATTTTTAAAACTGTTTCTCCTCGAAGAGTGTGTGTATAATCTATGTCACCAGTTATCGCCATAAAGTTATAATTACAGTAAAACAAAATGTTTAACCGACAACGTACTTTTCGACGTTGGCTTAATGTCGTTCTCAAGTCAATGTCGGCTATAAAATGGAAGTGTTCAAGTGCTGAAAATGAACAATAGATCAAACTGTGAAATACACATATAACAATACGTTTAACAAATGGTTTGGCACTTATTCATTAGTCTGTGTACTAGCTTGTATTCAAATTTGGATGAAACTTCGCAGTACATTTGGCTTCTTGTAGACGAAACGTAAACACTCATTTTTTTCGCTTGGCACTTTCGTTCTTAATATGTGAAACTCAACTGAACAAAACTATAAGTAAAGACAACAGCTTTTTGGAAATGATGTGATGTTTGTTGTTGCTTAACCGAATTAGGAAAAAGGTCATAAACTACGCCATCGAAATGCGCAGGATAATGACCGACATCAGACCGCCTGGTCCAAAAATGTTTCGCCAGGCTTGAAATAAGTTTCACTGCCGCGAAATAATCTTAGCCCATTTTCTATAACTTGGTGTGCACTCGATTTCAGCCGACTTCCGGCGGAAGCTAATTAATTATAACCAACTATACAGAGGCAAAACTTTTGCTTGCAACTCAAGGGATTTCGGAGGTGGCGAAGTGGCATCGCTGCCGGCGGCTGATGAAGCTTCATCACCTCAAAGTCGCGGGTTCGAATCTTCCAGTATAGGGTTTACACTAAACGGCTTGGGGGCTGTGTAAATTCCTCCCCGCGTGAAGATTCGACCCTACGGCTCCAGGAATTGCTCTGTTTTTTTTTTCTATTATTATTTTTTAATTTATTTTTTCCTATATTACTGTTCTCAACTTTTCCTTTTTCGGACATCATCACTTTTCAAACACTGGTGAATCATGAAAAGGTTTATTATTCAGATATATTCTAGTATTTTTTTTTTTTTTTTTTTTTGGGGGGGGGGGGGGCGTAGAATACATTGT
>NC_135770.1:6440722-6603222 GCF_052425735.1 Oculina patagonica
AATCAGAGAAAGGGCGCTAGTCGAAGACAAGACGGAAAAGTATTTTCAAGGGTTGAGAGTTGCATTTCCAAACATTTAATTTTTTTAATTGTTTTGCCGATATAAATATGGTATTAATTTTTCGCGCGTATTAAATTTCGCGATTATTTTGAAATCGCAAAACTTAGTACTCGCGAAAATTAGTAAGAAGCAGGTAACTGTTTAACTGTTTAAAATGAGCCAATTTAAAGTCTAATCTTTGACGTTCGTAATCCGTCTTAATCTTGGTCAGTAGAAATCATCTTCGGTTATTTTTGGGGGGTTTTATTACTCCGTTGATGTTTTTCTACGCAAAAAAAAAACTATTACTTTGAGGTTTTCTTCAATGCGAGAGTAATCAGAAAAATGACTTAAAATACCGTGACATTGCTCCTTTAACATTTTTGAAATCATAATTGTTGCATGCTATACGTACCCGTGCTGTTGTCCTTTCGGTTCACTATCGGTTCAAAACTTGCCACGGACGTGTTGTCCTGATTGTCGTATTCACACGACACGTAGTACCGGTGGTCATACGCACGCAACTGTTCTCCAGGGCCCGCACCGGCACTCTTTGTAGCGCTGACTATAAGAACGTATTTGATGCTCTCAGGAAGCTGCTCTGATGATATGGAACAGTCAGGTAGTTTCAGGCCGGTGTAGGATACTGTCGTGTCGCCAGCTGGAAATGTTGGTTCGCATGCCGCTTTGCCTTGTAATTGCCAATCAGTTACAGTCCACTCGTCACGATCATCTACGTCGGTGATAGTTATATCAACCGTGTGATTGTTATGACAAGTAACAGTACCCTCAGGATCAGCTGAGATAAAGAAAAAATATAATGTAAAAAACTCCACATGCATCAGAAGTAACGGAATACCTGTTTTTTTTTTTATTTACCTTTGACAAGCTGGCCGGCAAGTGCAATTGTCACCAACAGAATTAGCTTCGTCATGTTGAACTGTAATATTCCAGCGACTCCTTAGGTTTCTATTAAAACAACACAGCAAATATTTGACAAACAGGCAAATAACTCAAGATTCAAGCAGGCTAAAAAACAAGAATCGTTGTCATTATTGCATATCCCAGAGGTTTTTCTTTTTTTTGTCTTTCGCTGTTCAAAGCAAAAAGAGAGAGATAGAAAAGGAAAAACCTCTGAAGGGTGTTATTTCCGATGAAGTCCCCTTTTAATCGCCCCTTATTAAAGTTTTATGTCAAACAAGGAAAGAAACAAAGAAAACACGAAAGAGTCATTTAACTTAATTTTTGCAAAAATAATACTTTTATAGATCTGAATGACAAAACCATAGGTTCACTGCAACCAAATGTGTCCACCGGGCGTTATAAATTATAGTTAGAAACAAGCGAGATAACTTTAAAAACTGTTCAGCCCAACAATATTTCTACAAACCATATGACAATTCGTTTCTTCTCATACGGTATTTATTCAAATGTTTCTTCGCTGTTTTAAGAGGTATTCTTTTAATTTCACGGAATTGAATGGTCATTTCTCATGCCTAGATTAAGTTTAAATCCGTGATACAGTCCCTTTAAAACAAACGTTGCAATGTTTGGCACCCAAGAAAACATTAAATAAGGTTAGAATAGTTCTGGAAAAATGGGTCATTCTAGAACGTTCTGGTACCCGATCATTGCTCACCTTTCCTTATGATGAGAAAACAAAGTTAATTTTGCGTTCAAACCATAGCATAAAACCTTATACAAACATAACCATCAGCACACTGAAACTACTACTTTTAGGAAGACAGCGTGGCCAAGTGGTTTAGGGCGCTGGTATTGTAATCCGGAGGTCCCCGGTTCAAGATCTGCCCTTGGCACTAGCTGGAATTGTTTCTCGGTTGTCCCGAGTTCAAATCCTCGACCACGCTTTGTATATAGCCAACTGGTCTACCTCCTGCCAGTTGGTATTTTTAACCTTGTTATGTTCATTTAAAATTATTTGTTTCCTCTGTTTCAGTGGCATGCCTGTAAACTAGCTATCTCGTTGAGATATGAAGCTAAGTGCATGGCCACTATAAACATATATATATATATATATATTTTATTTTTTTTTTTAAGATTTAAGAACACTCAGACCATACTTTTCACACATCATGTACAGTCCTGAGCAATGCGTGAGGTCACGTCCGAAATGCGAACGATAACAAGCGTATTTTCTTGTTAGAGATTAGAAGTTGGTCCTAAATCGAAACTAATTAAGGGAAATCAGATTGAAAACAAAACAAAACAAAACAAACAAACAAAAAAAAGCACTGCCAAAATTGAAAAATAAATCGACAGAATCACCTCATAACAAAAACTGCTTTTAACTTTTCACAAGCAGTCGCATTTTTCTTCCATTTTTTTGTAAAAGATTCCTGAAAAAGATATGATTCGCAACTGTGTGAATAAAAGCTTAAGAGCTTTTTCTTATCTCAATGCCGTCGAAATGTTTAGTTCTTACATCTCCTCAATACTTTACAGGAACATACAGGACGGAATTTTCAGGCATTTTCTACTAAACAGAACTAACTAAACTGGTGCACCCAATTATACGGTCATCGCATTTCACAAATAAATTAGCCAAACCATAAATGAAAAAGATTGATTTTAGCTGAAAAAGATCCCAATAAATATTCAGGCTGCCTTCTTCAACTATTGATCACCTGACCTTATGATGAGAAATAAAAGATAAAATTATTAGCTTAAAATATGTAGCTTCTTCTTTGATGTTCTTAATATGCCTCGTTTAATATCATATCTAGATTCTTGTGCTTGCTTGGTTGAATTTACAACGTGACCTCTTAGTTAAAGAAGCCTCAAGGTCACTGAAACCACGAAACCAAAATGTTAACCACTAGAATTTCAAGAAGTCAAAACACTTTGACCATTTGGATCTTCTTAATTTTTTTTTCGCATAGCGTCTTTACAAACTTAGCCATGCGTGAGATCATGTCTAAAATGAGAACGTGCATTCTCGTGGGAGAGTTAAAAATTAAATCTCAATCTAAACTAATGGAATGCAGAAAACAAAAGCTAACAGCCACAAAAAAAATAATAAATCGGCAGAATCATCTCATAACAAAAACTGTTTTTTATTTCAACAATTTAATCGGAAGCAGTCATTTTTTTTTCACTCCAGATTAATTTTAAAAATTTCTGAAATCGCAACTGTGAATGAAAGTTTTAGAGCTTTTCTCAACTCAATGCTGAAATGTTTAGTTTGTACGACTTCTGAATACAGTACAGGAAAATACAGGACTTGATTTTGTAGGCATTTTCGACTGAAAAGAACAACTAAATTTGTGAGCCCTATTATATGGTCATCGAAATTCACAAGTAAACTAGTCAAACCGTAAATGAAAAAAAAAAATGAATTTAAGTAGGAAAGATCCCAAAAGATAAATATTCAAGATTACCAGACCTTATGATCAAAAAGCAAAGATACATTCCTAAAAAAAAACTACCTTATTACATTAAATTTTCGCGACACGTTAATTTTCGTGAATTTCGCGATTCAAGAAATCGCAAAATTGAAGTGACGCGAACAATAAGTGTCGCGAACATAACATGACGCGAAAATTAAGTGACTCGCATTATGTCAATAATCAAGAATGAGTTAAGTACCACTAAAGGAAGGAATTTTCAACGTAAATGGGTGCTTTGGTCAATTGACTCAAGATTAATAATTCACATACAAGCATGAAATGCTTGTGGATTGTGAAAACGGCTCTGTTGTTGCTATTGCCGAGATTTAGCCCCGCCCTTGCGTTTTTGTCAATTTTGACGTTATCGTTTCTTTGATAAAGTCGTTTTATTTAATTCAAGGACATGTGAAATGATATTGCCAAGGAAATGTCAATCGTGTCTTACTCAAAAACGCGAAATTAGGGTGATTAAAAATAAAAAATCTTCGCAAAATCGCGAAATTTAAGTGTCGCGAAATATGCGCACCTCAAAATCGCGAAATTAATGTGTCGCGAAAAATTCATGAAAAAAGGTAGCTTAAAATATGAGGCTTCTTCTTTGATTTTATTGATAGGCCTCGTTTAATATCATATCTGATATTATTGTGCTTGCTTTTAAGCTCGCTTAAACCACGAAATCAAAATGTTAACCACAGAATTTCAAGAAGTCATAACACTTAGAGAACATTTAGATCTTCTTTTTCCCGTACCGTCTTTACAAACTTAGCCATGCGTGAGATCATGTCTTAATGATTTCACTCAAAACAAAACTAACTTAAAACATGTTAATTTTTCTTTGATATTAGACCGCAGGTATTGTGGAGCTTGTTTTGGACACTAAAACCACACAATCGACTCCAAAGCGCATATAAAAGTGTTTAAAGCACTCGAATCTCGAGATGTCAAACACTCAGACCAAATTGCGTTCTTTTCACGTACTCAGCCATGCATAAGGTCATCTCTGGAATAAAATCGTGTGATAGCAAACGTATTCTCTTACCAGAGTTAAGAAGTCGAACCAAAATCGAACCTAAAGGTCGGGTCATGCTAGGCCGGACAAGTCGCTGTAACATGTCACGGGAACAAGTTGCTGCGACATGTTGCCTCTTTTTGCTACAACCTTTTTCGCTGCGACAGAATTTTGTCGCTGCGATCAGTCGAACGAATTCGAACCTTAAACCAGTTTGAATTTGCAGCGACAAAACGAGCGAAAGCAGCGTTGTCGCAGAGTGTGCACACTTCTGCGACAAGTTGCTGCGACACAATATAAATTAACCAATGGGAGAGCGTCATGTGTTTTTGCCATATTGAATTGGAAAACTAGTTCACATTCCGACTCTTCCAAAATCGCTGCGTGTGAACCGAACAAGAAATTTGTTTCAAGCACTACACATGCAAGGAGTGACTTGTCGCAGAGACCTGTCGCTGCGACTTGTCGCCGTGTGTGCCCTGACCTTAAAGGTGAGTAGAAAAAAGCAAACATAATCAAACTTAAAATAAAAAACGGCCGAATTATTCAATAACAAAAACTGCTTTTAATATCAGACACGTTATTTCCAAGCAGTCACAGTTTTCACTCTTGTTTAGTGTAAACAATTCCTGACAAGACACGATTTGCGAATATGAACGAATCAAAGTTTTCGAGCTTTTATCTCAATACCAAAGTTTTAATGGTGGATAGGCAACGTGACCTCTGTGCACACTAAAACCACAAAATCTAAGGTATGCATATTAAAATGTTTAAAACACTCGAATTTCAAGATGCGAAAACACTAACAACATTTAAAGTTCTTTTCTTTCGTACGTTTCCCACACTCGGCCATGCTTGAGGCCATGTCCAGAATATGAACGTGCAAAAACTTGCAAACGTATTTCTCGCTACAGTTAAAGTGACTACGCTTGTGTTAATTAAGGTATTTGAAATTAACGCGACTTAAATTAACGCGAATTGACGGAACGTTTGCTTCCCATTAAAGGAAATTAACGCGAAAGAGTGGTAACATTTTAAATGAAGGAAATTAACGCAACGTATACAACACAACGTATTTCAAAAACTGTTTAAAAGCCCGTTTGACTGCGGAAATGAAAATGGACTGCAATTTGAAAACGTTAGCCAACGTTTTCGTTGAAGTTGTTTCCGCGCGCCTCCAAAAAAAAATCGATATTTATAGCCAAAGTTTGATCTCTATCCCCAAATAAATGTTATATCTTCCGTTAAATGTTTAAAGACAATGTTTTTCATGGGTAAAGTTGCCTCAGTACCACTTATTTCTGATCAGTTTAGACCAAAAAACTGCGAAATCCCCTTCATTGAACCCTAAATCGAAATTATTGATGAATACACACACGTATAGACAATACACACGCGTAAAATAACAAATAGGCCGAAAAATCCAATATATATAACAAACTACTTTTTAGAATAAACAAATTACTTACAAACAAACACAGTTTTCACTCTGTCAATTATAATTACTTAGAAGAACGAGCAGATGACTCAGTTCTTTTTTGCGACTCTGTATGAAATTTTACGAACTTTTCTTATCGTACTACTAAAATTTCCAGTTTCTGTCTCCTGAATAGAGTACATGAAAATACAGGATTGGATTCTCAGGCATTTTCTACTTAACAGAACTATATACGGTTATCGCAGCTCACAAATTAATTAATCAAACCTTAAACAAAAAAGATTGAATTCAACATGGAAAGATCCCAGTGAGTACTCAATTCTGTCTTTATCTAACAATTGGCAAAATGAAATGCTTCAAGCCTTAACTTTATCAGTTTTTGACTGGCTTCACTTGGTTGAGTGCTACTCAACCAAAACTTACTGCAGTTAAGCTTTGTTTTCTCAGAATACAGTAGTTAAACGCAGCTGGCCGTCTTTCCATACCAAATACTGCGATGAATTCCTGCAAATTCGATGTATTTAGTAAGACTTAATTTCAAGGATTTATAAAATCATTCCAGAGTATTATTCTTTTATTTGAGACATGATCGGGATTGGTAAAACATTAAAACGTTCATTTTTATACCCTTTTCATGTTGACGCTTCAAAGAGGAATGGCTATGTGCAAAATGTTGCTTTTATGTCTCTAAATCCTAACTTTCAAGCGATTGTATTTTCTGTAAAAGAATTCGTAGGACTTACCAAAGTTTGAAAGTGCTTCGCTTGAAATTCTGCTCCAGAAACTCAGCGCAGTTAACTGGTACTGAAAAGAAAAAACAATTGGACTCAAAATCCTGTGTGAAAACTTACAGTAAAGGCGTGTCCAAATATGATCTTACCTGACCGAGATTTACTCCGAAATGAAGCAAGTTCCTCGAGTCAACTTCTTAAGTAGGGAACGCGGCACACTTGAAAGAAAACAAAGCAATAATAAAATTACTAATTTATCATCCAAAACAATGCTAAACGGATGAACGTCATTACATACTTGATAGTATATGAGTAAATAAAGTCATCAAGGTTTTTCAAGGAAAAACCTCTTCCGCCTGTTATAATTAATTAGATGCAAAATTCCGATGGAAAAAATGTGTACAATATCTTCCAGTTGTTAGCTATTGTTTACAAGTATATAAATTAGCACACCTTGCAATAAATACAATATTTCATGTAGTATATCAAACACAAGAGAAAGTGTTTCATGTAATATTTCAAAACCGAGAAGAGAGCTGAAAAAAGTACACGCAGCGGAGTATTTTTGACGAAATTTGAAGTGTTTGGATAGACGATAAAACACTTTCTCAAGTGTTTGATATATCTTCACAATCAAAACAAAAACAACGGAGTAAACTGAGAAATAAAATCGTAAAAATCTATGCTTGAAGACCGGGTATCAAAACTTCCTTCACGGTTATGATTTTCTTTGATGAACTATTAATAAGTTTGCCAGAGAAGGTGGAATGCAAACTATTTTATGTGAGATTCCATCCGATATTCCTAGAAACGTTGCCTATAAACATGTTTTTAGTTACGGGTGTCTCTTGATGAACTTTTGCACGTTTTGATGCATTTTGATGAAATCGAGACATTTAATTTTCTCCGAGAAAAAAGAATTTTCTGCATTACCTTGGCCTGTGGAAGTAAATCTTTTGTATCTAGAGGATAATACATGGTTGCGCGGAGATTTTCAAAATATTCAGTTGTCTGAAAAGCGTACTAATGTTTCCGAACATTTTCTCAATTTTCGAAGATTTCCGAAGATTACCAAAGATTGCCGAGGAAGATCCGAAGATGTTTCGACTCAATATCGATAATCTTTGGCTCATTGAGCATTGAAACGTGGCAAACTATGCGAGCTTAATTATTGGTCAAAAATGATATCTACATGTGTGGATACGATTTTTATCCACACGTCCATGTGTGATACATTTTTAATCGATTTGCTACCACGCTCTATTCAATACCACTGCAGTTCATATAACAAATTGCCTTGTACAGTGGAACTTTGACATAATGATCCTCGATATAACGATATCCCCGATATAACGATGAATATTCTTCGTCCCGGCAAAATTTTAAATATTTTTTCTCCCTTGTACTGTAAAATATGGAATCTAGGCATTAACACAAACAATTCAACGTCGACTTGTAGTGAGAGTGGATGTTCTCACCAAATTGGCTTTAAAATGGCTTCAAATATCACAGACAGTGAGAGACACAACTCAAATGTAAGATAAGGCATTATTATTTGGAATCTTTACAAAGAGCCGCAATGTAGGACATGTTTTTCATTCCCTTAGATTCTTTTATAAAATTCAGATTCAGACGGCTCTCATAAAGCCTCTGCTGCCTGTGAAAACACAGCATTCAATGTACGGTTGTACTATGGAGTCCAAGACCGAATTGAAAACATCCCAGTTGAGATTCCATATCTCTAAGTTTTACATGGGTAGTCCTGTGAAGAACAAAGAGACCTTTCAATAATAATGTTGTTGCTTCTTTTTAGGTTTTGGAAGCTGTTTCGGGGGCTCGTCAGTACGGTGTAGCAAATCTACTAACGCCGGTTTAGAGAGCCAACGCAAATAAATTCTGTAAATTGCACATTGACCCATACACTATATCACGTTTCGTACTATGATCTTCAAAGCAGATACAATTTTCCTGAAAAAGCTGGGGGGGGGAATGGCGTCACTTTATTCGGGCGCGAAAATTAAGTCAAGTACTGGTCGATTTTTGCATAGCTATTACAAAAACAGCAACAACAGTGGGGCTCAGAATGGGGATGCTTCACAAAAATATGTCAGCCCCATGTACTCGTGGAGTGTCAAGCTAACAAAACCTACAGCCCAGGGGGGGGGGGGGGAGGCACACGCCGGGAGGAGAGGAGGGAGTTAGGCCTCCCCTTTGTGACGATAGCGAGCATTCCTGGGTAGAGAAGAGGGAGTTGGGCGTCCTCTCTGACTGGAGGGAGTTGAGCATGCAGGGGAGTACAGAAGTACAGAATGCAGGAGGGTTGAGCATCAACCAATGTCCAGTTTGTGGGGGAAAAGTTGAGATATGACAAGAGGAGCACTTCAACGCTATTCCTGACTGTATTGAGAAGGTCTCAACTAAATCAGATTTATATCTGCTACTACAATTAGGAAAATACATTGAAATTGAGCGATCAAAACGCCTCCTTGTTTATCGAATGAATCGCAGGGACTACAGTTTGTGTAGAATTTGTTTGGAATGGATAAATGCCAACACACAGTAAGGTACTCGGGCGAGCGGAGTGAGTCTCGGATTTTTTGTTGGTGGCGGGTCTACACGAGAACGTGCTTAGGAAAGTGTATATTACAACTCATATGAATAAAGGCCATCCGACCCGAAGCGTATTGTTTTCTTCAGATAATAAACAATTATTTCATAATCGTGCGTAGAATATGAGATGGTAGATAGGTAACTGTAGAGAAAAAAATATATAAAAAAACAATTTAAGTCAGCGGGGTTTGTCTGGGAATGTATCCTGAAATAGACAGTAACTACCTTATTATAGGAAATTAACGCTTCATGAAATTAACGCGAATTTCAATTCAAAAATTCGCGTTAATTTAAGTCGCGTTAATTTTTGTTAACGTTAATTTCCGCGCCGTTAAGTGGAGCGTTAATTTCCATGACCTTTATTTCCATTATTTTGGCCCCAATTTCTCGATACAGTCCAGACGTTCTTGACTCCCGGGAAAAGGCATTATTTCATTAGGGAAAAAATCTACCGGTATCACTAAAACTGTGAAGAACGCTCAAGGCGGTCAGATAACCCCTACGCTTAGGATTAAACGCCTAGTATAGAAATAAACTTGTTCCTGTTGTCTCAACGTGTCTTTTCTTGGTGTTCGTCGCATTAATTTCCTTCATTTTGAAATGTTACCCCCTCTTTCGCGTTAATTTCCTTTATTGGGATGTAATTTTTCCTTCAATTCGCGTTAATTTAAGTCGCGTTAATTTCAAATACCTTAATTTACACAAGCGTTAATTTCCTATAATAAGGTAACTCGAAAATAAAATATGGAAAGCTGTAAGTTTCTGTCGAGTATTTTGACGATACCGCTCGAATTCCATGAATGGTAGTTGAATGCCTAGCAAAGTAAAGCTCATTGAGTCGGGTAGTTTTTTAAAGGAATACCTGTCATCTATAAGCCTATAAGTGTACAGACGCACAGATGACGTCACGGGGTGGTGTGACTTAGTCCAAATCAGAGTTGTCGGCAAAGTTTTTCAAACTCGTGAGGCCACAACAAAGCAAAAAGGTTCAGCTTAATTACAAATGTACAGTGGGAAATAATGCGCCAAGCATCATTCACCTTTCGAAGCATTTTACTGGGCTTAAAAGAACCAAATAGATTCGCGGATTTCCAATAAAACATGCTGCTTGCTTATAAGGTAAACCCTCGATCCAAGTGGCCCAACTTTGCTGGAGCTTAACCCGGTTTCTGTAGCATTTAGCGGCCAGGAATATTACTGGTCCCCCCTGAATGGGATGCTAGTCCATCGCAGGGTTACCCCCAGCAGTAAATTTGCCAGTACCCATTCATAACCAATAACGTATGTTGCACTCTGTATTACGGACCCTTCGCCGGACTCCGGAATATGGTTAGAGAAGCAGGTTTTTATACGCTGCCCATTGCTGGATAATGTTATCAACATTCACTATGTAATTATACATCTACGACAGACACAGTTCATAGTATCCAAGGATACAGGTCATTTTATTGCTGTGCAAGTTACATGGAAAATTGTACATCAATGGGTGGAGAATGGAAACTGGATCGTCCTTTAAACCACAGGCTGAATGACAGAACAAGAATGATTTTCAAGAAGTTTAGATATTTCCGAAATCTTGTTCTTAATTCCCTTGCTTCTAGTATAACCATTTCTCACCCCTATATCGAAACGTATCTCGATTATTTTTAAATTCCTTAGTTTTTGTTTTGCACTCTACAGTATATATTGTACAAGTTCAATCAATTGGGATAAATATACCAATGTCATGTTGGTATATTTATCCCAACTGATTGAACTTCGGTTTTTCTCAGCAGGCCTAAATTCCAGCCCTTAGTTAAAGGCTCCAATAGTCTAGTAAGCATATTCAAAACTATATGATTATGCTTACTAGACTAATGGAGCCTTTAAAGCACCTGCTATGATTAAAAAAATTCACGCAAAAGCTGAAGCCTCCATACTTGTTAAGCCATACAATAGGCCCTATGCATAACTCTGTTCTGTTAGCTTGTGCACTTCTTACTAATTTCATCACACATTTACCAGAAATAGTAAACGTGTGATCAAGTAAGTAAGGAGTGCGTATTTTGGTCCATTGTAGGTTACATGTAAATCTTAATAGCAGTTTAAAGGTTTCAAACCTTCAAACTGCTATTAAGCTTTACAGAAAGCCTTGCCATTCAGCATACGAAAAATCCAGGAACACTTTTTATAACTAACAATTTAACGTCATGTGACAGAGTTATTTAATAACTCTGTAACATGACGTTAAATTGTTAGTTAAAACGTTTTAAAATCTACTTGGGATTCTTGTGCAAACTCGTTAACGTGCAGAAGTGATAATAAGAAAAAAACCCTGAAGGGCTGTATTATTGTACTGCGCACAATGGAATTCTGTTTGAAAAACAGAATAGGAAAAATAAGAAAGTCACTGAGATTTTTTCTATCTTACGGATAAAAGAGGGCTCTAAATAAGTTCATTCACTATCAGTGTAAAATCTCAATTGGACAGGATGAAACCCTGATACGTAAACCAGGTTTAAGCAGTGCCTTGTGAAAGCACTGCTAAAACTTGGTTTACAAATCAGGGTTTCAGGGTATCAGACCTTGGATAAAACTATTCAGATTTTAAAAACAAACAGCTAGCCATAAAAGTAATACTCAAAAACTTGAAGTAATTGATTACAAAATGACATTTGAAAATGTTTGCCAGTTGTTAACTTAGCAAGTAAGCTATTTTCAAAAAGACTTTTCGCTCTTACAGTTAAAAATTCGTGTAAGAACGAAAAGTGCCCTGAAAACAGAAAAGTCAATTAGTTTCCGGAATGCTTATACTTGAACTACTGAAGATAGAAAGTTATTCTCTACTTTTTTCAGGTATTAGTAATAAGTCTCAACAGCTTAACATGATGATTTGCTAAGCCGCATCATACGCACTTTTGAAAAAGTGATAACTGACGTTTTATGGCCTGAAAGTCTACAAAGTTTGCTCCACATGCGTCAATGTTAAATACAGCTCCTTCATTTGACCAGGTCTTCCAGTCTGGTTCTTAGGTGACCACATTCAGATCTCTGTCTTGTCTGCGCTTGTTGCGATTGCGCACGACAAGGAAGACGGTTGCGCAGACAATGACGGCCACGACGACAACACCGCTGACCGCGACAATGATGGCCAAGTTGGTTGAGAAAGACTGGGGCTCATCCTGTTTCTCCGATTCAACTGAAAAAGAAAAGATATTAATTTTTAGTATAATTTCCAAGGTGTTTCGCTATTGTAAACCATCATCTGTCTGATTATCATGTTTCACAGCCTTTTTTCATTTTCTTTTTATCTTCCTCGTTGAAAGCGGGAAAAGAATGCGAGAGAACTGGAAGCCAGCAAAAAGGGGAGGCACGAGGGGGTCGGTGGTGTTAAGCGAGAAAACGAGGTTGATAAAAACCTCGCTCGCGCGCTCTCCCTCGCTTGCGTTGAAATTAGTAAGGCCGTGAACAGTCTTAACAAAAGAGTGAACGACTCAATCATATCATAAAATATATTCATAATGTAGCACAAATAACTGCGTTTAAATTGTTTTGTCTGGAAAGAAGTATTTATCTTTTCAGTCATAAATTGAGTAGGAAGAGCTCTTGTATGACGCCTCGATTCATTTGCATTGTTGTAAAAAAAGACGGTTTATTTGTTCAAGTATATATGGAAAATCTGTAGTTGAAGTTATACTACCCATTTCTATGCACGTCAGTGATATGCACGTTTGACTAGAGGCTAAACTGCCCTGGAGGAAAAAAACTTCATTTTAAGATAACGAATTCTACGTACCTTCTTCTTTCTCGGTGTCGTCAACAAAGGTATAAGGGCCTGCTCGCACATTAACCTCCTCTACAAAATTATTCACCGAACGCCTTTTCCTCTTTGCGGGGCACGCGGCAGGATCAGCAGGGCATTCGCAATCAGAATCCGCGGAGGCCAAGTCCGCCAGACAGACTCTGAGAGTACAGTGGAAGTAAACCGTATCGCCTGCCGCAGCCCCAAAGTACCTGAACGAGTTGATCGAAAAGGTTTCTGTTAAGCTGTCAGCGGCGCAACTGTACGCCAGTGTGTTTGTGTTGTCCTCACTGACAGCAGCACTACCGCAACTGAAATGGGACAAAAACAAAAAAGTTATTTGCTGTTTTGGTTCAAAACAAGCCTTCTTTAGAGGGTCTGAATTGGGGTTCTGGAATCTCAGTTATCAATTTAATGTTCTGCGATTTCTCAGCTATCAGTGAATTTTGCAGATCCTAGATCTCAGCTGTCAGTTATTAAAGATTTTTGTCCGTGTGTGAGATATATGTAAAGAAAATAGTAAAAAAGCTAAAGACGGACAAATTTTGACGTTAAAACATTACAAATTTGCCAAAATTTACAACATTTACTAAAATGTCACTCTAATAGTTATATCTCTGATTCTACTTATATGACTTATTCTACTTATTTGACATTGTCTGGACTGTAAATTTCTACCAGCTTCTCCCGGTAGGCGTGATGGCCTCTTTTACCGTTTAACATTTATTCATATTTTCTGTTGTGCTCCACTGTCACTCCAACATTCTATCATCCAATATACAGCGCATCGTATTCAATCGGTTTAAATGATGAAGGTCAAAGACCGAAACTTTTTTAGCAACTTTTTAATGTTTCAACATCGTCTACTTCTATTAACTTCTAAAAACGGTCTTCGGCGAGTGTAAAATGTCTCTCAAATAAACTTAGGGAATAAATATAATCGGGGAATAAACATTGTTATTATCGAATTAACGTTTTTAGTGACTTTATGGTTCAGGGTATATAATCACTTATAAAAAAAAGTATGAGCGTGTCACTTAACTTTACCGTTTATATATCGAGATCAACCTAATAATGCAATTCCTTACCCGTCTGTTATGAGAGTAACTCTGTTATCAGTTGACGACGGCTCACTGTTCGATGACGCCCAGCAGCTTACAGGGAAAAGGTCAAGGTTGGGTGCAGAACTTTGAGTCTCGACCGCGGCTGTGAAATACAACGTTACATCCAGCGGCATTGGGTTGGATGGAGCAACGACAGAGGAATCGCTTGTAGAAACATCAAGTGTCAAGGTAAACAATGCGTTACCTAGGCAATAAAGGAAAGAAAAGTAAAATTAGCCAGGTATAGAAAGCTGTTAATTCCGCAGAAAAAAATGCAATCAAAAACACTTTCTTAGGTACCTGAAAAACCCTATTATATCTTTCAAGGCTCGGCCGAATGCACGAATTACCTGGTAATTGGGGATTGAAGTGCTTTGCTCCCATTTTTTTTATATTAAATTTGTTTGAGATGACAAAAGTAAAAGGTTAATATAATGTGTAACAGACGACATTATTTGAAAAGAAACAGTCGCTTTATCTGGTTTAACTTTTTGAACAACTGGGCCCTGAACTGTGATAATATTTTGGTCTCTACCTCTATGAAGAGATAAAACTTTACCAATGATCAAGATTGCATGTGAAGATTGAAAATTGAAGGTGTTTATAACAGCATCGCTGATAAGTTTTTAATTTCTCCTGGCATCATCATGACCTTGTTAAGAGGACAGGTGGAGAGAATAACGAACACGATCAACTAGCTGTAGGATGATATCTTTGATGCATCACCAACTTCTTAGAGCTTTGATTCAAAGAAATCTGCATGTATGAAAATATGTAAAAGGAATTGATATTTTGAGTTTGGGACAAAAGCCAGATTCGTCTCTCACAGTTTATGGCTGAAAACGACTTTCAACTGAGAACAGAGGAAATGTACGCCTCTGCTAGGTATGGAAAAAGATAATAAATTTAGAGTACAAATGATGGTTATGACAATGTTTATCCTTGATTGGCGATGTCACAAAAATTGTTAAATTGACGAAAAAATAGTGCTAAGATTCATTACTGGGTTATATATTAACAGACGAAGTGTTTTTATTTCTTTTTTTTTCATTGACTTTGGATAGTTATTAAGTCGATCGTCATCTGATAAGAACTTTGAGTTTGGAGTTAATCGAACCATGCAATTTTCATTCCCCTTGAAGCTCAAGGTTCGATAATTCGAGATTTCACTGTACACGGTTAATTGCAGTGAAAGGAACACTTTTTTAATTGGAAACCATAACTGTTGCACGCTATACGTACCTGTGTCGTTGTTGCCTCGGTTCACTATCGGAATAAAGTTTGCCTCGACGTTGCCTTCATTGTCATAATCACATGACACATAGTACAGGTGGTCATATGCACGCAACTGGCCTGCACCACCCGGGTCACCCTTTGTAACGCTGACTTCAAGAACGTATTTGACGCTGTCAGCTAACTGTTGTTGTTCCAAAGCACAGTCAGGTAGGTGCAAACCGCTGTAGGTTACTGTCGAAGCGTCGGTAAATGTTGGTTCACATGCCGCCTCGCCTTTTAATTGCCAATCCGATGCTACCCACTCGTCAAGATCATCCACGTCGGTGATGGTAATATCAACCGTGTGATCGTTGTTACAAGTGACAGCGCCCGCAGGATCCCCCTGACCTGAGATAAAGAAAAATGTAATGTTAACACTCAACACTGCCTCCAAATAACGAAAACGGCTCTGGTTCGGTACAATAATACCAATTTTTTTTTAAACGACAAAGAAAAACTGCTGCTTTTTTCATTAAGTGACTATAGTAGCTCTATTTTTTTTTACTTGATATCAAAGTTAAATCATACAACAATCAATGTATAAAGACTTTGACACGAATTATTCACTGAACTTGGTATGTCATTTGCCGTACATGTCTTAAATGATTTGATTGATTCAGTCGAGAGCATAACAGTTACATACATGCTGTTTGTGTGTAGAAAAACGTTTAAGTAACGTTTAATTTAATGGGGACTCTCCTCGAAAAGCCTGGTAGGGTTTGCTGAGAGTTCCTCTCCTAAGTCTACTTAATGAAATATTGTAGCTTAGAACTTAGAATGTAATAGGACAAGTAAGATTGATTGATTGATATAAGAATAAATGTTAAAGTTCACTGAAATTGCTTGGAGTTCTTCTCATCGTTATTTATACCTTGTTTACCTTATACCTTATTTATGTCACTCGTTAAGATAAAAAGAAGCCTTCAATTACCTCTCACAAGCTGGACGGCAATTGCAAGTGTCATAAACAGAATGAGCTTCGTCATGTTGAACTGTAAAATTCCACCGACTCTTTAAAGCTTGGTTTCTGTTAAAACAAAATAACAAATATTCGACAAACAGCTAAATAACTCAAGAGTAAAGCTGGCTTATTAACAAGGATTGTTGTTATTATTTGCATATTTGATCCCAGAAGTTTTTTATGTCTTCCACTGTTCAATGTAGAAAAAGAAAAAGAGAAAAGAAAAAATCTTTGGAAGCAGAAGAATGTTATTTGCGATAAAGTCCCCCTTTAATCACTCCGTAATTAAGTTTCAACTCAAAACTAGAAAAAAAAAAGAGCCATTTAAAACAAAAGTTTCAATGTTTCAAAACAAGAGAACATTAAATACAGGCTAGTATTTTTGGTAAGTATCACAGTTTGGTTTTGCTAAGTTGCGCCGTTCTGGAAAAATGGATCATTGATTTCTTGAACATTCTGGTATTCGATCATTGACCAGCTATCCCTATGACCAGAGAGCAAACAATAGCAAAAATTCCTTCAGCACACCGAAACCCCAAAATCCAAAGTATGCGTATTAAAATGTTTTAAAACATTAGAATTTCAAAATGTCAAAACGCTTAGACCATTTGGATCTTCTTTTCTCGCGTACATTTTTTACACTCAGCCATGCGTGAGGCCATGTTTGGTATGCGAACATGCGATAACAGGCGTATTTTCTTGCTGGGTGAGAAGAAATAAAAAGCTAACACACCCAAACGTAAAATAACATATCACAGAGACGTCATCCAATAACAAAAACGTCTTTTAAGGTTAAAGAAATTGCTCGCAAGCAGTCCGGCACAGTTTTCACTTTAGTTCACTGTAAATTAATTCCTGACTAGATTTAGCAGATGACTTAGTTTATAATGTTTTGCTACCGTGGATGAAAGTTTTCGAGGTTTTTATCATCGTAATACAAAAATGTTTAGATTCTAGGTCTCATGAATACAATCCATGAACAAATAGGACTGGATATTTCAAGCATTTTCTAGCAGAAGTTAACTTAACTAAATGCGCTCAATTATACGGCTATCGCATTTCTCAAATTTATCAGTCAAACTTTAAATGCAAAGATTTAACAGAGAAAGATCCCAATAAATATTCAAGCCTGCCTCTTTTAATTTTAACAATCCGCAAAATAAAATACTCCAAGACTAAACTTCATGGGTATTCGACTGGATTCGCTTGGTTGAATGCCACTCCCTTGAAGCTTGAAGAACCGAATTTGCAGCAGTTCGGTTTTGTTTTGCTCAAAATACGAAAAAATGATTAAACGAAGCTCATCTACGTTCTATACCAAATACCGCAATGAAACCCTGAGCGAGAACGACGTATTAAGAGAGATTTATAAGATCATTCCAGAAAATTATTCTATGACTTGAGACGCAATCGGGATTAATAAAACAGTGAAACGTTAATTTTTCTACCCTTTTCTTGTTGACGCTCCAAAGAGGCATTTGCAATGTGAAAAGTAATGTTTTTCTGTGTTGTAATCTTAACTTTTTAGAAACAGATTTGCGATTGCACTTTCTGAGAAAGAATTTGAGACACGATTATCATGCTAACTTAACTATACAACTTACCAAAGTTTGAATGTACTTCGCTCAAGATTCTGCTCCAGAAACTCAGCACAGTCAACAGGCTACTAAAAAGAAAAAAATTGGAGTCCAAATCATGAAGGAAAACTTACTGTAAAAAGGGCATCCAAAAATGTACTTACCTCTCCGAGATTTGCTGCGGAATGAAGCAAGTTCTTCGAGCCAACTTCTTATAAGTAGGGGACGCGGCAGGATTGAAAGAAAACAAAGGAATAATACAATTAATAATTTATCATTCAAAACAATGCCAAACTAGAACGTCATTACATACTTACTAACGTGGGAGTAAATAATGTCATTGTGTATGGGAATTCATCCAAAGATTCTAGAAACTGGCTACAGACATGTTTATAGTTACGGGTGCCTTTCGATAAAATGTTTCCTTTTTATGCATTTTTTGATGAAATTATACTTATTTACTTGAACGTTTTTCGTCTCAAGAACAACCAAACAAGCAATTTGTGTGGCACTCTGAATTACTCATAAGAGCTGTTTAACTTTGCACCAGGCACAGTTTAACTTTGCACCAGGCACAGTTGACGCAAAAATTCAATTTAAGGTGAAAAGGTTGCTACCTGGTGTGCACGCTAATGAAAAATTGCTCATTTTATTTTAACTCGAAACTAAAAGCTGCGTGTTTTTTAACATTTGTTTTAATTCCAGACAGTTTGTATGGAACAATTTTTTGAGACCTATGCAATAGGAATGTTTAACCAAGTAAGACATTAGTCCTCACTAATCACTAAACAGTGATTTTCACTGGTTGTTTAAATTAAAATTAAGAAAGTACTGATGCATCCACAGAAAAGAGTCTTTATACAAATAGAATGTTGCGTGTTTCAAGCCGTTTCTATTTATAATAAATAAAAACAGGTTGACAAGCACACATTCCGACCGCTATTCGTCATTGACCCCTGCCAACCTTCTCTTAATGGAAATGCAAAGGAATAGCTGATTCTAGATATATAATTTGCTCCTGATGGGGTTTTTGAAGAAATATTTAAAAAATGAAGTGCAGTAGATATGATATATTTACTGCGTTCTTTTATGAAGGAACTGCAATTGAAAAGGAATTTGAAACTCGATTGAAAATTCGTGTTGACTTGCTCTCGCTGGTTATAGCCATTGGCGACAACGACGATTTTTCTGGTTTAGAGTTTAACAAATAATTAATGTGTAAGGTTGTAAGGCTTAAAATTACTTTACATTCCGGTTAATGGCACTTGAATAAATCCACTATCTTCGTTTTAAGTATGTCGGATTATTATTAGCAGAGCTTAGTGGTATGCATGCATAAAACTTGCTCCAGGCAACACCGCATTCCGACACTGGAGTGAAAAATGATTGTCCATTAAAATTCTGCCCACCAAACTTAAGTCTACGAAAAAAATTTACTCGTTGTCCTTTTCCTAAACCTGGGACAAACAATTCCTAACAGGTAATACACAATGAGTAAAAAAATTTACGACCATTGATTATGAAATGTCTTCGTGTATGCAAATTAAAAAAAGGTTTAGTAACCGATTACGCAAGGGGTTTGGTAGTTGAGCACTTGTTTCAAATTAATTTACCGGTTAAACAACAAGAGTATCACACTTTGTTTACCAACAGTTATTTTTTACGCGTTTGGTAAAATGTTGGAACAGCAAGAGAAATCGAGTAAATATTATAAACTGCGCTTTCCAAAATAGCCTTCGGGGGTTAAATTTTTGGCAGTTGATTAATACATAATAACAAACATTTGAAGTATTTTGTTTTCGAGATAAAAAAAACTATTTGATGCCCCATCGAAAATAAAACGGAATTACGATTTCTCTTGACAACAGTAAGAATTCAAATAATTTCTTTCGAAGAAATGTTGGATCTTGCTTAAATTACATTATGAATCAGAAAATCATGAACACTAAAATTCATCTTGGATATGTAAATATATGTAGAAACCTATCGAACGACAGCTCTAACAGCAGGAAATATAGGTAAACTAATGGAGAGCAATGGATGGAGCAACGTTCTCTTTCCCCGCTTTTTTCTCTTTTAAAGTGTAAAGGTACACGTTTTTCATATTCCCACTGTAAATCAGCCTAGAGAACACTGAGAGAACCTCGAAAAAGTAAAAGAAAATAATAATAAAAATTGTGTACGCCATGCATGGAATGTAGCTTTTCAACAGATGTGCGTTTGTTTTCAAACAAAAGTATTTTAATTGACTTATGTAGAATGAAAACGCTAGCTATTTCAAAATAATTGCGGTCTTTCGGGTCATGTTTAGAGTGTGTATTTAGTTGTTTCCTAGGTTATTACACAACCTTAAACATTCTAGAAGAAATAAACCGTAAGCAAAAAGATAAACAAAGATGCGTCAATGTTGGATAACACGTGTCCATTTAGCTATTCGCACCGTACTTAAGGCTATGACCGTTTTTTTTTTACTATTTATCAAATTATTTTCCAATGGCCATTTTTTAAGATTATTACATTCTTTAGCTTTTTGTGTCATAGTTTGAAGATATTTTCGTTTGCCTTAGGTACAAAACAACCGAATGAATTAGATAAGAGTTCTACAAGTAGGCCCTTTGCTATCTACAGATTAATGACAATACTGAATCGATCAGTAAAAACATATCAAGTCAGTACAGCTAACAAAACCAACGATTCTTTAATCAGCGCTAGCCTTATTCGAATTTCATGATCTTTGTATAATTAGTCTCTTCCAAACATGCCTAAAGCCTTTAAGACGCAACAGCCCGTTTGACTGATAAGCCCGTGTCCCCCAAAGCTAAAAGATAGTGACAAACTCGTAAAAAATAGTACCACATGAAAGAACTGCTCAAAACTTTCAGCCGTAGCTTAATTTTTATATTTCTATCCGCAAATTAAAGTTATATCTTTCTTTTGATGTTCAAAGATAATGTTTTTCATGGATAAGTTGCCAACCACTAATTTTAGAACCGCTGAGACCAAAAATCTGCAAAATCCCCGTGTCGTAGCCTCTTTAAGTCTCTTTAGTACTGTTTATTATATATATATGCTATACGAGGTGGTTTTAAATTTGAAGTATGTGGATGAAACCCCGACGTGTGACCATTCAAATGAAAGCTATTGAGCAGCACTAGTACTGTTTAACAAGCTGTACAAGGTGGTTCTTACTTCTGAGTCTGTTGATGAAACCCACCATTCAAATGAAAGCTACTGAGCAGTACGTTTTGTAGTACTGTTTATCATGCAGTACAAGGTAGTTCTAACTTCTAAGTCTGTGGATGAAGAGCACTGCATGATTCGGCATCTAAAAACGGCTCAGTGACGGACAATACTAGGTTGTAATGGCAAAGCTTTAAGTTATCTCAGCTAAGTTAAAAACGGGAAGCTCAACTTTTCAGAAGGATTAGTATTTGTCTTCTGAATGCTACGCAAAACGCGTATAACTGGAGAGCAACGAAATTCTTTCAGGCAGTTTAAATTAAAGTTCTGCGACCAAACCAAACCGAATTAAAATTAAAACATACATTAGTGTTGCTAGCTTGACACGAAATATTTGCACACAAATTGTATCTCGCGGCATTCTCGCCCAACCGTGCATGCGAAACAGTAGCCTGATCGACCCCGACTGTGTATGTGCGTAAGAGTTTAAAAAGGATCCCTTAGCGACCTGCTGAGAGCCAGTTTTATGATAAACCGAGCGTCACGCTTAAAATCTAAAACGCATTCGGAATTTCTATTCCGAATGCGTTCATTTTGTTTGTTAAAACAAAATCACAATTCAAAAATGATGACTAAATTTGATGCGCTTCCAAAAGTCTAAATACCTTTCTGAGTTTGGTTGTGAACTAAAGATTAAAGCGTTTTGCCGCTTAGCTGTCTTTGTGTCGCCACTGGACAAAAGATAACGAAGAAACAGTCAATAAATACTTGGTTAATTATCACTGTTTTGACAGGGCCAAGTTAAAAGTCATAATACACTTAGCAACTGAGCGTAACGAAGAATAAACCATTGTGTAGACGATTTCATCCATGGATTCTTGGAAAAACCAGAGAATGCCACATAGAATTTGTACTTGTTATTCATTTTTACAGAAATTAAAACTCCGTCTCAAAACTCTGTCTTTTTACTCTGATAAAGATAATACTCATGTCCCCGCTCCCAAAAGGGCAAGATAGAACCCAAGACGCAGGCAAGGGCTCTATCAGCCATCCGAGCGAGTGGCGAAATGAAATGCGACGTTCTTTATCAGATTAGGGACACATAAATTTAATGATTTTTTCATTCATCATTTCATTTCATTTTATGAAATTTCTACACTCGATGCAAAGCAGCGAGGTTAATTAAGACGTACCGCCGTTATATATATTCCATATACTCCGATGAAGAATAGTTCTTTGTATGATAAAGCTAATAAACGAGAATATTCTATAACGATTTAAACTTCGTGTATGCAATCAAACTCAGACTCAGTTTTTAGCACATCCATCACGTCAAATTTCTATATTTATAACTCTTTCTAGATCTAAATATCTTCTATCCTTTGAAGACTAAAATCTGCCTAAACAAGAACTGAACATCTGTAATCAGGATTGGACTCTATTTTGGTGTAATTTGCCCGAGGCACACTGCATAGTTTTGGTACAAAAATCTGCCATCGAAAAAGCACTACCGGAGAAAGAACATTGGTTACATCGTTAGCTTTTTATCATTCCCAATGCTTAAGAATTGTAAAACATTCTTGCTTACGCTCGTAAAGCATCCTCAAATTTGATATAATTCGAAAACAGAAAAACGAAAGGTATGCAAATTACAGCGGTTTGCAAACTTTTGAATTATTATGCATAAAGCCCTACTGTTGTCAACACATTTGTTAAAATTTACGTTACTTGAAAAGCAATATAACCTTGATGATATTCTTATTGTGCGACTTAAATGATTTTTATGCGTTATTAAGATAACGATAGAATTCTAAGTACTATAAGAATCTAGAAGTTAACCTTCATTAATAATTTCCACTCCATGAAACTCTCAAGCGCGTGTCAATTTCGTGAACAGCAAATGGCGCGCGAATAAATTAAATTTGTTCGTGTCAAAATACAAATTCTTTTTAACGGTTGCCAACGTTCCTCGTAATGCTATTTTGAGAACTTGGTATTACATCAAAACAACAAATATTGCTGTTTATTTGAGTATTTTTTATGCACCTATCAATGATAATTCGTAAAAGAAGGGAAGACAGCAATTTTCTGTCCTAAGTGGGCAATTTTGACCGTTTTAATAGTAGTAATGTACTACACTCTGAGGCAAATTTGCCTTAGAGATGTAGTACATCACTACTACCAGTGGTGGATCCAAAATATGGGGACAAAAATGGATTCAAATATTGGAATCAAATATTGGAACCAGCCCTTTTATATGACTTCAGTGGTCGGTCCAAAATATGGGGGACAACCCTAGGTTCAAAATAAAAAAAACTTCTTATACTCTTTTTCAAACTTTTTTTATAGTGCTTTCGAATGGGATTGTCTTATATGGGTCCACTTGCTACCCAGACTGTACTCTTTTTTACATTGCTCACAAAACCATCGTGTATTTCGCATATAACGGGCTTTTGTGCGCCTTATAGCTTTCATTTTGTCTTCTTTGGTAAACCATCTCTGGTATCGGCCATTAACAATATTATCATTCCAAAACATCAATTGTTATATATTAATAACACAATATATTAATTTCTTATATCATTAATAGTGCGTTTAAATATGTTGTAAATCTTTCATTGGAATCCAGCTGTTAAAGTCATCATTATATCCCTTCCATTTGACAAGAGCGTGTTTCTTTTTGTAGTCTCTACGGATCACTTTATCAATTCTGAATACATCCTGTTTTGCTTTTAATAATTCAGGTTCATAAAAGCTACCTTGTATTTCCTCATCTCTGAGGTCTTTCAATTTGTATGTAATGGGATTAGTATGTTGGATCTTAGTAATTACGAACATTTCTTCACTCCAATTCGGTGTATAACCCTTATCGAAAACAATTCGTTTATACTTAGATATTCGGACCTTGTCACCAACCTTAAATTTTGGTTTAGCTGATAATGGCTCCATATCACCGTATAGGTTAAAGTAAACAGTTCCTTCATTCTTTTTCTTTGAAGCTTCTGTGGGTGTCATTTTGATAGAGCTATGTTTTGTATTATTATATTCTTTTACTATTTTTGGAAGTATTTCAAGATACTGTGTATTACCTTGAATAGTAAACTGTTTGTACATTTTATTTTTCAAAGTTCTATTAAATCTCTCAATAACAACAGCTTTACCTTCATTAAAAGTGGAATACATGTTAATATCATTTTGCTTTAGCCATTCCTTGAACGTTTTGTTATAAAATTCAGATCCCTTATCAACCCAGAGATATTCAGGTTTACGCTTGTCATTAATGATAATATTGTTGAAAGCGCTAGTTATTGATGCACCTTTCTTATCTTTCAATTGTATAGCCCAAGCGAATTTACTGAATACGTCAATTATAGTCAATAGATATTTATAACCTTTATTCCATTTTGAAAGTTTATCCATAAAAACTAAATCAGCAGACCATATGTCGTCAATTCCATTTGATATTATTCTTCTAGTTTTAAATTTTCGTCTGATTGGTTTATGTAACTCATCGGCTAATTGTTGAGACCAATCATTTTTACTCAACGCCGTTTTCCGTTTTTTGGCTTTTTAACACCGAGCCCTATTTTAGCCTTGGTTGCAATTACATTACGTGCGACAGTATGACCCCATTGACGTTGAGAATAAGGGGTAGAGTCGAGCTCTTGGATCATTTTTTGGTCAGCTTTATGCTTGCAACTTAGTTGTTTAGATTTTGCTTTATTTCCACAAACGCTGTATGCAATATCATGCCTCATCGCTATTTCATCCGTTCTGCCTGTCGGTTTTTGAAATATTTGAAGTATTTCACCTGTTTTTGGATCATATTTCACTTGTTTTTCGAGAGGATTATAAGGACCCAAAAAGGCATAGCCAGGGGGTACCCAGCCGGCTTTTGGTTTTGGCAATTTCCCAATCAATTTATGTATATCAAGAGCACCTCCTTTAATAAATCTGCTTTTTTTCTTCCTGCATATTTGACAAACTGATTTTTCCATAAGCCGACCATTTTTAGCTTTTACCTTTTTAGAGTTTAATGATTTGGTTTGTTTTTTACACGATAGACAATACGATTGGCACATTATATATATTGATTAGATATTTAATCGCAATAATGATTTATCCATTTTTTATTTTTATACTCACTGAAATTGCATTTGGGGTCGAGATTTTCATTTTTATATGCTCCAGCTGGCTTCCAAAAATTCTTCGTTTGAATCCCGCTCTGTTTATTGACCATACCTCTCAAAAAATTACCGCTCCAGTACTTCTTGAATAAATCCTTGTCTGCTCCTGTGATATCCATTAAAAAAGATGCCACTTGCTGACTCTCTTTGAACCCCGGCACTTTTGAACCAATTTTTTGGTTAATGGTTTGTCCTACGCCTTTGCCTTTTCTCTCACTCACAAAACGAGTTTTAGTAATACCACAAGAAGCGCATTTCGATTTGAGCATTAAACGATTGTTTTTTGTTCTCGCATATTTTTCAGAACCAGCCACTGAATTAGTTTGTATTTTTTCACGTACGCAATACGATTTCATATATAATATGATCACATATTTTTGAAATAATGTTGAATGAATTTTTCATTATTCATTGTGTCATATATGTCAAACACTTTTAATAAATTATAATACGAATTCCCCTTATTCATTTCGTTGAGAAAGTATAAAGAGAAGTATCCGCATGTGGTTGTATTTATATTCTGTATCTGATTGTTTTGATGTATCAATGTTAAATTCTTCTTTTTTGCGTGATCGACTATTTCTTGAAATGGAGGCATACCAAAACTATCAAAATAATTGATTACCTTATCTTTTACATAAGTTGCAACCCAATGGCTACCGCTCATATAAGAGGGTTCAAGATTGTAAATAAATAATGCTTGTCTATGGTTATGTGGTACTCTTTTATCCCTTGACAAAACATCACTGATTGGGATGCTTAAATATTTGCACCATTTTATTAGATCAAAATTACTCATCGGTATATTCTTATGGAATGTTGGCTTTCTTACTTTCTTTTCGGTTTTAAGATTTTTTTTTTTTGGAAGCACTAATCCACCTGTTCTAAGAAATTTATCATATTCACCCCATGATCCTAATACTGGATGAGATCTGTAAGATAATACATCTTTCTTACTTGGTAGTTTAATTTTACCACCGTTTTTTGATCTTTGTTTCCTAATGATTTGTGGTGAATAATAAGGGTATTCTATTTGCATTCCTGTCCCTCCTTGATTATCAGGAGTGACTTGAATTCCTTTTCCAATCACCTTTCGCATTTTACTTATTTGTGCTTTAGATAAACTCAATGTAATGCCTTTTCCCTCACTTTTTACTTTATTATGACGTGTTATTTGTCTTTCTGTAAGGTATAACTCAGTATTACCCTTCTTTTTGATCTGATTCTTGTTAATTAATAAACTGATTTCACTTGAATTTTTGATTGCTCTGGCTAGCTTTTTTATTTGGCCTTCTGTTAGAGGAATATATGTTGAAATATATTTTGTGCTCATAGTCTTGCTCTATATATAATAGTGTTAGATTAAATATTACATAAAAATAAGTTCATTCCCAATTTTATCAATTACGATACTTTCCTCATAAAGAACTACAGCGTAAATCATATAATTGTCAGTAGCTTGTACATTTAATCGATAATGAAACAATATCTGTTTTGGATCATCAGTAACCGATTCCTTATGATTTCTTAAATCGAAATAGATAACAGGAAATAATTCAGAATAATTTTGTAAATTTAACTGAGTTCCTGTATTGTAGTCGTTTGTCCTGAATGCATATTCTTGAATGTCATTATATAATCTTGGTTTAAAATCACAATCATACTCTAGTTCCGGAGTAAAAAACGAAGTACCAAGTTGCAAACGACAAGTAGAAAGTTTACATGCATTATTACCCGCATTTATTTTAAAAGTATCAAAAATAAAGGGGTTTTCTAATTCATTATTAGTCTTGTTCCTCTGAAGATATACAAAAACATGTTTTGCATTTTTAATAGCTGGTGTAATTTGATATATTCCGGATATTGATGTTGTTGGTGATGAATGTTTAATAAACTCTCTTAAATATGTAAATTTTGATGGCCTTAAAAAGGTATTATTTACTAATTTTTGTCCTGCTGATGTAAAGTTCAAACGTGGTAACCATAACTGAAAATCTAGAACAACATATCGTGTTTCATCACCCCCAACTCTGTAAATAAACTCTCTACCATCATTTAGTGTTATGTTTAGTTCGATTTGCATAGGTGGTATCATTTTATCTCGTAGTTCTTGAAAAATGGAAAACCTATTTAACGGAATACAAGCATATACGTCTTTTGATTCTGCGCACAATTCAGCTCTTTTAATTGCTCCTACTTTTGGAGCTGTTGTCAAATTGCCCACTAATACAGCTCTATCGTCAAGATACCAATTGAAATTGGTAGCTACTGTACGGCTATAGTCATCAGAAAATTCAAGCAATCCTTTTATGAAACAGATTTTATGCAGGCTATTACTATCGTAAGGCTTTTTACCCCCTGAAGTTATCATTATGTGATTGATGATACTTGTACTATCATTTATCGTTGACGTTAGCACAGGTGTTTGTAGAGCATTGGCATCGATAGCTGTACCATCAGCCTTTTTTTGAAGTTTGTATTTGACGATAAAGTATCCGTTATACCAATCGAACCATGAAGAGCGATCGGTCATATTGAATATATACCCTGTTTTTTCCTGATATAAGCCATTTGCCGGCTGAATAATGGGTGTTTGCAGATTGAATCTGAGATAATCAACTTTTTCAACATTTTCTATGCTTCTGAAACTCATTTATATTATTAGATTAGATAATTTACTTCAATTGTGCTAATCGTTTCAAAATAAGATCCCCAGCTTTTTCACTTCTATTTAACACGGTTTTTAAACTTTTCTTTTGTGCTTTGATTATTGGTGATTTATTGATATCTTTTATCATTTTTTTAGAATATTGTCCGATATTTGATAAATCATTAGTTATTAAACCTGATCCTTTATGGCGATATTGATATAAACCTTTTTTAGGGTTATAAAATTTTGACCATTCGTATACTCGATTCATTTTATATTATTAGTTTAGATTAATTCACCTCTTTGATAACGATATGAAACGCCGTATCGATTTCATTTAAATCAATGGGACGATTATACGAATCGGTTATATATAGTCTGATTGAATCAATACTATTTTTATTAATTGGTGAAAATTTCAGTCGTCTTGGTTGAAGAGTGAAAGGGAATGATCTACGAATGCCTTGTGCTATGATACTAAAACAAAATAATACATCTCTGGATTCATCTGTCAAGGATCTGTTAGTCAAATCGCAATGAATACATATCATATCAACGCTCCTTGTTAAATCAGGTATTTTGTCACTTATATTACTCCCTGAAGTTAAAATTTTCTTTTCAAAACCCAGAATCAAATTAAAGTCTGATACAGATAGATCTAATTCATAATTTGGCTTTATGGTTATTATTGTTCTAAATAATGATAAATCAAACGTAACTGAAAATGGATAATTATCACCATCTTTACCAGTTGTATTTGTGTACCAGTTGTATGTCTGTATATGAATACATTCCATTAGGAAATTCAATATTTTTAAAACTTGTATCACTACCAACGGTTTTTCGATATCTTATTTTAGTATTAGTGAATGAGGATGCGATATTGTACCAACTATATGTCATCGTTATAATCTCATCCAGTGCCATTTCATAATTTTTATTTGGATCCAAGAAAAGTGGCTGTTCAAGATAAATAGTGAAATCATTTGCTTTTTGGTTATAATTATTTGCTTGTCTTTTCGCCCTGAATGAACTAAGTATTAAATGCTTCTCCATTATATATATTTAAATTAGATAAAATAGTTGTTATAAATTTTTTCATAAAGACGCTTTGTAATTCTTTTCACTCTTAACAGTTCATCTATTATTGTAATACCTTGGTTTTTTAATTCATAACTCGTATTTCCAGCGGATATGCTTCCACAAATTATATCCAATTTTTCAATAAGTTTTTCAGGGTCTCTGTAATAAATAGCCTTATAATTATGGGCTAGACCACTACCTTCCCACTCATCTTCTTCTCTATCAGAATCAGGCGCTGTGTCCCTCCTCATACCCTCTATCTTATCAAATAATGATTTTTCTATAGCTGGTTTTTTCTTATATTTAGTTTTACGGGGGGTCTTTTTTAATTTTTTTGATTTTTCCTGTAAATCCGAAGCTGAGAAAGGAACCCGTTTGTACTCCATACGTTGTACTTTTTGCTTAGTTAATAACAACTGGTTTTCAATATTGTTAATTTGTTTTGTAAAATCTTCATCTATTTCCAACAGGTCATTATATGATTTTCCTTTGTATTTACCAGATTTGATCATATTTTTACCACTTTTCTTCAGTTTGCCTAATAAAACACTAACCTGACGCCTTTCTTCGGCGAGAGATTCCCTTTGACGATCTAACTCCTTTTGATCAGCACTTGTATCCCATTTTTTTCTCTTCTGTTCTATTGAGGGTGGTGGATCAAAATCGGGCATTTCATCTTCATCTTCTGTTTGAGCTTCATCAATGGGTGGCGGTGGATCAAAATCGGGCATTTCATATTCATCTTCATCTTCTGTTTGAGTTTCATTAATTGGTGGCGGTGGATCAAAATCGGGCATTTCATCACCCCCATCTTCTGGTTCAATTGGATATTCTGGAAGAGGATCACCCTCTCTTACCCCTTTATTTTCCAACTTTTTAGTTGCTTCAATTTGTGTGTCGAGACGAGATGTTACTGGTTTAAACATTTTTATGAATTTGATTTGTCCTAATTCATCTTGCAATTTTGAAGACATTATTTGATTATTAATATTTTTGATTTGATTCTCAACTTCCTCTTTTTGGTCAGCAATTTTTTGCCAAGCTAATAGACTCATTTATATATATTAGTGTAGATTATTATCGGTCTTCCAGAAGTCTTTCATCAGTCTTTCATTAGTCTTCCAGAAGTCTTTCATCAGTCTTTCATCAGTCTTTCATTAGTCTTTCAGGCGTCTTTCATATTATATAACTGATATATATAATATGAAAATACCAAATTATGACACTGAAGACGATATAGTCTCGAACTTTAAACAAGTATACGATTTCATGCCAAATCAATGTTTTCGTATGCTACTTTGCGCTCCGAGTAATATGGGAAAGACTAATACTTTAATGCATATGATTTACAATTTACTATATTTCGATAAAATATATTTATATGCAAAAAATTTAGACCAGTCTAAATACCAGAATCTTATCAATGTGTTCCAACCAATAAGCGATGAAGCTGGTTATAACATTATTGAAGCTAGTAACGACCAAATAATTCCTGTTTCTAAACTAAATGATGATAATCAAAAGCTCGTGATATTTGACGATTATGTTTGTGATAAAAATCAAAAACCATTAATCGATTATTTTATACAAGGGAGACATAAAAACTGTAGCGTGATATATTTGTCTCAAAGCTATTTTAAAACGAAAAAGACATAAGACTTAACTGTTCGCATTTCTGTATTTACGAATTCCCAAGTGCTAATGAGAGGGCACTGATATGCCGTGAAAACAGTATTCCAAAAGAGCTATACGAGCAAGCACGATAAACCACGTAAATTCATAACAAAAAATTTCGATGAGAAGATTTAATCTAACATATTAACAGAAAATGGGGTACATTAATGACGAAAATGATTTTATGCATACCAAATATTCTCAAAGTGCAAAACCTGCAATTGGTTTTAAACAACTGGGAGCTGATTTCGATATGGATAACAAAAAGATATTCAGGTTAAATACGCAAGCTGATGTAGCTATCGATGCTGATCTCGATACATATGCTCTTGATCTTTCGTCTGGAGTTAATAAGGGGTACGTTAAACGTCAATGTCTTACTAAAGACGCTCAGGGCAATGACTTTGATTTGGGCCAGTGTAATATATTTAATAGTGAGCCCTTTTATCCCGGTTTGTATAACGATACATCTTTGCCAAATGTTGAATACGTGAGGTTGGAAGACCAGAAAGTCAAAGCAGAACTCAACAACAAACTCGCTGATAAAGCTGATCTAAGTACCAACGACGAACAAACATTTAACAGCATAATAAATGTTCCGAATTTCGATCAAGGATACAGCAATATGTCAAACGTAATGAATAAAGAATATATTGACTCCAGAGACGCGCTTAATAAAACATATGCCGACAATACTTTTCTAACGAAGAAAACAGGTGCTATTTTGGCTAATACCCTTCAGAGCAAGGCTTCCAAAATATATGTCGACAGTACTTTTTTAACGAAGGTTGTTGGTAATGGTTTAGCTCAGAACATACAAAATAGGCTCAATATTCACGGTAGTAACATGATGCAGGCAAATCTCGATATGAACGATAATCGCATAACAAATCTAAGCAAACCAATATATGGAACCGATGGTGTAAATAAATTGTATGTTGACAGTTCACATATTACCTCTATTGATAAAGGAAACGTTTTCAATAATATAATGATTGACAGTGATAATCAACTTAGTGAAGAGAATGATATCGAGCTTGGAGATTTAATTCATCATCCAAATCCTGTTCATCAAATCAATAAAAAGGTAATAGATACAAAATTACTTCTTGATAGTTCGAAAAATTACTACTCAAGCAGATTAGGTATCAACATGTACCCTATACCAATTAATTATTATACAATGGCATTTGAACTCTATTTTCCAGTTGAAATAGATGAGAATAGTGTTGATATCAGTGTTGTGTCATTGATTGATACTGTTAATAAAGTAACTACACGAGTTTATAACGGTTATAGTCGAACAATAGCTCAATTTCATAAGTATCAACAACATAACAACAACTATCTCTATGTCGATATCATTTTAAAAATGAAGTCAGGACACTCGTATGTACCAAAACTGCAAACTTATATTATAATATATGGGATTAAGAATTATGAAAGTAATGTTGAACCCAGTATATACGATCAGCTATATTATGTTGAAAATGATAGAATAGCTTTCAATGCATCAATTGATATGAAAACACAGGCCATTCATGGTATTGCAGAAGGTACTACTGATGATCAAGCTGTTAATTATAAACAGTTGGTAAGTCAAATCAATATTCTCAAAACAACTCTTGAAAATCAGATTAAATTATTACAGTCCAAGAGTTTTTATAGTGAAATATTTGAGTACTATTTCGATCTAACGGATGCCTCTAAATTCATCATGTCAGATAGCAACGGAGCTGTATTGTCTGTATTAAATGATAATCTTGTCTTTAATCCCACAAAATTGTTAGCAGATTTTGATCCGAAGAATGGTTTTTTTGGTGTTTTTAAAATTAATTTAAATACAAATATCACTCACGCCGATAACTGGACTTTTTATATGGGATTTAAATATGACTATAAAACCGGTGATAATAAAAGAATTAAAATTGAATTTATCGAGGGTGATAGCTTTAGTTTTCCGTGGGTTAAAGTGGAGCATAACAAGCTATTCATCGATTATGATCTAGATTCATATACAGAGCAAATAAGAGGAACATATTTTGATAAATATTTAAATCTCTGGTATACTAAAATAGGGAATCAATTTAGAATCGCTGTTTGCAATAATGCTATGAGTATTGATCAAACATTGGCTGGGTTTAATATCAATGCATCCAACATTAAAATCAGTTCAGATTACTTTGTACAAAGAATCGGTTTTAGTAACACAGCAATGTCAGTGAATAGTCGAGAGTATCACAAAGTCCAATTTTTAGATAAAACAATGGGTATATTCTTCGAATAAATTATCTAACTCACTATTATATGAAAACTGCAGATTTAATACATGAGATGCTGAAAACTATTCAACGGTTGATTAAAAATATCAGAAAATTATACAACAGATTTAAAAATAGAAATAAAACATAGTCTAAGCATATAATATATATGCCGAAACAACGCAAAAATATATTCGAATGGAATCATATTAGTGACAAGTTAAATCAAGCGCAAATTCAAGAATTGAAAGAATACTACAAAGTATACCATAAGAAGTGTTGGTGTTATAAACAAGCTACAAAAACCTTTAAAAGGTTTAAATTAATAGGCAATTCGCTGGCTATTTTATTTGCTTCGGGGGGCATAGTATCGTCCGTTTCAACTGGTGGTATCAGCCTAGTTGCAATCAGCACGGGAGCTTTATTGATACAAGGTTGGCTTCAACATCAAAATCTCGATTTGAAAATTCAAAATTGTATATATGCAACCCAATCCTATATGCATATACTTAACACACTAAAATTTATTTTGCGAACGGGTGAATTCGACCTATCCAATATCCTAATAACGATGAAAAACACCGATGACTACATAAGTGATAACAGCCCGATTATAGATAAGTATATGGTAAAATATGATAAAATTTTTACTTTATAAGGCGCAATATCTCTGCATTTTTCAATTCTAAAATCTTTGCCCAATATCGATTATAAAATTCAAGCGTTTTTCTCGATTTAGTAATCTTTATACATTCAAATGGAAGATCAAGCAATTTAAACAGTTGTCTTATAATATATTTCGTGCTTATCATTCGTCTTCGGAGTTTATTTATAGATGGAAGAATAGTATCGATCTCATGAAACACTTTGTAAATCTTATCGCGCTGATTATGAGACAATTGAACTCCATTTTTAATACATAAATCGTTTAAAACAGCCTCAATGTGGTATTTACGATGATAGATGCTTTTACGCCATATCTTGTGTATGTTCTCGTAAAAATCGAAATACTCATTGTAATAAATAGAACCATGAACCAAACCGCAATTAATACAAACATTTATACCGTTTTGATTTGACATATCCTGCTTACTACAGCATGGCTCAGCATCCTTGTTACCTTAATTCTATCAATAGTTGATCGCATAAAGGGCATATAGGTTCTTTTAAAATTTTTAATTCATCGTGGATTTCAGAATTACAAACCATTATATATATTTAGCACATAACTTCACGGCACAGCTGTGTTTGGCAGTAAATTTTAGAATAAACTTTTTGAGTAAACTTTTTGAGTAAATTTTACTCAAAAAGTTTATATATAAAAAACTTTTTACTTGTTGAAATATGATTGGTCAATAGAAATCACGCCATTAAAAACATTGTGGAACCATCTTTTACTCATTAATCATTTATAACTTATGGCTAAAACCGTAAACTGAATAATTATGTATTTAATGTTGATCCTTACGAGGCCTTCCACGTCGTCGTTTCTGATCTTCAGGTATACACTCTAAACATATATGATTTTTGTCTTCATTTGATATTTCAGATCGACTATTCAGGTCTGAAGATAGCATTTTAATAATACAAATATTAGCTTCAAGGATGCTCTGAATACACCACATTTTATTAATGAAGGCTATATCATTCGAGCTTTCATCAGCTTCTGGCAGGTGTTTGATATTTAATGTAATATCACTCATTCTATATATATTAATAAAGAAAATAATTATCTGTTTATATCTAAACGCACTATAAAAAACATATAAAGAATTATATATATAGTACATAATAAATGGGACGAAATAAAAAATACGATAATGAAGAAGACAGACAAAACGCTATTAAGGAAAGCAAGACCAGATATATGCTAAACAAATCATGGATATGTGATGCATGTCAACATGACTACACGCTCGCTGGAAAGCACTCTCACATGAGGACCAAGAAGCATATTAAAAATACTGTTATCAAGGCTATTGAAGACCAATACAACATAATACCAGCTGAAAACATATAAAGCAATATTATATAATTATATATTGTATAGCACAGTATATATGAATTGCTGTTATCTGTTGCCTTAGGTGACCAAAAATATATTTATTTCTGGTTATCTTTAAACGCACCAAAAATCTCAAAAATAATTTTTACTATAAATGACTTAAAGAAATGGTAATTTTATATAGTACAAAAAAAAATGGCACAAAAAAATATCTCAACCAATATTAATATGGACGAATCTGATCTCAACAATCTATCTAAAACCGACCTTATAAAACTCATTTTATCACTTAAAGCCCAACCAAAAGCACACGAGCACCAAAAGGTCGAGCCGAAAGCACACGAGCCCCAGAAGCCGAATCAAAGCCCCACCCCCTCGCGTAAAATACCAAAAAAGAAGACATACCAATCTCATTCAAATACTCCTAAACCAATAACAAAAACCCATAATACTCTTAAACAACTATCAAAAAGTTACCTGAGGGATGCAAAGGCACTAGGCTATACATGGATAGATCTTGTAAAAAACTCAACAAGGCAAAAAGTAATCAATAAAATTCAAAAATATAAGACCGATAAGACCTTAAACAGGGCACTCAATGAATTTAATTTCGATGACAGTATTTTTGATTCAACATCCAATGACCAACCTCTATTCAAAATAACTGAAATTGGGAATACGGTTAATAAAAAATTCAATGCTTTCACTAACGAATTTAAAATAAATGTACGCAAAAATTTCATTGGTGATAAAAATGATGTTTTCAGTGTATTTGAAAAAATGGTTGAAATGACAATAAAGAAAAGGCAGTTAAAAGGTAATGATAGATTCAGATTGGTAATTTCAAATGATGAATTAGATCATCCTATCTCAACAAAATTGTTAAAAGTTTCTGATTTCAAGTTAAATCAACTTTCAGATATAATCAATACGTTGGAGTATAAAGAAATAGATTTAGAAAATTGCAAAATAATTATTCAATCTGTTAAAATACCTTCAGGTAAAGGTCGACTATATTTATCAAAACAAACAGTAAATAGGAAACAATGCATTATCACAATAAAAAACACCGACTCAATATGCCTTGCTAGGGCAACAGTAACAGGCTTTGCTAATTTGCACAAGGATAATTACACCGCAACTCAGTTGAAAGATGGATTCAATAAAAGTCGAAAACTACAAGAAATTAAAGCCAAAGAGCTACATAACAATGCTAATGTTTCAATAAACGATTATGGAAATTCTTTAGAAGATGTAAATAGCTTTGCATTACATTTAGATGTAGAAATAAATATAATCGATAGTGAGCAATTCAATGAGATTATATATACTTCCAATAAGGGAAAAGCTGATAAAATTTATCTATACAAAACACGGAATCATTTTGATGTTATAAAATCAATGACAGCTTTTTTAAATGTAGCATATTTCTGTCATTCTTGTAAAAAAACTTATACGAAACGTGATAAACATAAATGTCCTCAGAAATGCTTATGTTGTTTTAAATATTTTTCAGATGGTAATAAATGTGATGGTAAAGACGTAACCTGCAATCACTGCAATCGTGTTTTCCATGGTAATAGTTGTTTTAAAAACCATACTAGTAACCGATCGAAAAAAGATGGAAATGATTCAGTATGTAGCAGTGTAGCAAAATGTTTAAAATGCAATCAAATTATACTAAAAACATATATTAAAATACATAAATGTGGTTACAAAATGTGTAATAATTTTAATAGCTATTGTGAAAGCAAACATAAATGTTTCATGAAAAAGATCAAGTGTAAGGGTGGAAATTGTACCAAAGATTACAAAAATCCTTGTAGATTAAATAAAAAAATAAAACGAAAAGATTATTGCTACTCATGTAAAACATATAATAAAAAATATTTATTTTTCGATTTCGAAGCTAGACAAAACACTGGAACACATGAAGTTAATTTAGCTATCTGCCATGATTTCAATGGTAATGAATCAATCTTCAATGATATTAATAGTTTTTGTAACGGAATCCTCAATGATGAATATAAAGGATATACACTTCTGGCTCACAATTCAAAAGGATACGATAGCCATTTTATTCTTAAATGGTGTATAGATAACAGTTTTAAACCTTATTGTATTTACAATGGTGCAAAAATTATGATGATGGAAATTCCACAATTAAGAATCAAAATAATCGACAGCTTAAATTTCATTCAACAATCGTTATCATCGTTTCCTAAAACGTTTGGTTTAAACGAGTTGAAAAAAGGATATTTTCCACATTATTTCAACAAAGTTTGTAATCAAAAGTATATAGGAGAGATGCCTTCCAAAAAACATTATGGCTATAATCAAATGAAAACAGAAGATAGACAGAAATTTTTACAATGGTATGACGATCGTGTTAATGAAAATTATGTTTTCGATTTCAAAAAAGAGATAGTTGAATACTGTCGTTCGGATGTTGATATATTGAGGCAATGCATGCTAAAATTTAGACAAGATTTTATAAATGAAGAAAATATTGATCCACTAAAATACATCACAATAGCTGGTGTTTGTATGGCTATTTATAGAGGTAATTATATGCCTACCATAGCTGTAGTTGATAACGTTGTTCAAACAGAAAACCATAGTGCAGTCAGTATTGCATGGCTTGATTACATTGCTGAGAAAAATAATATTAAAATTCAACATGCCTTAGAAGGTGGCGAAAAAGTTATCAATAACAAATTAAAAGTAGATGGATTTTGTGAATCTACAAATACTGTTTATGAATTTCAAGGTTGTTTCTGGCATGGTTGTCCAGATTGTTACAAGCCTGATGTAATCAATAATAAGAATCAATGCGATATGGGTACTTTATATAATAAAACAAAAGCTAAAAACAACAAAATAACGAGTGCTGGTTACAATCTTATTGAGATGTGGGAATGTAAATTAAAAAAGGATAAAAGTTTTCAGAAATATTATAAAAATGATTTGAATAGAGAAGTGGTTGGACCACTAAACCCAAGGGATGGATTTTTCGGAGGAAGGACTAATGCTTCCAAGCTCTTATACAATTTCAAAGATGGTGAATATGGTAAATATGTTGATTTCTGCTCCTTGTACCCAACTGTCCAGTTCTACAAGAAATATCCCATAGGTCATCCTGAAAAAATTATATCGCCAGAAAAATACGATAAGAAATGGTATGGATTCATAAAATGTAAAATTTTGGCACCAAGAGAACTATGCCATCCTGTTCTGCCTCAAAAAATAAAATGTGAAAATTCTGAAAAGCTAATGTTCCCTCTGTGTTTATCATGTGCTAAATCAAAGCAACAAGAAAGATGCCAACATAATGAAAATGAACGATCATTCATAGGCACATGGACAACCGATGAAGTCAACAAAGCCATTGAAAAAGGGTATAGAATTACAAAAATATATGAAGTTTGGCATTTTGAAAACTCATCCGACGATCTATTCAAGGGATATATAAAAAAATTTATGAAACTCAAACTTGAATCAACGAAATATAATTTTAAAAATAACAATGACGAGATGAATTTCAGAAATAAAGTCAAAAAGAATTTAGATATTGATTTAGGTGAATTAAATGAAAATTCAGGTTTACGAGCCATTGCAAAAATGTGTTTAAACTCACTTTGGGGGAAATTTGGTCAACGAAATAACATGAATCAGTGCAAATACGTAACTGATATAAATGAATTTTATCAAGTAGTTCTCGACGATACTATAGGTAATTTAAACATGAATTTCATAACCGATGAGATGGTACAGATGAGTTACACTTATAAGGATCAGTTTGTTGATAATTCCTATAATACAAATATCTATGTAGCCTGTTTCACGACTAGCAGTGCACGGTTAATGTTGTATGAAAAACTAGACTATTTAGATAAACAGGTATTATATTTTGATACAGATAGTATTGTGTATATCGAATCTCAAAATAGTAAGGTGATAGAAACAGGTGATATGTTAGGTGATTTAACAGATGAATTAGGTGGTGAAGCTATAAATAATACATTCGTTTCTGGAGGTCCAAAGAATTACAGTTTCACATATGGAAATAATAAACAGAAATGTGTTATTAAAGGTTTCAGGTTAAACCATGAAAATTCCCAGATACTGAATCACGCAAATATGATTAAAATTGTAAAGAACGAAATCAAAGAACTCACATTAGTAAATGAAAATAAAATTACCAGACAGAATAAACAAATTGTAAACAAATATGAAGAAAAGGTATACACCTTTGGATATGACAAGCGCGCAATAAAATACATATCGGAAAGCTGTATAGAAACGTATCCTTATGGATATTAATTTGACCTAGGGTTTGAGCAGAGCGAGCGATTTGATTTTTAAACGCACTAAGATCCAAGATTTTTCAATTAAACTATAAGAGCATTTGATTTTAAATATTGTCAAAAATAATCTGCTTTGCTTGGTTTACATATTTTCATTTTTAATACAAAAATATTCTACTTAAAAAATTAAAATCTTAAGTTAATATATAGATGGATAAAGATGGAGCGAGGCTTGATCCTTTTAAAATTTTAGGTAAAACGGATGATAATATTTATGTCATTTATGAAAATAAATTGCTAATATTAGACATTGATTATGATTTAAGGAAAATTATTCCTTGTTTTAAAGGTGTTTATTTCAGAGATAAATCAAACAGTAATACTGTTTTTAATTTAAATGATATGATTAAAAATGATAAAGTTGAAGGAATTAAAAAATTGATGAAATTGTATTCAGATTTTTATTGCAAGGGTTGATTTTCAAAGTTTATTTTAAACGCACTATTATTGATATAAGAAATTAATATATTGTGTTATTAATATATAACAATTGATGTTTTGGAATGATAATATTGTTAATGGCCGATACCAGAGATGGTTTACCAAAGAAGACAAAATGAAAGCTATAAGGCGCACAAAAGCCCGTTATATGCGAAATACACGATGGTTTTGTGAGCAATGTAAAAAAGAGTACAGTCTGGGTAGCAAGTGGACCCATATAAGACAATCCCATTCGAAAGCACTATAAAAAAAGTTTGAAAAAGAGTATAAGAAGTTTTTTTTATTTTGAACCTAGGGTGGTCCCCCATATTTTGGACCGACCACTGAAGTCACATAAAAGGGCTGGTTCCAATATTTGATTCCAATATTTGAATCCATTTTTGTCCCCATATTTTGGATCCACCACTGGTAGTAGTGATGTACTACATCTCTAAGACAAATTTGCCTCAGAGTGTAGTACATTACTACTTTTAATGGACTTTTTTACAAAATATTAGTAAAGTTAAGTGACGTTTTGGACCTTCCAAAAATGCCCTGATCAGCAAAAAAGACCTTTTGTCATCATGTTTTCTTAAAACAGTTTCAATTGTTGTGCGAAAGAGAAGGTGGAGATGGCTGGGACATGTCCTACGGATGAGAGCAGACTCAGTGCAAAGAGTTGCATTGAGAATGACACAAGAAGAACAGTGCAGAAAGATTTGTTGGAGCGTGGCCTCACAATTGAAACAGCTAGACAACAGGCAGAGGACCCTGACGGAAGCCCCATGTGGCACCAGGCACTCTGCGTCCTGAAGAAGAGACAAATGCCCTGTGGTGAGGCATTTCAAATGCCCCTCCAATACCCAGCCTCATTCTGCTCCGGCTCAACACTGATAAGTGCAATTCTCTTATGATGACACCTCTTTTCCGAACAAAGTATTGATTATGTAGTAAGAATAAAATACTACAAAAGTTAACTGAGAAACACATTTTCATAAAATATTCGTGTGGTTGAAAATGCCCGGTAATTGACTTTTTAACATCTGATAGTGGAAAACAAAAACTCCAGCCAAAGAGAACCATTAACTATTTCAGTAGAGTGATTAATTTATATCCGAGTTAGGGTTTCTTCCACCAAATTTTCGGTGGCCACTGATGGCCTCTTTGTATTTGACAGCGGCCACCCAATGTTTAGAGTGTGTATTTGGTTGTTTTCTTGGTTATTTGACATTCTAGAAAAAACAAGCCGTAAGCAAAAAGATAAACAAAGAAGCGCCAATTTTGGATAACACGTTTCCATTTAGCTATTTGCACCGTACTTAAGGCTATGAGCGTTTTTTTACTATTTATCAAATTATTTTCCAATGGCCGTTTTTTAAGATTATTACATTCTTTAGCTTCTGTGTCATAGTTTGAAGGTATTTTCGTTTGCCTTAGGTACAAAACAACCGAATGAATTAGATAAGAGTTCCACAAGTAGGGCCTTTGCTATCTACAGATTAATGACAATACTGAATCGATCAGTAAAAACATATCAAGTCAGTACAGCTAACAAAACCAACGATTCTTTAATCAGCACGAGCCTTATTCCAATTTCATGATCTAGCTTTGTATGATTAGTCTCCTCCAAACATGCCTAAAACCTCTAAGACGCAACAGCCCGTTTGACTGATAAGCCCATGTCCCCCAAAGCTAAAAGATAGTGAGCTCAGTTCTATTTAGGACAAACTCGTAAAAAATAGTACCACATGAAAGAACTGCTCAAAACTTTCAGCCGTAGCTTGATTCTATCCGCAAATTAAGGTTATATCTTCCTTTTGATGCTCAAAGATATCATAATGTTTTTTCATGGGTAAAGTTGCCAACCACTAATTTTAGAACGCTGAGACCAAAAATCTGCAAAATCCCCGTGTCGTAGCCCTTTAAGTCTCTGGATGTGACTATCCAAATGAAAGCTACTGAGTAGTACGTTCTGTAGTACTATTTATTACATATATGCTATACGAGGTGGTTTTAAATTTGAAGTATGTGGATGAAACCCCGACATATGACCATTCAAATGAAAGCTATTGAGCTGCACTAGTAATGTTTGTCAAGCTGTACAAGGTGATTCTTACTTCTGAGTCTGTTGATGAAACCCACCATTCAAATGAAAGCTACTGAGCAGTACGTTTTGTGGTACTGTTTATTATGCTGTACAAGGTAGTTCTAACTTCTAAGTCTGTGGATGAAGAGCAGTGCATGATTCGGCATCGAAAAACGGCTCAGTGACGGACAATACTCGGTTGTAATGGCAAAGCTTTAAGTTATCTCAGCTAAGTTAAAAACGGGAAGCTCAACTTTTCAGAAGGATTAGTATTTGTCTTCTGAATGCTACGCACTAAGCCAAAACGCGTATAACTGGAGAACAACGAAATTCTTTAAGGCAGTTTAAATTAAAGTTCTGCGACCAAATTAAACCGAATTAAAATTAAAACATACATTAGTGTTGCTAGCTTGACACGAAATATTTGCACACAAATTGTATCTCGCGGCAATCTCGCCCAACCGTGCATACGAAACAGTAGCCTGATCGACCCCGACTGTGTATGTGCGAAAGAGTTTAAAAAGGATCCCTTAGCGACCTGCTGAGAGCCAGTTTTATGATAAACCGAGCGTCACGTTTAAAATCTAAAACGCTTCGGAATTTCTATTCCGAATGCGTTCATTCTTTTGAATTCACTCATTAGTTTCTTGTTGACGTTTCAAACTGTCTTGCAGTGTGCAAAGTATTTTTTAATGATTACAAAGCTTTAGTTAACGTTTCAGCCAAAATATAAATGCGTTTTCAGTCTCTATAGATCTCTATACCAAACGAACCAATAACTGAAACAATTCAACCACTTACCAAATTAAAGTTCGAATCCACGCACCACGTCTGAGAAATTAAGATAGACGTTTGTTAAAACAAAATCACAATTCAAAAATGATGACTAAATTTGATGCGCTTCCAAAAGTCTAAATACCTTTCTGAGTTTGGTTGTGAACTAAAGATTAAAGCGTTTTGCCGCTTAGCTGTCTTTGTGTCGCCACTGGACAAAAGATAACGAAGAAACAGTCAATAAATACTTGGTTAATTATCACTGTTTTGACAAGGCCAAGTTAATAGTCATAATACACTTAGCAACTGAGCGTAACGAAGAATAAACCATTGTGTAGACGATTTCATCCATGGATTCTTGGAAAAACCAGAGAATGCCACATAGAATTTGTACTTGTTATTCATTTTTACAGAAATTAAAACTCCGTCTCAAAACCCTGTCTTTTTACTCTGATAAAGATAATACTCATATCCCCGCTCCCAAAAGGGCAAGATAGAACCCAAGACGCAGGCAAGGGCTCTATCAGCCATCCGAGCGAGTGGCGAAATGAAATGCGACGTTCTTTATCAGATTAGGGACACATAAATTTAATGATTTTTTCATTCATCATTTTATTTCATTTTATGAAATTTTTACACACGATGCAAAGCAGCGAGGTTAATTAAGACGTATACCGCCGTTATATATTTCTTTATACTCCGATGAAGAATAACTCTTTGTGTGATAAAGGTATCCACGAGAATATTCTATGACGATTTAAACTTCGTGTATGCAATCAAACTCGGACTCAGTTTTAAGCACATCCATCGAGTCAAATTTCGATATTCATAGCTCTCTATGCTGAAATCTCTTCTATTCCTGAAAGTCTAAAATCTGCCTGAACGAGAACTGAACATCTGTTATCAGGATTGGACACTATTTTCAGTGGTGTAATTTGCCCGAGGCACACTGCATAGTTTTGGTACAAAAATCTGCCATCGAAAAAGCACTGCCGGAGAAAGAACATTGGTTACATCGTTAGCTTTTTATCATATCCAATGCTTAAGAGTTATAAAACATTCTTGCTTACGCTCGTAAAGCATCCTCAAATTTGGTATAATTCGAAAACAGAAAAACAAAAGGTATGCAAATTACAGCGGTTTGGAAACTTTTAAATTATTATTACTATGCATAAAGCCCTACTGCTGTCACACACTTGTTAAAATTTACGTTACTTCAAAAGCGATATAACCTTGATTGTATTCTAATTGTGTGACTTATATGATTTTTATGCGTTATTAATGGAATTCTGAGTACTATAAGGAATCGATAAGTTAACCGTCATTATTTATTTTCACTCCATTTAAAGCTCTTAAGCGAGCGTCAATTTAGTGAAGAGTAAATAGCGCGTGAATAAATTTCATTTGCTCGTGTCAAAATCTAAATTCTCTTTAACGGTTGCCAAACGTTCCTCGTAATGCTATTTTTAGAACTTGGTATTACATCAAGACAGCAAGTGTTGCTGGTTTTTTTTTTTTTCATTCTTTTTTATGCACTAATCAATGATACGTCGTAAAAGAGGGGGAGACAGCAATTTTCTGCCTTTAGTGGGTACTTTTGACCATTTTTAGTGGACTTTTTAACAAAATATTAGTTTTTGGACCATCCACAAATGCCCAGATCAGTAACAAAGACCTTTTGTCAACATGTTTTCTTGAAACAGTTTCAATTGTTGTGCGAAAGAGAAGGTGGAGATGGCTGGGACATGTCCTACGGATGAGAGCAGGCTCAGTGCAAAAGGTTGAATTGAGATGTACACCCCGAGGAAAGCGTAGCAGAAGCAGGCCTAAGGAGACCATGGTGAAGAACAATGCAGAAACATTTTTTAAAGAATGGCCTCACAATTGAAACAACTAGACAACAGGCAGAGGACCGGCAGCAGCCAGCAGTCGAGAAACTTGACGGAAGCCCCATGTGCCACCAGGCACTCTGGGTCCTGAAGAAGAGACAAAAGCCCTGTGGCGAGACATTTCAAATGCCCCTCCAATACCCAGCCTCCTTCCACTCCGGCTTTAACACTGTAGGGTGCAATTCTCTCATGATATCACCTCACTGCCGAACAAATTATTGATGATGTACTAAGAAAAAATTGCTACAATAGTGAACCGACAAACATATCTTCATAAAATAATCGTTTGGCTCGAAATGCCCGTTAATCAGTTTTTTTACATAGTGGAAAATAAAAACTCCAGCCACAGAGAACCATTAACTATTTCAGTACCGTGATTAAATAATATCTGAATTAGGGTGTCTCTCTCACGAAATTTTCGGTGGACACTGATGATCACCTTTTATTCGACAGCGGCCGCCGAATATTTAGTGCTAAAGAAACCAAACCTTGAATTGGTAGTTTTCATCAGTGTTACAAAAACTGTTTGCTTGCACAAGAAGCATTAGAGCGGACAGGAGGAATTTTTTTTCAAAATTATAGCTTTGTAGCGTTTTACACAACCGAGGTGTTACGAAAATAATTTTGAGAAAATTACAGTCAGCCGCCATGTTTGTGTGTCTCTTTGCGACACAAACATGGCTGCCGTAGAATAGTTATCAATCATAAAAGTAGATTCTTCCATGAATATTATTTGCGTTTACTAATATCATTTTAGATATTAAAAATTAAAAAATGGGATAGAAATACCCGTTTTGTGACAAATAAGAAACACCATACCATCTTTATTATTTACTACAAATAAGAAACACGTTCATCCGGGACATCACAAATTTCAAAATGCTTTCATTCCTAAACGAAGCACTGAATCGATACCACAATTTGCACAGTAGTTAATGCTCTTTATATCTTTATAAAATAACTCAGATACTACGCGCGCTCTGATTGGTCAAAAACCTATGTACTATTGTACCAGTAAAGTCCCGCTTCTGTCCCGACATGGCCGCATTACGCTCGATTACGCATAAGGACGAAGTATTAACGTTAGTTGAATGTATTCTTTTGGTCTATATTATGGTTAAAACGGAGGATATATGATTACCGTAAATGATCATTATGAAAATGTACTGAGGGTGGATCACAAAATTGAATTTTCCCGCACACCACAGTTGAGCAAAGGAACTAGAGAAAAACTGAAAACGAAAACGCAGAGACAAACACTGACTGAGTGAGAAAAAACAGGAACTAGAGAAAAACTGAAAACGAAAACGCAGAGACAAACACTGACTGAGTGAGAAAAAACAAAATGAACAGGTCTGCTTTCACTGGACTGGAAAAATATGGATATAGTTCCATTCAACATTAACTCGGAAATGTTATTTGAAAGGAATTAAAACTGATCAAATTTGTCGCGATGAACTAGAATTATTTTGATGGCAGAACCTCACACTGAGTTCTTGTACGCGCTTAAATTATATCTTCAGTTTTACGTGCTTAAGTCTGTTATTCGGCGAAAACGAAAGAATACGGAATAGATAAATTCAGAACAAATTTCTAAAGCAGTGTTTGTGGAACTAACCTTTATTCTCAATACCTTTGTCAGTCTGCGAAGTTTGTAAACTTGCAAAGTTTTCGTGCAGTCTTTTACCTGCTTTTACTTTCGCGGTGAATGACTCCGGCCACAATTTGCTAGATTTCCACGTCAAAGAACTTTAAAATCGTTGAATACATTTTATACCGTGACAGTTTGTCTTTTTCCTTTCCTTTCTTATGACTTTCATAGCTTTAAAAGAACTTTTAAACGTTTTTGTCGCGTCGATTTGTGGATTTTGTGTGTGGAGCTGAACCTGCGATTTATTCTTTCGGCCGCTGTGATTGGTTTACCGCGTCATTCGATGAACTTGTTGAGAATAAGACATTTGATCACGAAAAATAAAAAAAATTCTTATTTCTGTGAAGGACGTTTCCTATAGTTATTTCATAAAAGCAATAAACCACACTTTCTAGGGCTTTACTGGCGTAATAAAGCCACTTGGGATGTTGGGAGAACACTCGAAAAGCTTGTAAATCACTCGCCTGACGGCTCGCGATTTACAAGCTTTTCTCGTGTTCTCCCAACATCCCGCGTGGCTTTATTACACCAGTAAAGCCCTAGAAAGTGTGTTCTATTGCTTAAATAATATATCAAAAGAATAGCTTTGTAGGATTAACAGGGAGGATTTTAGAATTTTGATGACATCATATGAAAACCACCAATTAATCAATTTCACTCAGTCTAGCGGGCTAGTGACAAATTTTGCGGAAATCGTTACAGACCGGACAAACGCACCGAACTTTGCATATAAAGAGCTTTGAACATATCATTCCCAAATATGTTCCAAAAAAACCTTCTCACTTGGAGGCGAAAGTGACGTCATTTGTTACGTCACTATAGTGTTTTTTGATTGTTTTTGATTTTGTGTGTAATATGATGATGAACTATATCCGGGTAAGGAATTTCTGCCTCTTTTTATGCAGAGAGAAAAGTGCAAAAATATTAATTTCTTAAGAGTGACTTTAACGAACGGCCGAGCAAGAATTTGATTTCGTGGCAGAAATTGGAAAATCGATTTTTCTTCGTTTTTTGCTCATTATTAGCTTTAAGGTAGATAAGAAACCTGATGTAGTTTGTTTCCCCTAGAGGTCTTCTAATTTTATGAAAACAAAGAAAATCGATTTCGGTGGTCGAAGTCACAAATTTCCTAACTTTTAAACCCGAAATTAGCTATTATGAACACTCCTCGCGTTCGCTTACAAAACCGCGCAGAGAAATTTGGTCACTTCCTATCAACATAAAAACTCTTTTTCTTTCGCTAGAATATAATTTCAGGGCTTTAGCGCAACTCTTCCAACTGATAAAAATGAACTGACGAGGAATGCTTTTTACGATAACAAAAATTTGAATGAAATAGTAATTTTCAACGGCAGTATTTAGCATGTGGTATAACATTAATTTTTTTTAATTCTCGCTCAAACATGCATACAGATATTCTTATTAAACATACCTGAGAATTGGCTTGGGTTATTGGAAAGATTCTCACTTAGAGGTCATCAAACTTCGGCAAATTTTCACAGCATGACCGTAAACTGTGTAAATACCTCTCATTGCCAAACGCCACGATAATGAATGTTTTAACCCCAAATGCTCGTCTTTCCTTCTTCTTGCCAAATGTTCCATTGCAAAATTCCCTTTTCAACGAAAGAGTGAGATAAAAAAGCCAACCTGGGTCAATTAAGGTCCATTTTGATCGCAAAACCTCTTCGCCATTTTGCCACAAGATTAGATTTGTGACTTACGTGACATAATACACGTGACATGAAACACGATATTGTGACGTAAGTGAGTCTGCGCAGTAAGAGCTCTGGGGTCGAGAATATCACGGAGTTAAAATAACGCAAAACAATTCTCCAGCACCGCCAACGCAGTTTGAGGAAGCAAATTGATCGTTCTGGAGTTCTGTACACACTTTCGTCAAGAGAAAAGAACCACGATAAAGGAAAATTGCTAAGGATGAAGATGCAAAAGGAATTTCGCGCTTAACAGTTGCTTTGTTGTATTTTGGAGCCAAGAAATGTTTAGCTGTAAGTTAGGCTATTTTGATCGATATCACAACATTTTGTGGGGCTACGATGCATTGGTAAATATGCTGCCTTCAACAACCCAAGCCAATTCTCAGGTATGTCTTAAACATTTACATGTGTGTTAAAACGACAATTGAGAAAATTTGGAGTTATACCACATATTAAATAATTCCGTTGAAAACTGCTGTTTAATTCGACTTTCTAGTATCGTGAAAAGTATTCCCCGCCTTTTTAATTATTTCAGTTCGAAGAGTTTTGCTTAAGCCCTGAAATTATATTTTAGCGAATGGAAAAGAGTTTCTCTGTTGATAGAAAGCATCCAAAGCTTTCAATGTGGCTTTGTTTGTGAACGCGACGAGAGTTAACGATAGCGAATTTCGGGTTGAAAATTGTGTCACTTTGAGGCTCCGATCACGAAAACTGACTTTGGTTTTTTTCTCGAAATTAGAAGACTTCTGGGGGGAACAAAATACATCAGGTTTCTTATCTACCTAAAAGCTATTAATGAGCAAACAAATGAAGGAATTTGATTTTCCAATTTTCTGCCACTGCAAGCGCGGTTTTTATTTAAAGTCCTTCTTAACCACCACACGTGTCGCGAAAATCACTTGGTCTAAACGGGTACCAACCATATCCTTTTGCAAAGTATTTCTGCAAAATGGAAAGATTAATGGGTATATCGAAATACTGAGTATTCATAAGAATGTTTGGATTTTGAAGTTGCGTTATGTCGTCTTTAAAATGCAAATTTGCATCATTCCAAGTTAATGGCATTCTCGTGTCTTAATTAAATACAAGAAACCAAATAACAGTGATTGATTTCCAAATAACAGTGTAGTTTCAAATATCATAGTGATCCAGTTTTATTTTTTTATTGATTATACCAGTGGTCACTCGATAATATCTATCATAACCCATCATCCACCACGGTCCTTGCATGGGACTGGAGACAGCATAATGCAGTTTCCGACACAAGACAATGAAGGAACATGTAGAGGGGCATCTTATACACAAATTGCAAACTCTTAAGAGAAACCTAGTCCTGTCTTCCAGATGCTTTAACTAATGTGTCACCCATACAAGTCACCGACACAACTACTGTGCCATCTGTAACAAGCACGAATGGGTGCACTGGAGGAATCAAGCTGAAGCAATCCATAATTATAGAAAAGAGCTGGATAAAGCACAGTATGGAGTTCCTTAAATTGGAAACGCTTTGATTAAATTTGCAAGGGTCAGCCTATTTTCAGCGGTCTCACCTCTCACATATAAAAGGAGATGAGAAAGAATGGACAATGCCATCAGGGCTGTAACCAGACCTTTGGCAAAGACGAGGCAAGATCTTGCTTGGAGTTTCTGGGGGGCATGCCCTCCAGAACATTTAGAGAACGATATGCTCTGAAACTCTTCCTTGAACATTTTTCATAAGAAATTGCTTGAAAAAAATCAATCTTGTGCAACTGGGGAATATTTTCCCTACTAAACATATTTCGTTTTAAATTTTGGGTTAAAATCAAGACCAGGCAAGTGCCTCGTCTTTCCTCTTGCTAGTTACGGCCCTGAATTCCATTCTGTCGATCTAGCGAAGAGGTATAGTTCAAATGGCTGACCGTGATGTAAAAGTCCCAGCAGATGAAAACTTTCAAGCCGCTCAAGCAGCCGTAGTTGTGTACAGCCGCCACCATCCCACCTCCACAAAACCCAGGTAAGCCAGCTGTAATCCAAACTATCAAAAAGCCGTCGGAGAAGAGGTCACTTTTAGAGGTTTGTTCAGTTTTTAACTTTCTCATCTACCGTATATGTGTTTTCGCATATCGTTTTCAGGTTCATGTTATGCCATGCTTCAAAACGTGTAGCTTAGTTGCTTTGCGGGCAGTTTTAGGAACGCTTTATAAGGATCCGCCAATTCATAGGCCGCCTTGCACGCTTCTCTTCAACCTACCGTTGAACATCGTACTTGATTATTGCAATGCTTCCCCCTTTCTTGAAAAAGCAGACATGCCAGCAATGGCTAAACATAGCATAGAGATTGTAAGAACGTCACTAAGTTCTTATATGAGAACAAAAATCCTGCACTAGCTTGTAGTTGCCCCGTCCCCGTTATGCAATATACAAGATAATTGACTGAAGCATGCCGTAGTTGTATAGCGAAGACAAATTCCTGATTATGTTTTGTAGGACTGAAAAAGCAAAAGCGAAAGCTTTGTGCCCGGGGGGGGGGGGGGTACTCCCATAAATTTCGGATAGGGGTGTGCCGCGAAGGTTCTTAATCCCTGACCTATTTAAGGATAAAGAAAGCGAAAATTGATACCCTTTTTAAGGCCCAACCGAAAAATGACATCCTTTTCATGGGGAGGAGAAGCGTTCCGTGACGACCCAAATAACGGCTAACCGTGCACGGCAGAACACAAATCTTTATCAAATCCCTTTATTCATACTTGAACAGAAATTTCAGTTTTAAGATACTTTTTTCGTTTAGCTGGGCGTTTATTTTAGCTGATAGAATTTAGGTACCCTATCTAAGGATCACACTGGAAACACATTGCCAAAAGGAGCAAAACTGATACCCTATTTAAGGACCGAGAACCTCAAAAAAACGATACCGTATCCCGCGGCACATACCTATATAGCCCACATATAGGACTACCCCCGGGGGCTTTGTGGAATGCCCTTGGGGATCTGTTGCATGGTTATGGATGGGTTAATTCCTTGAAAAAAAGCGGGAGTAGCAACGTCCGGTACATCCGATTCGTTTTTGAGAGCAGCTCTTATTACTCGGAAGCGAAACATGTATCAGATGACGGCACAGGCGCTATAGTGAAGCTCCAACAGGAGGCTAAATTTACTAATTCGAAAAGCATGGAGCAAGATTTGAAAAAATGACGACAAGCGATGACAGAAGCATACCCAACATTTCGCTTCTGTTTCTCACAACAGAAATAATTCTCTTAGTGGCGTTTATACGCAGACTGCGCGATTTTACTCTGATTCAAGAGTATCTTCAAGAACTTATGTTCTTATTCTCTGCTTTAATTAGACAACGTCAACTAGAGCCGCTGGGTTAGTATCCATCGTCGGGATATGCAAGCATTGCCAGACAGACTGAGGAACAATTTCAGCAAGTTTTCTACGATTCTCATTGACCAAGCCTGCGAACATGCAGGTAAACGCCAAAATCAAGGGCACTGCAGGAGTTGTGGAAGGGGAGAGAGGGGGGGGGGGGGGGGCGGAAAACCCACCTACATTATGTAGATGGCTATTTTCTGGCCTAAAAAACATATATTTTGGTGAGCAGCACGCGCCACAATTAAATCGAGAGGAAGATATTGGTCACCACCAAAAAGGTCTTTTACAAACCAATCAAATCAATGCGGCATGGCTTCGGACTGTTCAGCCGCCTGAAGGAGATCAGTACCCAGTAGCGTGAAGGCTTCCTTAGCAAATTTTTCGCCCATGTAAAAATATACCGTAATGATTCAATTAAGCGCCCCCCTTCCAATAAGCGCCTCCTTCCGAATAAGCGCCTCTCTTCGAATGTGTTTTTTGTCAATAAACGCCTATTCCAATAAGCGCCCCCTGTTATGGATAACTGCCCCTACTGAAGTCATCGACGTCGACTAGATAAACTTATGAACATTCACCGTACAGTTCATGTATATATTTACTGCTAAAATGAACAATTCTTTCAAAAGTAATTGAACTTTCAACAATGTGTTACTGTTATAGTTTCTAGTTTAATATTTATTAAAGTTTTGTTTTGAGCTTTTGGTTGTTTCTCAAAAAATTAAATAAGCACCCTGTCCCGAATAAGCGCCCTCCCGTGAGGTGCCAAAAGCAAATAAGCGCCATGGGCGCTAAATCGAATCATTGCGGTAAATGTTGTTTATAGTGGTCATCCACTTTGAAATGGCTAATGTAAAATTGCAGTGTTCGATTATGGGAGGGAAAAAGACCTTTGGTTCGAGTTATCAGGAGGTTCGAGAAATTGAGAGTTGGAGAAATCGCGATTCCACTGTATTTAAAGAGTTACTGTCTGAGAAAACCGGGCAAAATTTAAACAAGCCCAAAGGTAGTGTTTGGCCAAATTGCTTCTTACTAGCAACATAGCTTAGATGGACTGATGGTAAAATAAACTAAAATTAGCTTCTCAATCGGTTACGTATTGGAGATACGAGATCCATTCTCTATCACTCCACACAGGTCCCAGTGTTACTTGTAAATTTGCCCCTGATTTAAAACCTCGCAGAAACTCCCTTTCCCTATATTTTGATGAGGACCATAATTTTTATGGCGGTGTTATGTTATGTTCTGTTGAGAGAATATCGGGCTCCGTTTTTCTTAATAGTAATAACGCATAAAATCAAATACTGGTATTATTCCCTAATTTCCGGTCATTTGTTCCCGACAGTACTGAATGTACCGAGTGTACCGAGCGTACCGAGCGTACCAAGTGTACTGAGTGTACCGAACGTACGACACTCAATAGGCCATTTCCGAGTTACCCTTTGCCTCTGTTTCAAAACGAGTCTACGTGCGAAACCATTCAAATGAAAATGAGTTTGATTTGCATGAAAATGGACCTGTAGGTGAAACTCATTTTCATATGAATGATTTCGCACGTAAACTCGTTTTGAAACAGAGGCAAAGGGTAACTCGGAAATGGCCTATTGAAAATCGCACTAAAAAGATGAAATAAGACAACGGGTCTGGTTTTTCTTACTCACAAACCAACACATATCAGCCGTCACTGTTTATTTTAATAACAAAAGAAAAGATGATGTATATAAACATATTGGGTACTTCAGTCACATTTTTAACAGCATGCGTGTAAGACTAAGATGATGCCGTACTTGTTTCAGACTCCCAGAAATGGTAGCCATTAGCGATTGACAAACGAGAAGGAGCCACTCCGGACATTCATCAAGGAGGGGCTTGTTTCTACAAAAACTACATCATCAATAACAACAACAACTATTGCCACAAAGAAAGAATAAAAACCGTAATATAATCCAAAATTGCATAAAACCGCTTGATATGGCTCCCAAAAGGGAACGTATCGCAAAAGTAATCAAACTAAAATTACGTAGCATATTTTTTTTGGAAATCAAAGCTGCTCGCGAAACTTAGTTTTCGCGAATTTGAAAAATTTGTTTAACATTTAAGTCACTTTCTTCTTACGCGACCTTTTATCTAAAACTACACGAAGCATTTCGCAAAAACTTTCGTGTAAATATTTCCAGCAAAAAATGAACTTTCTCATTGAAATAAAAGAAACGAAAACAAAATCAGAGTATCATATAGTGGTATGTACTGATATTCAGTTACTTAACAAGTCCATAAAAATAAGGCTGTCTATCTCCTGTACTAGCTCTGAGCCAATCCGATTTACGATTAGGTTACATATTCTTTTACCCCCCACCCCACGGGGAGGGGGGCTCTCGTGTAAATATGACGGGAGTGCTAGTCGGAAATTTTTCAAGACATCCCTGAAAAGTACTATAAACTTCTTTGGTGGGCGTAGCTAAAATTTACTTCAATTGCAAAGGGAAACCAATTCTTATTCTTTACAATATCTTATACTATCCAATACTCTAGGTAACAACAGAATAACTGTAACGGCAGCCATTTTGATTAAACACCCACGAAAAAAATCCACGAATTTTACGGCAAATAACACTTCTGTCATTATCACATTGAAGCCCCACCCCTTTGGTTTTACAAACCATATTGCTGTTATCCCATTTACGTTAATCCAGGATTAAAAACTAATCAAGAATTCATTCGTTTTGTTAATTCGTTAGTTCTATCACTTATTTTAATTGTAGTTGAGTTAAATTAAGGTAAGTGCAAAACAAATTCAGTCATACAGTCAACTCTCTCTACAACGGACACCTTCGAGACCGGCTCCAAATGTCCGCCTTAGAGAGGTTTCCGTCTTGTAGGGGGTTCAGTTACGGTAAAATAACTGAAAAACGGCAGGGGCGGGGCCAAAACTAGGTGTCCGTCTTATGGAGGTGTCCGTCTTATAGAGGTGTCTGTTAAGAGAGAGTTGACTGTAATACAAATCGCTACAAATAGCTTACAAAAATTCTACTCGATGTAAATTTTAATCCTGTGTTACCTTAATCATGCTTTAAACAACCGGGCCACCTAATTAAATGCCCAGTTTTTCAAAACGTGGTTAGTCAAACAAATCATCTTTCAACCGAATTGAAAAATAACTATTTCTAACCCTGGTTAAGCTTGATCCTGGGCTGCATTTAAAAAAAATAAGATAAACACGTGTGCGTTATGGACTTACAGTTAATTGTCTTGTTTACCGCTAAGTCGGTTTTTCATTTGACTTTATACTCAAAGTTTTTATCTCAAGATCTTCAAAAGCCAAGTTATCCCTGGCGAGGTCAGCGGTGACGTCTTTCACTGCAGGCCCACGAGCATTTTTTGAGAGCCTTACCATCACCAGTAAACCAATTATTATTGCTATAGCAACCAAGGCACTGACACAAACAACGGCCACCAAGGTAGTTGGGAAGTTTTCGCTGTCTTTAATAGCTTCGGTTGGGCCTGAAAGGAGAAGTGGCACAGACTGTTCATTAGAATGAATGTTTCTTTCAGGGCTACGCTCCAAGGTCCAATCCCTTACACTTTCGTATACTCCCCCTTTTTAATCTCTCCCTTTTTACTAAAAGGGAACCCGATCCATATACGTACATGACATGACATAAACCTAAAACAGGAGGTCTTCTTGTTATTTTTTATGTAGTGCTTAATAAAGTGCGTCTGTTCGAAATATTTTAATTAGTCCTTTTTTACTACCTAAATGGCAGATTTCCCTACCCTTTCATAAACCTAAGCTTGTGAAATCCCTACCCTTTTATACACCTGTGGCCTGTAAAAGGTGCCACTTTTAGCCAGCCTCCCCCTTAGGCCATTATACACTCAACAGCTAGGTTTTCTCCATACCGCCTTCCCCACCCCTGACGCGAGTGTAACTATTAACGAGTGGTGAGGGGTGGGTGGAATGTACAGGATGTGCAAGGAATCAAAATCAATTTTTGTCTGAACCTAAATTTTGTTATTATGCATTGAACTGAATGAGTCTTGAATGGTAAATGTTACCACTTACCAGATCCACTACAAAAAAAACTAGCCAATAAAAAAATACCTTCTTCTTTTTCTGTTCCGTCTTCAGAGTTATCACCTCCATTGTTGCCTTCGTCATTGTCTATGATTGTATATGGGCCAAGAACTAAATGAGCTTCAGCAATGTCTTTCCTCGAGTAATCTCCCACAGTACGCCTCTTTCTGTTGCCGCCGCCGCCACAGGCATCGCACTGAGTATTGCAGACGGAGCCGGGATTGCTTATTAGGCAAACCACTGCATCGCAATGGAAATAAATCGGGTCCCCAGACGTTGAACCGGCAAAACGGAACACAGAGAGGGTAAACGTCTGGAAGTTGTCAGTTGTGGTGCAGTTATAATCAGAGATAAAATTCCCATCGTCAGTTTCGCATCTGGAAAAAAAAGTGAACAAAAATTCTAGTTTAGCACAGTGTTTAACTTGATAAATGACTTCCAAGAGTAACATTTTCTCAGCCCTGTAGCAGGTAAAAACAATGCTTGTGCAACCCGCATGTTTAAGCCAATCAGGAAAGACCTTTTTTCAACCAATCAGGACCAACATTCAATACCAATCACGACTTGGCTTGGGCACGTCTCCCCGCGCATGACGTGTTTGCTTCTATTGGTTTATTGATTTATTCACTTTGTTGGGACTGGCCAAATGACTGTTTAACGACATTCATTAGGTACTGCTCCATCCTCAGATGTAAAGCAAGCGGAGGGGGGGTTGATGGAACACCACAACCCCTCCCCCCCCCCCTCCCCTTGACCCTCCAAAAAAGAAACCAGGGTAATTATCGTCTTGATAAGGACAACTTAAAATCATTCTGAGTACGAAAATGATGGAAAAAAGGAATAATTATGTCAAAAGGCGAAATTTCATGCCGAATCGAAATGACGGTGTCAATAAAGTTGTCTGGTGGTGTCATTTAACACGCATAACAGCCAGATTCTGCAAAGACGCGTCATACCTACATGCATAAATACTATTGTCTGTAGATATGACATGCACGATGACAAAGTGTCATCTGGAATTAGCAGAGTGCTTTAAGCGGATATAAATTACGAAAACGTAAGCACTGTATAATAAATCAAAACGTCCGCGAGGGATGAATGAACAGCTACTGAACGTTTTAGCATTATAGTGTACGGCAAATCGCCTTTCAATATTTAGAATAAATCTCGAGCGGGTGGAACTTATCACCTCTACTAACGAAAATTAGTTAAAAGGTCTATTGTTATTAAAACTAATTTTAACCTTTGCAAAATCCAAATTTACGAGCGTTATATCCCTGGTTAACAAATTTAACCCTGCTCTTAAGAATTTTCTCCCATTTTTCTTTGTTCAACAAAATGCGATCAATCTTTTCTGTTAAAGTATTTTGAGTAAAGTATGTTAAGTTCGGCCGTGAAGCTGTAGTTTATAAACTAGTGGTAACCACAGGTTAAAAAGTGCGGGCCTTGACGCACATAGACAAGGTACTGGTAGGCAGTGCCGATAAATTAATAACTGAAATGATAAAATGGACAAAAGACAATTATTCTGAGTAACGCGTCACGCAAGGATTTTTGCGGTGCAGTGTGAATTGAGATGTGATTTTTCTCAGTCGGTAAACTCGCTATGTTGTTAGTGTTATAACGAATTTCTCGACAATAACCGTTGTTGGAATCATTCGCTTTCCCGTAATTTATCTGTGTCGATAAATAAATGATAAAATGGACAAAAGACAATTATTCCGAGTAACGGGAATGCATGTTTATAATTTTGCTTATTGCCGCGAACCGATCAAAATTATCTTTTGATTGTCGATTTGGGAATTGTAATCGAGCACGCAGTGTGAAATGATCGGGATGTGAATTTTTCTCAGTCGGTAAACTCGCTATGTTGTCAGTGTTATAACGAATTTCTCAGAACAGATTTTTCTCTTCCGGTGTTACGAAAACTGTCGTGATTGACACATTTTCGCATTCCGATCGTGCTTAGTGGAAGAACAAAAATTTTCAACTTCCGCTTCTCTATTCGGTTTATAAACGTGGCGCGCACGCGTAAAACGCAATCCGCTGGTCACTGTCAAGATTAGGGTTGCGGGCCTCTCTTGGGCCCGCAATAATTACATTTACTTTGTCACGAGCACATGGATCTACTGAACGAAACTTTTGATAGGCTTAATGTTTTTTCATCAATATATTAATTGGGTTTGCTGGCTAAACAGAAAATAGCATAGACACCGATTACAGCCGATGGAAAGAAACGTGACGAAGATGACTTAATTTAAGGCCTCAGGTTAGGACTTATCGTAGTCATCAAGAAAATATTACAGAAATAGTAAGGGCCTGTTTACATGATTCCGGAATGACTTTCATTCCGGAACGAGTTTCGTTCCGGAATGAAGTTCGTTCTGCATTCACATGACAGAGTCGACCGGTTCAACCAAAGGCATTTTCACGTGCACGGTTCATGTTTCGCGCGAGATCAAAACAACATGGCGCATGTTTCGCGCAAACATGTTTTTGTGCCTATTAATGGCCGTATCTGCGATTTTAACGAGTAATTTGACCATAGAGCTGCTTCTTTGGGCTAAACAGTAAATGCTATTACGTTTTTTCGCTTTGATTTCAAACTGTGGAGTCCGTATGCGGTTTCATGAGTTGCGATTTCATCTCGGAACGAAATTCGTTCTGTGTTTACATGATACCAGAATGAAATGTCATTCCAGAACGAAACTTTCATTCCGGAATGAAAACCGGAACGAACTCATTCCGGAATGACTGGACTTTCGTCTCGGTATCATGTAAACAGATACAGAGAAATGTATGGGGATGGAATGAACTCGTTCCGGAATGAAAGTCATTCCGGAATCATGTAAACAGGCCCTAAGAGCAAGTGATTGTTCTTTCGCATCATTTACCTTTCACTTTAAAGCATTTTTTTAACTTCAGTTATAGAACTATAAGCGTGCACTAGCGTGGCAAGGCCACTGTACAGTTGTTAAGAAAGTACTGACACAAATGTATATTGTATGTCTTACCCATCAGTAATGAAGGTGTAGTTATTAGCGTCATTCGCGTCGCTAGTTTTTGTTGCCCGGCAACTTGTCAAATGTAGTTCAGTGTTTGAGTCAGAGCTTTGCACGTCTACTTTAAAGTACAAATTTGTTCCCAGTGATATTGCGCTATTAGGAACAGGTGTTGTAAAAGTGTCATCAGTGAAGATGTTCATGGCAAACGAGAAGCTTCCACTGGCTGTTGAACATAATAAAACATATTCGGATGTGAGTTATTTGCGCTAACTTATGTATGTATCTTTCTTTCCTTGTTGTATATGATATGCGTTAAAGAATTTAGGCATTCAAGAAAATAGGTCCTTTTGAATTTCTCAATGTTAGTTGTCTGAGCGGAAGCTAGTGTCAGTACAAGTTCCCTCTATGAATACGCCAACAGGGAAGCATGGTTAAGTTTTATGCAAAACAACGAGTCGAAGAGTTGGCAATGCTGAAAACAACAGCAACAACAACAACATATTTAAGTAGTCCGATATTTCTACATCACAACGATTCCCTTCAGGCAATACAATTAAATAAAATACCAAAAAAAATTCCCTTCAGGCGAGTCCAAAAGAGGCGTACTGGGTATTATAATGCAAAGAAAAGTTAAATTTTGCTCAAGAAAAAGTCAACCGTGCTAAGTTTTAGCACCTTCCCTTCCCAGTCTAAGTGGCGGGGAGTGTTTGAGTTAATCCCTTTAGATTAGTAAAAGGATGCTCAGGAACTGAGCTACAATTAAGAAGTTCAACTTCACGTCGTTTGCATTTATCTTAGTGGGAGGCCTGGAGCAGCAGGTTATGTTGCAATCCAAAAATTAACCTAACGGCTTATCCTGTCTGCTTTTCCCTCCGTGTAAAGAGACTAGAAGAAGTGACCCCCCGTGGGGTGTAAATCACAATATCCCCCTTCCCCCGACTTGTTTTCAATTTTCCGACAAAAGTACAGCTGGGTAGAGAAAGACAATGTGCGCGAGACTAAAGTATCTTGCCCAACACCACAACACAAGGACATTATTGATGCGTTTAATCTCTTAATTAAGATTCCCAACTATACCATGCTAACCCTTGCTAACCCTAAGAACACTGTACTCCTTCTTCTGGGGGGAGGGGGAAGGGGGAATTAAAATAAACTCCAGGTACTCAGGGGAGGGGTGGAAGCTCATTCAAAGTTTTAGGGGGCGGGAATGATTGTGGGAGAGATCAAGTAACTCTGGCTTTTTTACGTACACTTTTGTAGATTTTCCAGTAGATATTTCATCAATTTTTTGACAAAAAAAATAAAAATAAAATATGTATGCGTGATTCGAAGCATTTGTACTGTCCGCAACTTTGAGCCATAAAATGTTTTTCCTGATCTCTTGAAAACTGATTAACACCTACTGTAAAAATACTCCAAAATCAAATTGAGGAAATAATTTGACATGTGATTTCACACAAACTATGCAATTTGCTGCATGCTTTGTCTCGATTACACCCATCACCCCTCATAGTGGTAAAGTCATCATTTCAACTGTATTAAATTGTGCCTTAAATCCCCTTTACCCCAGCCGTGGAAGGGTAAATGTTGACTTTTATCGTTCCAAATGGCCTGTAATGTCAGTCTCTCCCCCCCCCCCCCCCCCCACCTTCAGCCTTCAGCTCAAAACATTCCAGGCAAGCTGCTAATTTCGTTGCCTGATGACAAGGCTGGTTAAGCAGTTTAGTATAGTTATTACTCACCAGGGGTAAACTCTGTTGGCTGACGTATATACGAGCAAATGATATTAAACTCCTTACTGGTAGTGTTTTTTATTTCGTTGTGGTAAAAGGATTTCACTCCGTCTGTGGAGATAACGACTGTAGTGCCACATGTCCCCAGGGTAATGATGAAGTTAATAACCGAGTCATTACTAAAACTTGGACCGCAGGCATTGTCAAGCAGTTGTAGAGCATTTGGGTCCGTGAAGCCATCGTGAACTCCTCGATCGATTTGTACCGTCATATTGTTCTCATTGCACGTGACATCCACGCCCTCTGACAAAAAAAGAAACATACCATTTCATGTTACAAATTTTCGTCAAACCTTGAGTACAACGGTTACCAATTTTACAGCAAATAGAAAAACATATGCTGTGTTTCCATAGCAACAGCTGTGGAAAATATGGAGCCCAGTACTTTATTAACTGTCACGATTTAAACCAAATATTGTGTAGCGCCTACGCACAGACGTCAAATATTGTTCAAATGTCTCTTCGCTGTCCACTTCGTAACTCTCTGGGATCACACATTCTAGTTTCCCAGCCGACTAGGAATAAAACCCTGAGTTTACATAAATGGCGGCAATACAACCAAGGCTTACTAAAACCATTTACAAAGAGGGTTGGGGGTCACTTCCAGGAAATATTGAAAATTAAACCTTGTGCTCCCCAACCCCCTCCCCTTCCACATGAATGTTGTCTGAATTTCGGCACTGCCTTCAATCAGTTGAGCATCAACTTAAACAGAGAAAGGGTCTGTCAGAATCAAAGGTAACTTTTTCTTTTTTTAATAAAGCCACCTTTTTTAAGGAAACTGAATCCAATTATAAGGAGACAAAGAGTGTCCCAACAATATGTTTTGCAACTCCAAATGATAAAATTTCGGAACGAAACTATAGCTGAACTCTGCTTTATTTTTGAAAAAAGTTTTCCTATTACGCTTAAAAGTTTCACTTTGAAGTTTGAGAACCTCAACTCTCATGACAAGTGAAAGTAAAATTGTTCGAAATAATGCGTAAATTCACATTTTACAGGATAAGGGAGAAATAACTTTCAATTATGATAACAAAATGGAAAAAATATGGCTTTTAGTTCCCGCGCCACCATTTTAGATTTTATGACGGTGAAGTGGTTGCTCAATTGTTAAACACAAGCAATCCTCTGCTTCCAAACGATAGCGGCAACCATTTGACGTCATAAAATCCAAAATGGCGACACGCAGAAATTTAAAAGCGATAATCTTTTCCTTTTTTGTTACTATCGAATGTTAATTTTTTCATTGTCTCGTAAAATATGCAATTTAAACATAATTCCAAATAATTCAACATAAACTTGCTGTAAGAGTGGAGGTTTCCTTTAAACAAGAAGTTCCGTTATGAAAGGAATGGCACGTCCCATATTTCACACCTTTTTGTACAAAATGCAATTTTGTACTCTTGCATTCATGAGTCAAGCGTCCTGCAGACTAAACGCGCTACAAAATCTCATGAAACGAAAATATACCGTAACCAAAAGTAAGTTACAAATTGTTAATGTTTTAGCATGACATTGCTAAAACAATGTACCTTGTTTCCACATGTCTGAAGAGAAAGAAAACAGGCAAACTCGCGTTTTTCATGTCTTTATATCTAGTATTCAGCACGTGCAGTTGGTCTCTTCTTGTACCCATACTACCTTTCGGTCTTGTCTTTAACAGAAACTGCCCCTTATGTTTATCTTGACTTGATTTTAATATTTACTACTAATATTTTAATATTTACTCATTAACTTTTTTAATATATACTTATTTATTTTCACATTTATAATTTCTTTTTTTGTCCCCAATTAGCAGCAATGCTAAATACCCCAGACACGTTTAATAAAGGTTTTTTGTTGTTGTTGTTATTTCTTACCAATACTACCTTTCGGTCTTGTCTTTAAGATATGTTTGGACAAGAGCGTGTTTCACCACATTTCCAAACACCTCAAAGTTTGTCAAAAATACTCTGCTGCGCGTCATTTTTTCAAATTTCTTCTTTGTATTTAATTACTTCTTTTTTAATTCCTTAAGCCAGGTTTACACGGGTAATTTTTGTGACAAATATATTTGATCGTGTAGATGGCACAACAATTATTTGTCAACAGTTCAAAGTTTAGTGCGCCAGTAATGACTTTGGAAGAGAGAGATTAACTCAGAAATGCATACGCAAAATGCAATGCTGTCGCTATATTTGCCACATTTTATGTGACGAATGGTTGTCTACACGAACAATTTTTCGTATGTGACAACTTTTATTTGTCACATAAAAGATACAGGGGCACCCAACGAGAAAATTTTACTATACGTGTCGGCTAGCACCACAGCTTCTAAGCAAATATATTTGTCACATAGAAATTCACCAATTTTCTTCGTCTACACATGCAAATAAAAATTTTCACATAAAAATTGCCACATTAACATTGCTCGTGTTAACCGGCCTTTTACGGTTAGTATAAAGAGCTGAATTTATGCGGTTCTACTAGTCTCACAAATTAATGTGTTGATAATGAATTAATACCTGGTGTGCCATAGACCTCCACTCTTAAACATATTGAATCGTTAAATGGTTTAAACCGGATATGTCGTGCAGTTACGGGAGTTGGCAGTTCATGGAAGTCAGCAGCATCACCGTCATTGGGAGTTGCCGAGTTAAATTGCTGTGAACATATAAACACAAATTACAATTAATTAATAGTATAGATTCTTGTTCGAAAAGTTATCCAGTCAGTTAGGTGAACTATTATGTAAAAGAGACGGGGGTGAGGCTTTTGAGAGTGTTAAGTACTGAAGACCAACATTAATGTTCTTAACTTATCCCGGGCTTTATAAAAGTGTCTTTAATTTTAAGGGTCGCACGCAAAAAGATAAAATGATGCCGTCATCCTGTATCGGTGGTTTCGATCGATCTGACATGAAATATCTAAAGTTTATTTATAAGTGAACGCATTCGTTAAAGGGGACTTAATTAAAAAAGAAATTCCCGACGAGCATCCCCGCTCCTTTTAAATGGAATTCTCCCCACCCCCGGGAAGGATCTAAACAGTTAGGTGTTTCTGCTCGGGAGCAGTTGGGGGAGGGCGAAAGAGTAACAAAATATAAAAGAATAGTTGTCAACGCTAATCATATGACTGTGTTGTGAAGAATTAACTTTGAAGTTTGTGGATGAATGTCTAGAATGCTACCATTTTTATGTTCCTCCCTTTTGTGCAGGATGAAATTCCAGGGTGTCACTATTTAAATAAAACTATTGCAAAATACTTTGTAAAATCTATATGAAACCCTCAGTAGTGTTTGACAATCGACAAAAATAAAATATTTTGGGGAATATTTTCCTTTGATGTACACCATTGGGAGGGAAAAGGGGAAGAAGACTGCGTCTTAAACTTAGGATTTCAAGCGGAGTGGGTGTTCTCAAAAACATGAATATCTGATAAAGGTGAGTGTAAGCTCAGACTGAAGAAAGAGGGTGAAAGCGAAAAAAGAAAGAAAGTTGTAAATAACGAAGATTCGACTGTACGATATTACCGTAGTTGGAACGTAGTCAGTGAATGTCGGCGATGCATCATCTTGGGAAGTGCTGAGTGAAAAACTCGTAGTGAAACTGGCTCCAGGATCCCCTTGCGCTTCAACGCCGCAAATAACGTATTTTTGTCCCAGGTCTATCTGAAGATATGGAGTCGCGTCAGCGGCAGCTGGACACCACGCACTTGTTCCATGCAAACGACCTAATATAGCGTCTCCAGTGTTAGTACTAGCGGTCATTTGACCGTTAGGAATGACTTTCAATTCATCGCGAACTCCAACGTTGGTCTCGTTACATAAGCCTGTAAACAAGTTGAAACGCTTGTGAAATTAATACAAAAAAGGATAGTAATTAGGTAAAGTCTGCGTTTGAGCCTATTGGTCCATCAGGGCTGGCTTTCTCTCCGGTGTCTGCAGGATGAAACGATTAGGAGTATTTCTACTCATCTCTAGATGGGATGCTAGTTCATCGCAGGGTTACCCCCAGCAGTCAATTTCCCGGTACCCATGTACATACCTGGCCCAGATTGTTCAAAGGTTGGATAGCGCTATCCACCGGATAAATCATTATCAAGTGGATAGCACAGCTAGTTTTGTTACTATTTATCCTCTGGATGGGTTTATCCGATACATAGCACTATCCAATGAACAAATTGAGAGTGGAGGGTGGAGAGAGGCACTGTAAGAGTACAGTGTCTGCTCAAAAGAACACAACACAATGTTCAGGCCTGGAGAGCAAGCGAACCCGGATCCCTTGATCCGAAGTCCAGGCCACCTAATTGATTAAAAAAAACAAGCTATGCGCCAGAATGGTTTCAGTCGTTTGCCACATAAAAACATAAAATCCTTTAAATTAAGCAAAAACATCAGATATTGCAAATACATTTTTTGGTAGCTTTAGGTTGACCATGCAATATCTCTTCTTAAACTAATTAATGATTTATCAAGTTAAAACAAAGAAAATCATAACCGTGTAGGAGGTTTGGATTCCCGGTCTTAATTAGCATAGATTTTTACGATTTTATTTCTTTCGTCTACTAATTAGATTTTGTTTCGATTGAGAAGATATATCAAATACTCGAGACAGTGTTTCATTGACTACCCAAACACCTCAATTTTTGTCAAAAATACTCCGCTGCGCGTCGTATTTTCAACTATCTTCTCAGTGTTTGGATATCCGGATAAAACACTGTCGCTCGTGTTTGATATATTACTTACCAGCCGTTGATGTTATAAGCTGAAACATCGTTGCAAAAATTTGTATCCACGTAATCTTTATCATGATTGTCTGCGTGTTTGCTTGAGTGTACTTTAACACAGCCTAAAAGTTCAAAGAGATAAACAAAAAAAGCTGTCACAAAGAGGGTGAAGCCTCTTTCTTTTATGTAGTAACGCTCGCTTCCCGTCTTTCTGCCCCCCCCCCCCCCCCCCAAATTACACACAAAACCGACAACTGCGGGTTGCTTGTGAAGATTATGTTGGCTCATCAATGTTCCGTGGCTTGAGATCATATAACAGTCGCTCTAGTCTCGAATGGAAATAAAGCTAATTACGTAGTAACTAGTAGTAAGAAATAAAAACCATTTTTGCGTGGCATTCAACAACACTAAGAAAAACTTGCTTGGAGGTGGAAAAGGAAGGGATGCTGCAAAAACACTTTACAAATAGTTGAAACATGTTGATTCTTCAAAAATTTGTTTCAGCACCTAATTCATCACAAAAAGTTTCATTTAGTAGTTTTTTTAAAAACACTACTTAAAACTTAAAAGTTGTTAGCTATTAGCTTTTAAGGTGTCAGTTTATTAGGTTCCTTTGCTCTTCTTTTTACGTTGCCATGGTAACGAATTTGACGTCACTGAGACCTCAATTTGTTTATTGGTAAACTCCACACACTGAATGTGTACTAAACGTTAGTCCTAAAGATTATAGCTGTAGTTATAAAAACACTGCCAAAGATGTGAATTAAAGTCTACCATATTCAAAGCTGAATGAAGATACAAAAAACTGACTAAAATTATTCGGTGAAAGGTCAAGTCCATTAACGTGTTTTGTTTGAAAATAGTTCGTAAACATGCGTTGTTAACCATGTTTTCTTACACATGGTTTGCGCTTAACAATGGTCAAATTCCATGTCAGAAAATTATGTTATAGCTGAAGCTCGTGAAAACACAGTTGTCAAGCTCAAAAAGGAATGCGCAACGAGCTGCTTTTGAATGTTGCGAGCCATTCATCCCTAAAACGTGAACTGAAATGTTTCTTATAGTTGATCTAGAGTGGATATATTCTTTAAATCGCATATTTTGCGACAAATGTTTATTGTTAACAACAAATCATAGAAAGCTCTAGATCATTTCCGCATTGATTTTGCATTGGACAGCTTAATTCACCTAATGCGCCTTTCAATTTGTTAAAAGCTAAGTAATGTAGTCTAATTTTTGAAACATGGCGTCATTTCTCGATTTAAGTTTTCGTCTGGACTATGCGGAGTGTATCCGCAGAAAAGCCTTACTGAATTGAAAGGGCAAGAAACGTTTTGATTTGATCAGTCGATACCATGTAGTAAACACCACTCATTTCAGACACTATAAGAATGAATGAAAAAGAAAAATTAAAATTAGCGCATTAACTGATTATTCAAAAATAGTCTTGAAGAATGGCAGATTTTAGGCTTATTCCATAGCTTTGGCCCTAAAATCTTTAGCAGCTAATGCTTAATTACCCTAAGTAACAGCCGATTAAATCTGAAAAAAGTGAAATCCATGTTGCGCTATTTTAAACACAAAAGAGCAGATTTTTTTTTCAGTTTTTTTTTTCAGCTTTCTCGCATGCCGACACGAACTGCCAATGATACAGTCCTTTAGATTTTAGTACTAGAACGACTGCATGACTTCGGGTGCGAGTTTTCCAGTAGTAGAAGAGTGCGCGTCTATAACTGTTATTTTAGAGGAAAAACGCAGGTTTTGTCCTTATCATACTGAATCGTTTCAAGCGAAAACAGGTTGTGGAACTGAATGTTGTGGAAACTCATAGTTTTTCAACACAAAATGACTCATCTTTTCTCAGGGTAAATGAAAGCTTTCTGTAATATGTCCTTCTCGGTATTTCGCCAATAACTTGCGGTCAAATCGGGAACTCGTACATACTTCAGTTGCAATGCAGCTAACGTTCAGCTTAATAGTTTAAAACTAGCTGGCTGCAAGAACTGAGAATGGCTAATCTCAACAAATTATTCACTGCTAGATCTCACAATCGGGACAATATAGATCCTTTCTGAATAATTGGGCTTATTATTTTCACAAACAGCTACAAGCAAAATTATATACTCCTGACCCATGGAAAATATACAACAACATAATCCAAGTGTTGATTTAAGTATTAAAAACATGTTTAAAATGTCAACCGGTATACGGAGCAGGTTTATCGATTTAAATTATTTAAAGAATAAAGATTTCTTTTAAAAAACAAACAGTCATAATTTGCAATAACCTTGTATATCATTTTCTCTCTAGCTAATAGAGAAAGTCTAAATTCAAATATTTTTTAAGTAACTAAATGCTACGTGTATGGAAATTGGTAAAGGCGTTTTAATAAATGTTTCCCGACTTATGTTACGCTTTATTTCATTATTTTTCTACCCTGTTTGTCAGCGGAATAAAAGAACGGTTGTATCTCGCTAAAATGATAATCAAACATGCTCTTTAAGATATTATGCGTATGTATTTTTAAAAAGTACACACTTTGAATTAACTGTTAAAACTAGCACTAAACTATCTAAACTTTTTAAGTGTCCCACATAAGATTTTATTGACATAATGTGCGTTTCCTAATAAACAAATTCCTTGTACATCGATTGAAGATTGGTTTGTACGTTCACCTCTCCACATGCAAATTTGTCGAGAAACACATCATTCGCTTTGCTTGCTTTAGATCGTCTTTTTCATCTTTTGCTCTTTCCATGCAGACTTGTTTGATCACTAACTACATTCTTTACTTTGTTTCGGGAGTTTTAAATGTATTTATTAGAAGTTTTGATACGATTTCAGGATATTTCCGCCAGAGAAATTAAATATTCAAGCGATTGTGCAAGCTATTTTGCAAATTGTAAAACATTAGGCCGATATTCGTTCCGCGTGGATGACCTGTTCCCACTAGCTTGACTTCTCAAACATTCAATACAACCAGATCCTTAATAAAATCGTGATATTCGAAGTTAAACTTTCTTATCAAATAAACAACATATTAAAACGCGTTTAAAACAAATCATTTGCGATCCAAATAGTGAACAGATTAGCGCAAAAATTCCAAGTTTGAAAATGGTTCATTGCATCTCAAGGGTTTAAAATGCGCTGGAACGCAGCAAAGTTAAAACAACTAGATATTTGGTAGATTTCAAATACAAATATGTCTTTAGAGATCAACTGATGAAAAGTAATGATTTGGGCGAAACCATTGATCGATTTCAGTCACAGACACATATGTTGATATGTGAAAGTTTGGATCGAAGTTATTGTAAGCATGCTTCGTTTAGATTTGCATACCAAAGTTTAATTTGAGGTGTCTCAAAGTTAAAGTGAGAAATCACGCGACAACAATGTTTGCGCCGTTTGTTGATGGAATTCAAACAAACACTATCAGATCTTTCGGTTCATATGAAGGGTTACTTGTAATAATAATTTCGACCTCGAAAGGATCGAAACTTCCGCAAGATCGTAAGGAGTGGCGATTTCGGTTAAACAGGACAAGTCTTGCTTAACAAAACATTGATCTGTTAGATCCCGAAATCCGGCCTCATTCTCGCAATAGTGGAGGAGTAAGCGCTAATATTTACGTTACTGTTTACACAGATCTACGAAAATGTAAAGTCAAAAGTAGCAACTTTACCTACCTTTCCATTCAATTCTCGGCTCAAAAAGCATCAATGCATATCACACCAAAACTTCAACCGCAGAGAAAGCAAACGGCAAATTCAATTCTCAATTGTGATCTTCAAAGCTATTCACGTGCAATTTGCGTCTATAGTTGATTTTAATTTGCCTTTGGTAAACTATCTGTGGACTTTTGACGTACAACGCTGAAATCTCGAAAATTCTCTCAGTGCTTTTTATATGACAACCAAAACTATTTTTGCCCCAAGGGCTCTAAACCGCTGAGCCGATTGACGTTGGTTTCAATTGTTGTCCAATAATAATAAGCAGCAGCACTTTTTAATCCATAGCTTTTGCTCACAGTATAAGATAATTGTCTTTTTATTGACTTAACGTTAAGTAAGTGAATTCAAACTCTTTTCAAGAATCGCCAAAAAGAAGTTGCAAAGCTTATTCGAAATCTTTGTTCTTGTCGCTAAAACATTTTTAATAAGCTGAAACGGATGAAATGGAACAGTGGGGTGTTTTGTAATTGTCGGTTTATATCACAACAAATAAAACTGGTAGCAACAGATTCGCTCCCTTGCCCTTGAATGTAGGTCCGTTTGGCGTACAAAGAAAAAAAAACAAGATATTTTGTGATAGAAAAGCTATTCAATTGTTGGAGCGGCTAACAACGCACGTTTGTTAGTTCTCGAGTGAACTGCATAAAAGGTGAAGTACTTGTGAATCTTCCGTCCTATAAAGGGCCATTATCGCTTGCTATCTTGTCTGAACCCTCGCGCAAACTTCTTCTTTCGATGTCATTTTTCGATTTTCTGAAATGATATAACAGATAAAGTAATTGTTTACTGTGAAAGCTTTGTTTAGCCACCTCCCTTATTTTCAAACCCTGCAGTCTTAAATATCAGCAAAGACAGGGCCACCCAACCAATGATTTCTGTAGGCCCCCCTCTACAGCTTCGATTTTATATTTAGCCCCTTTTATAAAGCACCCCCCCCCCTCCCCCTCTCAGGATTAGGCATGAATAGATTGTGCTAGTAAATTCAGGAAAAGTTGCTTCACAATATACCGAAAAGTTGCTCTAAAGTTGCTCAAATATCAAAAAGTTGCCACCAAAATTTAGAAAAGTTGCTTGCTCGTTGACGTGAATTTTGCGTTTTCTAGAAATTGAAGCGCTTGCAGGTTTACTAAGAGTTGCCTTAGCGTCTATGGCAACCTCAATGGGGTCAATGTTTGAGTAACTTGCATTTTCCTCGTCTGAAATTCCATCTGATTGCGATACCATAAGTGACTCGCACTTTAGCAAATACCAAGACGGCCGGCGGCAGGCTCTATGTTGCAGCGAATAACCGCTGGATTTAAGCACCCGTTAGATAGATAGCCGCTGTCCAGATTTCGTAGGCGTTAAGCAAGTGTCATTTTATTGTCATTTTATTGCATATCCTTAGTTTGAATAAAATCAGTTTTGATAAAACCAGTTTTAAAAAAATCCTTCGAAATGAAACGACCTTTTATGGTTTGGATCGGTTTTAAATCAATTTGTTGCGCAAAAGTTGCCAAGGAAGGCAAAAGTTGCCCAAGGTTGCTGGTAATACAAAAAGTTGCTCAAAACGCTAAAAGTTGCTCAAAACGCTAAAAGTTGCTCAAAAGTTGCCGAGCACAATCTATTTATGCCTACTCAGGATAGTAGAGCAAGAGCATTTATTAAGAGGAAATCGAAATGTTTTTAAGTAACTTCGTTTTTAGCGTTGACCCTTTTTACCTTGTTACTTTTTGTAGAGATACGTTATTAACTAGAACTTGTTCTCTTTATTGTATTCGCGAGCTGATTTAGAAATTGAAATAAGATCCCTCCTTTCTCTTCCATAAGACCCCCTCTAAAGACCTTGAAAAGTAATTAATTTTGCACCCGGAGGCTTTTATGGTATGTCGTTTTTGTCAACTGAAAGCTACAAGCTTAGTTTTAGCAAGAAACGTACGGAAAAGAAAGAAAAAACAGTTCTTCGAACCCTGCTAGCCAACTATTGTTAGACATTTATATTTTTTAACGTTCAGACATTGCTTGCATACATACAGACTCTAACCCGGGGGAAAACTGCCAGCAAGCTAAACGTTTCTGTCTGTAATGTATTCATAATTGTTTGTAAAACATACCTTTGATTTATTTCCGTTATCGATGAAAACAACTTGCACACGCAAATATTTCGAATTCGTTTACGTTCACATCAATCCACCAAGTATTTCTACAAATTATCGTTCAGCGATCGATGGCCAAAAATAAATAGGATTCCTACAGTCTACGGCGCCAACACAACAACGGTAGCGTATCTGAAGTATGACCCGCCGTGTATCCTATGCTGTCTACATATCTTTCCATGTCAAATGGTTGTGTCTGTTGGCAGTCTCTTTTAAAAACTGTGAAGCTCCCGCAACTGTTATACTAAACTGGTATACAGAGCGACTCATGAATCTTAATCAGCATATCTACTGATCAGTATGACTCAGTCACATGAGGTTGGGTTTACTTCAACAAACCCTCCTGTACTTCGTATAAGCCCAGGGGAAGGGGGTACTCCCTATAAAGGACTATATGGAGATCTAGAGGCTCCGCTCGGAAGTAGTTCCTTTTACAGGCTGGAGGTACATAAAAGAATAGGGATTTCACGAGTTGGGGTATAGAAAACGGTAGGGGAAACTGTCAAACCGAACGGCCGATTCATAGAATTGTTTTAAGGGGTTATTCAAGTAAAAAGTTCCGAAAATACGGATACAGTATCCCTGCTGGAGGGATAGAGTTTCTTTACCATTTTCAATCGAAAGTATATAAAAGAGTTTAATTTTCTGTCAAAACTGGTCTATAAAAGGGTGACAGTTTGATCCTCGTGGCAAAGCCACCACGTATAAAAGATTTTTGAGCATTCCCCCTACCCGGGAGGGAGCGTTTGGCGTTTACGGCCAAAACAATCGATTTCAGATCCTGTAGTAGGCAGTAGAAAACCTACGAAATCTACATTTTAATTCTGTTTTAATTTTTTAATTTTAATTCTGAGGAGGAAAATTCCTCCCTGAGTAAGCGAGTTTATGTAATTGTTTTGTAAAAACCAAAGCAAACTACGGTAAGATCTAGATTTTCCCGTATATACCGGTTTAACTGTTTATTTGCCGAAAAGAAAAAAATACAGATGGCTGAAAATCATTTTTTGGGGGTGGGGAGGGCTGTTACTAATGTAACATTATTCCAACTTTTTGTTTTTGTTTCCGACATCAACTATGCATTATGCTAATAAAGCTAAGAGCAAAGTTCACTAAAAAGCTCCTCACCCCACCTTCCCCTCAGGAAATAAAGTAAACATGCATAATAAATCACGGCAGGGCATAGTGCCCCTCCCTCATGTCCCTTCCACCTTGACATTCATTTACAATGCCGCAATGGGCGCCAAAAGTGTTGAGACACTCGACACTTTTTGAGTACCTTGGAAAAATTTTACCCCTCACCCCTTCGATATTACCCCCTCCACCCGAAACAATGTTGGATTTTCGCTGCAAGACTTGCCTCGTTTGTGTACGACATTGAAAAGGGGGAGGGGGAGTGGCTCACAAGCTGTACCAGATTTAAGGTGGAAAAATGGGAATGTTAAATTAGTATTAATTTCAACCAACTGTCTCAAGGACTTTGGCGGCCATTGCGGGTTGCTGTGGTTGCTTTAGCCAGTTGTATTTATCATTCAATTGTTACTTTTTGTAACCGGAGTGGCTTTTCTGTTCTTTACAGTGAACAGACAGTTTGTGCAGTGAATCAATAGGAAGACCCGGCTGGTGGCAACTTATACCATATTGTATATTTTTTTTTTGGCTTTTGAGAATGGCCTTTCGAGCTCAAAGAGGTTAGCTCTTTTATTAGGCAGAGTATAGCACATGAGAAAGTGTACCTAATTCCCTCTCTACTTACCTTATTGTTCCTTTTTTACGCGGGACTTAATTTTCGTGATTTTCGGAAAAAAAAGCGAAATTAAAGACCCACGAAAGTTTATTTTTAACGTTTTTCAACGTATTTTTAATGCTTTTAACTTAATATTTTTTGGTCAAAACGCGTAAATTAAGTCTCGCAAAATATGCCTGTTCCATTTTCGCGAAATTAAGTTCCCGCGAAAATAAGTAACAAAGAGGTATATATTGTAATTTGTAATAAGAACCATTTTCACTCGGTTGTCGATTTAAGTAACTCGCGTTTGCTTTGGTTTTGCATCTCTACGCTTAGTAATTGGTTAAAAAACTCGCGCCACTTTCTCGACCAATCAGAAATAAAACCAAAACCAATCGTAAATTGCTCACACACGTTTTCCCGCGCTCCCTACCACATACCAGTTACAAGTATTTTCTTCAACTTCTGATTGGTTCATTGGATTGTCTGCGACCTTTGTGATTGGCCAGAGGTTGTGATAACTTTGGTTTTGGGTTTACAACAATCATTCGAAATCCGCTCTTTCGTTATTGTAATTAAATTCTTTTTACAATCTTTCAGCCTCGGGCATTATCCTCTAATATACGAGCCGCCTGATGGGGTTTATTTACTAGTTGTTCAAAGGGTGGATAACGCTCTCTACCTAATAAATCAGTTTGTTTTGTTTGTTTGCTTGTTTTTTTATTGTTTTTGAATACGCAGCTTCTTTCCCAAGCGCCATTGCATTTTGTCGGTAAAGGGTGGGAATAGCTGTTATTGCAGTTGAGCCAGCGATAATATATTCTTTTGTTAAAAAGGTATGCGAACGAGGCGAAAGGGTCAATACATCAGTGAACACAATGCAGAATGACCCTTAAGCCTCGTTTGAATGTCAAACTGCTGAGAACTCCAATAACAGCTATTGGAGAAGGAGGTTCTGGAACATGTAATTTTAAAATCATTCACACTTTTTTCTAGAGTCCCAGTTGTTGGTGATTCTTCTCAGCGGTGCAAAATGATCTTTCCTTTCACTAAAAAAAGTCTACGGGGAATATAACGGGAGGCGGAATGCAGGCAAATTGTGGGAAGAGAGCGGGATACGGGAAGCGGGAAGCGAGCGGGACAAGCGCGCGCGTCGACACTTGCACGGTTCGCGAGGCCCGCCGTACATGCACACACCCTAGACGCTTGCTTCCGCCGGGCGTACAAGTGCACATACACAAAAAAGTGTCTGTTTCGTAAGCTACATATTATCGGGGTCAAAATTTAACTAAATGTATCCTTTTGATCTCGTTTATAAGCTTTTTCTTAACCACAGAATATAAATCAAAAATTCCAGTGAATACAAACAAGGATAGTAACCAAAACAGCCCGAAGCTAAACTGCTTGAGCGCCTATTGTGTAAAAACCTTTTTGCTAAAGAGCAACACGGGGCGGGTTAATTGTTTGCCTGTGTAATCAAGTCAAAAGCTTACGAAGATGCCTAATGATGCCTTAAATGCGATAAATATCTGTCGACCTTGACAGAGAACCGACAAACGGGGCGCCTTCGACTTAACCTTGATTGCGTGCGCCAAGCCTATTTCGCGAACAAACATTTCAACGTTAACTCTTTGTGTTTGAAGAAGTATAGATATAGGTCAGTAAATTTATAAAGCATGAGAGCTTTCTTTTTCCATTTTTGTGCAGAGTCATTACGAAGCCAGAGCGTTTGATCCGAGAAGCGAAAGGACTGGGAAAGATTCTCACTGGGAGATTGAAAACAAGCTACAAAGGCGTTTATTGTTGACTGCCAAATTCATTGTTTTCCCTTATGAGATAGACAAAGGCTGGTGAAGCGAGTCAGAAAAAGTGATAAATATCTGTCAAACTTAGCCAAAGAGAAATGGCTTGTTTTGTTTGGGTTAGCTGAAGGAGAAACATTCGTCACGTTTCACGTGATTAATTAACAACCTTAACAATAAGGCACAAAGTTGTTTTCGCCAGGCATGGAATAGTTTCATGCAAGTAGCGACCACATAAGTCAATTTACAGTGTTTTAGTACTTCCAAGAAGCGCCAGTTTGTTTTATGAAATTTGAAAAACGTTCTGGCTTGGAAAACAAGTTACGACCGTTATAGACTAGTAAGTTCGTCGAAGGACATGCAAAACTGTCTTCAGAGTCCATAACTATGTCTTCAACTTTACGCACTGTCTTATTTACAAACATTTCAACGGAGCCACTCCAAAGACTAACCACAGCTCCAACGCCATTCCTACAAGATGTCAAGTATCTTACAACTAGTGAAGTCGTTATAAGCACCTTGTACTATGCTTGTGTGGTTTTCACAATTTTTGTCGGAAACGCACTAGTTATTTCAGCCTACCAGAAAAACTGGCGACTTCAAACAACTACAAACACTTTTATACTGGGCTTGGCTGTAGCAGATTTAATGGTGGGTTTCGTTTCAATTCCCTGCTGGTTCTACGTGTATAGCTGCCATTATTTCGACACTACACTTCATCCTGTTGGTTACGAACTGTACATAACGCTCGATGTCTTCATAGGATGCGCGTCTATTTTTCAACTCACTGCTATCAGCATTGAGCGATGCATAGCCGTAGTTTGGCCGATCAGGCATCGCGCAATCCACGAAGGCGTCTTCCACGCGATGATATTAATCGCGTGGTGTTGCTCGGCTCTCGTGGCAGGACTGTACCCGATTCAACTCAAGCACTGGGAGGAAGGCTACACGGTGTTCATATTTACAATGTGCTTTGTTGGGCCGTTTATTGTCATGTTTGGCGTGTACCTACTGATCTACGAAACAGCCGGTCGTTCGCGGACAAGGGTATACCCCGAGCTAGCCGCTGCTACGATCCACCGGGAAATTCGCATTGCGGGTACAGTAGCCCTTGTTACCGGCCTCTTCATGATCGCATGGTTCCCGTTCTTTGTCGTAACGGTGGTGGCTACGTACGATTTGGAACGCTTACCCGAGCCTCCTGGTCTCTTCCGCTTAATAGCGTTCGTGAAAGCACTGCACTATACAAACTCGGCACTAAACCCGATCTTGTACGGCTACCGTAACCCTGAGATGAGGAAAACCATGCATAGTGTAGCGTTCGCGTGCTGTCCGCTCCTCGCCATGTTCAAGAGGAGGCCATCTGGGTTGCAAGCCAGGTTAAACCGTGGTGGAATGCAGGCCTTCGTGCCCGGAACAATGTTAGCTGTGCCGAGCCTGTTTGAAAGACGAAGCACTCCAAGTAATGGTACAGCTACAACGGTTGTTGCGTTTGTTAACAGAGGTGGAGAGGTGGAGTCAAGGCCAGCAAGTTTACATGAATCTCTTAGAGAACTGAGCTCTGCAGAATAACTGAACCATTTCATGGATTTATTTCATGCAGACTCTTAATTAGATCTACTTTTATTATATCAAATCGAAATGAATTTCTAAAAAGGTCCTTATTCGTATGCGACGCAAACAGAGTTGATAAGATCAGGAACTGAATGTCCGGTATTTTTTTAATCAACAAGAAAATGCAAGAAGACTTGATATTACTTTTCAAAGTTCGTGAATTTATTACGATATGTCTTAACTTAATTAATTATACAAATTAATTAATGCCAAAAAAGTTTGCATCGGTTATCCTAGTAATTCAGTAATTTACACTGTCTCGGCATTATTGTAAAGAAGGCTACGCAGGTTCTTAGCCGTTTCGACCAATGGGACTCGTCATGAAAATTTGGCACTGAATTGTTCTCAGCTGCAAGAAACACTTCTTCAAAAACAAGGGTTAGTTTTAAAGGACCTCAAATTTTTTGAGGATGTATATACTCACGCAGTATATCATTCATTATTGGAAGTATACGACTCAGTACAATAGTCAAAGGATAATAACTTAATTAAGGGTTTTAATCGACCTACACTCGTACATTAATAAAGCCATTTCCATTTGGGTTATATTTGTTGTTATAACAATTTATTATCATTTCTTGTCAATTCGATTAAAGGCATCAGTAGACTTAATGGGTAATTCTTTTATGACTTCCAAACACTTTAACGGTAAACACATTCATAAAAAAATAAGACGCCTGACAGAGTACAGATGGTCAAAAATGGAACGGATTAAGACATGATTGAACTGAGCCGCTTATTATATAAACTGGATTTCTCTTCAGCAAACACAAACAAACAAACAAAACTACACAGAGTTGGAGGGCGGAATTTTCCTACAGTGGACTATACCGGGAGGATACTGCCAATAAGGGAGTGGTCATCATTTAATGGGTAGGGGCTGGTGAATGGGAGAATTCAACATCAAATACTTTTTACGCCTCCCCCTATAAGCTCAAGTAAACTTTTCGACCCCCCCCATGCCATTAGACACCCACCCCCCCCCTCCATGCCCTCAAAATACTGTCAGAACACTCCAAAGAAGATTCCTCGTAAGTGTGCACCATGCTAATTTCCGCATGTCAGTAGCCCGAGGTACTGCTATTACGCACCCATTATATTACGAAATCGCTTAAGATTGGCTATCCTAAACCAATTGGATGGAAAATCACATCTAAAAATTATTTTTCTTTTGAAAATGCCGTTTCTCAGACGCAGTATGGAAGTCGGCTTGCTCCGGGTAATGTATGACTGTTATTGGACATCTCATTCATCAACATAATAAACAATAAGTAAATGTGGACTAGCTAAACTGTTACTGATATTTCACGGATAATCTATATAAGCTGGAAGCGAATCCCATGAAATAACCAGTGACCATGAAAAATGGTCACTCCGTTGGTCTAAATGCCAAATTTCAAAAGAGGTTTCTTTTCAGCTAGAGGTTTGCGAAAGGGAACGGATTTCACCACAGGCGGCCCAAGCGCACTATGTGATGATTCATAAAGTTTTAGCGAACGTGACCCTTGCCTTTGAGCGGTGTTGTGTTACAAAGATGCGATTTATAAGGGTTTGTATAGGAACTCAACGATTTTCTTTCAAAAGGAATAATATGTAATGTTTCGCTAATGTTTCGGTAATGTTTCGGTGAGTTAGCGCTGGCTGGTGGTGTGCCAGCGCTAACTCACCGAAAACGCTTCAAAATGGCCTGAGAAGCGGACAAACAACAAAGAATACAACAAGGCAATAAGGTTAGTCAATTTTATTAGCGAAACATTACATATTATTCCTTTTGAAAGAAAATCGTTGAGTTCCCGTACAAACCCTTATAAATCGCATCTTTGTAACACAACACCGCTCAAAGGCAAGGGTCACGTTCGCTAAAACTTTATGAATAATTCACATAGTGCGCTTGGGCCGCCTGTGATTTCACGAGTTGCAGAAAAGGGTAGAGAAAACTGTCATTTCGGTGACAGGCGGATTAAGTAGAGAAGCCGCGGAGAGAAAATTCGAGTTCTCAACTTGACTATTATGAATGTACTATCTGTTCTCCTCGCCTCTTCGTCGCTCGCGTTTGCGGCTCGGCCGCCGAAACCAGAGCGTGACAGTATAAGTGGTGCTCCATACACAACGTACGATACTCGAAAAATAGGACCGCTGACCCAAGTCGCCCACATAAAATAAAACATGGCGGAAAGGAAACGGAAAACAGGTGTTGAAGGGGAACATTTTGGTCGAGAATAACACACTTTTCAGTCCAGTATGCTAATGTTGGAAGCTGCATAACACTCATCAGCTGCTATTGAAATAAAAAATGGAGGACATAGATGTATTTTTCATGGACCCGACCTTCATCGACCTGCAAGTTTACACCTTGTGGTTGCAAGGTTTCTCCGGTGAGTTTATGGCTTCGCATTATATATTTTTGTAATCACGGCGTTAGTCTATAGTTTAATTAATTTCCTTCGCTGACGGCCTTTCTCGTTGTATCCAGATCGCGTTTTACTTTAAAAACGGTCGTTTTACTTTTGAATCAGAGTCGTTTTACCGTTTATCAGAGTTTAATCTCTTATATCCAATAACTTTCTTGATATTTCACATATTAGCTTTATACTTTACTTTCTCCATGTAGGCTTAAATCTTTTAAATTTATCAGGCATTGAAACCACTAGAAGAATTTAATTTTTGCTTTTTCAGCTTTTAAAAAATAACATGCCAAAATATCCTCGAGGTAGGGATAATGGTAGTTTACTGTAGAACAAAAATTGCTTTTGGGTTCAAGTCTACAATCCTGGGCAAAACAAGTTGAGACAAGACAAAAGATAAAATAACATTTTTCCAGGTATCTTACATTTGCAGACAGCAGACTGCAGGTTTGCGAACTTTTACTCCAGTTAGCCTGACTAACACTCCGGTTCAGTAGCCTGTTTGTGGTTAGCTCTCAAAAATGGTAATGGTAACATGGTATTTACCGATATTACTCTTAGAGTAATTTTCAATTGAGTGTCGTAAAACCAAAACCAAAGTAATTACTCTGGCCAATCACAAAGGACACAGACAATCCAGTGAACCAATAAAAACTTGAAGCAAATACATGTAGCTAGCACGAAGCGCGGGAAAACGTGCGCGAGCGAGTCACGATTGGTTTTGATTTTACTTGTGATTGGCTGAGAAAGTGGCGCGAGATTTTTAAACCAATCACTAAGCGTAGTAATGCAAAACCAAAGCAAACGCAATTTACTTTCGACACTCAAGTGAAAACCGCTCTAACGCCCGGCATAACAAGGTACATGTTTCCATAATTGTTTCTTCATCTTGCCATAGTTCAGAAACAACAAATGTTTCTGCTGTGGGGCAGAAGAAAAGTTTGCTTCTTGTAAACAAAAGTTGATGCTGGAAACAATGCTTCCTTTGGGTTAAAACTGGCAAACATTTGGGAAACAAGCGTGCACAATGAGTTTTTATGGAAATGTTTCCTGGTTTTGCCAGGCCTTTAGCCTTTAGTCTGCAGTCTGCAAATGTCAGACACTGGCCTTGCCCTCAGGGTTGTTGAGGGGGAGGGAAATTGCAAGTTGAGCTTTGATATCAAATGTGGTGTGGAAGGCCAGTTCAGGTTTGAACAGTTTTGTGCAGGATTTTGGTATCTCTAATTTTTTTTTAAAAAAACAGGAAGTAATTGTGGACAATTTAAATTTTTTAAATCTACCAGAAAATGAAGCAACTCAGAGACGAGATTGTGACGAGGTATTCAAAAACCAGGGTGCATCTCATGCTATCGTTACCAGTGATACTCATGACCAGTTTCGCTTGTTCTACATGCTGGAGCGCTTCCTGCAATCTCCACCAATGCTTTCCAAACAAATGCTGTTGCAGATTTCACCAGATGTTCAAGATTTGCTTATTGAAAAGTAAGGGCTAAATAATGTAATACCGGGTCTCATACAAATTGTACAAAATTCGCCAGTACTACAGTATGAAGCAAATATTTATGATAATCCTATTGGATGTCTTGTCCTGCTAAAGAAAAGTACGAAGTAAAAATATATTGCACATGGTTTGTTCTAGTTATACCCGGCAGGGATATTTTGCCGAACACAGAACGCAGAATGGTGGTCAGCTGTTGGCTTGCGGTTAGCTTCATCCCGGTTTTCTTGCAGTTAGCTTTCACTTTGGTTTACTTGCGGTTAGCTTTATTTTTTTAGGGTATTTTACTATCGCCGTTCTGTCATTCCCCCAAATGTTCCATCATTCTGCGTTCTGCATTCTACATTCTACGTTCTGTGTTCTGCATTCTTCCTTCTGTGTTCTACAAAATACCCCTGCCGGGTATGACCTGCTTTTAAGGATGTCATATATTTCTCTTGCCGGGGCATTAGGTATTATCAGTTTGACAAGGAGGTAGTGCGGGAACTTTTAGGTAAAAAGCTGACTGGACGTTTGAGGAAAGACTTGGATGACATCAGTGAGAAGACAAATATACCCCTCAAGAGTTGTCGCCGACAGGTGCGTTGTAAGAGTCAGATCCACTTATGCTCAAAATAGAGGGTTCAACAAGAATAAGAAAGGGGGTGGGGTGGGGAAGACCTACATAGGCCCACTCCTGTAAATCAGGCACTGGTTTTGATTGTTGTTTAATGGATTGAAAGGTTCTGGATTCAAGCCCTGGGATTGTTGTTTTGAGTTCTTGAGCAAGGCCAAAAACTGTGGTTAGCTCTTATGTGCCTGTGGGTATCTTTAGCATAACACAGAATTTACCTTAGTATGTTTCACTACCACAACAAGCCTCCTGACAGATTTTAGTCAAGTTTGTCCATTGATAAATACCAATGTTTAAATTGTTTTTATCGACATTGGTATAAGTGCAGTGTTCTTAACATAATTTGCTCTTTTATTTCAATCTACTGTTAGTTTGACAATGTGAAAAATGTGCTGAGAACAATAGAAGAGACTGAGGGAGGAGGGCTTGCTGACACTGTAAAGAAGCTTTTTCTGTTACCAGATACTTTGGCAAGGTAATTACACATGTATGTTAATAAGAATAAATATTAGTCATGTTTACTTAGTGGATATATTGATTCGAACACACTTACTGAGCCAGAGAGATTTTTTTTATGGCCAATATCTGATTGGTTCTCTTTTTCAACCCCCTCTCTATTTCAATGTTGTTAAAACAACGCCTGAGTAGGGGGAGAGAGGGATAATTAAACATTTTTACATGATTGCAAGTCAGGACATTTGTGAAAAATGTGTGAAATGTGTTTCAAGAAGTTTTGTCCAAGTTTGACTTAGTAGATATCATAATCAGTCTTCAGAAATATAATCAGGTTGCCTTGACTGTTCCAAGTGATACTGTATGTTCTACAGACAATAAAAAGTACATTTTTTCAGGCTAGTAATGGGTACATAGAGGATATTACGTGGTTGCGCGGAGATATGAAATTTATCTTCGAGTGTTCAAATCGATATCTCACGAGTGAGCGCAGCGAACGAGTGGGATATCGATTTGAACACGAGAAGATAAATTTCATATCTCCAAGCAACCATGTAATATTCTGTTTATTATATAAACCTACTAATTACGATGTTTTTTATGATTTTCCAAAGATTTCCGTCCATTTTCTGAAGATTTCCGAAGATTCCCATAATGTTGTCCGAAGGTCGTACGAATGTTTCCGAACATTTTCCGAATTTTTCCGAAGATATCCGAAGATTTTGTCGAAGATTGCCGAGGAAGATCCGAAGATGTTTCGACTTAATATTGATTTTCTTTGGCTAATTCAGCATTGAAACAGAGCAAAATGGTCAGAAAATGTTTCGAAATCGATATCTTCACATGTGAAATAACATGTTATTTTCACGTGTGAAGATATGATTTTTTCGCGCGAAAGATTTCCTGGTATTTCACTGATGTTTATATTATAAAGTGCAGTTTGTACTGGTTTGTTAATTGAAAGGTCCAAGGGAACACATATTATAATATTTTATTGCTTTGTTTTCTTTGACAGACAATATGCCTGTATTTGTTTTATGGCTATCAATAAGATTGAAACAGGAAAGAAAAGGTTAGTGTTAACAAAATATTGTAAATGCATGTTAAAATATGCTCTGTACCTGTAAGTTGCATGTATTAAATAAACAACACCCCTAATTTTATATTAATTTGAAAGCTTCAATTTTGATAACAATAGAAGAGATGTGATAAACTTTGAAGTTCTACTGAGGAGTTCCATTATAAAATTTTTGGTAACACAAAGACCAGCATAGAGTTTAAACAATAATTGTTGTTGGCCAGGTTTTTGAGATAAAACTAGCTAGTGATTTTTCACAGAGAGAACAAGAGAGAATCAGATTGGATTTGCATGATTTTTCCAAGACACAGACAAAGGTCTATTGACTACAGATTTGCCAAGCTTCTTTTTAGTTTCCGTGTAACAGTAAATTAATTTTTTTATTTTAACAAAACTTGAGCTACATTTTTGCATTTCTATTGGCACATTAATATATTTTTTTTCACACAAAGTAATGATGAAATATGTGACACTGCCCCTTTAATGTTGTTATCCGATAGGTTGTCATACCTGACATTTGATGACCTTGTGTTCTGCGCAGAGCAGATGTTAGACCACTGGACTGTAGGCTCAGTTGAAGGCTCTACTGGTTAGTTGCTTACATCTGCATGAATCTCTCCTGATCACTATCAAATTTCTCTTTACAATCATCATTACTTTGTTTTTCAGACAGGTGCTGAGAATAAAGTAAATAATCAGCTTACTGTAATGATTCAATTTAGTGCCCTCCAAGCGCCCCCTTGTGTTTTGTCAATGTGTTTTTGTTAATAAGCACCCCCTATTCGAATAATTAAGCGCCCCCATTCAACCCTGCTGGGTTGTATGAAAATGCATTATTATTTATTAATTACCGGTATGTACAATTGAACCAATTCGTACGGACACCTTTCTAATACGACCACTTTGTCCTAACCAAATTCTCATATATTTTCTTCAGAAAAACCTCAGTCTATAATACAGACTACTGACAAAACTTATTTACTTATCCTCTTTATTATGGACACTCCCGTTATCAGGAGGCGATATAAATCTTGTGTTCGTAATGCAATTTCCTGTTTGTGGTTACAAAAAACAACAATGTAAAGCTTTATTCATCTGTTGCAGAACATTTTGTTCGATCCGTATACAGAACATGTAGCTGAGATGTACAATAATTTTAGTACTCTTCTGATAAACAGTCAACAGTGTGACAATGCTACTGACATATTAATCAATTTAGATGCAGCTAAAAGACAAGTATGGGCCTCATTTTAGTTACTAAGGGACGGACCATTATTTTCTTGAAGGGGGGGGGGATGAAAAATGTTTCTCTGCAAACTTTTTTTTTTAGTTTATGCACCTCATTTTTTTCGAAATTCTTACTATTTTTTGTTATACATATCGTGTTTGCAAACAATTTATTTTGTCTTTCCAGGCCCTGCAAACAATTTTTTTCAATATTTTTCATCCCCCTCCCCCTCCAAAAAAATAATGGTCCGTCCCTTAAATACTTAAAGCTGTCAACAAAGTCAAAAGTGACGTCATAGTGGTGACCTCTATAATACGGACACCTCTCTAATATGGACACTTTGCTCTGTCCCTTTGGGGTCTGTATTATTAGAGGTTCAACTGTACCACCCCATTCACAGAACTTGATCTAAAAGAAGTTATGTCACTATGGCAATCAGTATACATAAGGAAAATTAATTTAAATTGAAAAGGGTAGAAAAATATCATCCTATGTAAACATATAATAAATCTGTAATCTATTTCTTAGTACTTGATGACCAATGAAAGTATGTTAACCCCTTGCCTACCAAGGACGTATATATACGTCCCCTCTGTTGTCACGCAACGACCGAGGACGTATGTATACGTCCTCAACCAAAGGACGTCACTGAGAGCCTGGTTGTTTGCGATGCCTTGAATAAATCATCCCCGGTTGTTGAGAAAGGTCTGGGACTACTTTTGAGACACCGCTGACCCAATAAAATTGCTTTTTGCTCTGACAATTTACAAAATGGCGGCTTGTTTGTGTGAAGGCAGAATGGACGAATGGACACAGATGAAGCTATTGCTGAAACTTTTGCCGATCACGACTCTGTTGTAAGCGATTTAAGTCACAGCGAATTTAAGCCAAGTGATTCTAAAGAGTCTGCACATAAAAGAAGAAGAAGGTGGAGAAGAAGAAGCTTCGATCGATCGAAAAAATTGAACCTCCAAATGCACATGGTCAAGGAGTTCGCCAGGGAGCTGTACGAGTCAACCATACAGTAAGAGAATGCGGAAAAGGGAGAATAATTCCTTTTAAATGCTAAATCTATATGTACTTTGATATTTTATCTGAAAAGATACCATTGCTAAGCCAAATTTAGAATCTCATTAAAAATTCAATATGGCCGTCGGTCGCTTAGTGCGTTTGGCTCTGGTAGGCAAGGGGTTAAAGAATAGAATTTGAACTTAAGTATTTATTATGAAATGACATAATTATTAAATACTAATTTCTTAAAATCTTATTTCTTAACCACTTTGATTCTTCTCTCAACTGACAAGCTAAGTTTACTAACTCTAGTTATTAATTAATAACTGTTTGCTTATAACTTTGTGCAATGTAACCTCTCTATGAAATGTACCCCTTCTAAGACCTCTAATGATGTCTTTAACTAACCTATAACCTTTCACTAACCTTTCACAGCTTCTCGTCCACAATCCTTTCACAAGTTCATCATCTGTAAGCATCATTTTTTAAAGAGTAATAATTAACAATTCTTATTGACAAATTTCTTTTCTGCTTACTACTTAAAAACACACCTTTTGGAATTCAGTTCCTACCAATGTGACATAATTGTTAAATAGTTTAAAATTCCACAAAGGAATGGAAAAAGCCTTCAGGTCACTTTACTGGTAATTTGCACTTTGTCCGCAAGTAAAACTCTCTGCTCTTCAGCTGAAGCTAAGTTTTAAATCATGGCTGGAACAAAATGCTGCATCAGAAGAAAGACTAGCCATGATTCATAACCCTCAACTTTTATTGTCAGCATTTTATTGCCAACAAATACCAAAACTTTAAAACAACAGTTAACTGTAAATTAAGATTATAAATTACTAGCTGCTCGAAGACTTTAAAAAAAAATAACCTGATCTTAAGACAACATGGGTCAAGGCCAGGTAAAGTTAAATCAAAACCTATTGGCTGAATAACATGACCTATTGGCATGTCCTAGCTAAAAGTATTATCTGTGACTTTCTTTGGATGAAATGCTATTTCATTAGAGGCACTGCAGGAGGTGTCTTCTACTGTAGAGGGCCTTGCAAGGGGCGAAGGTAGGGAGGAGGGGACCATGTTCCCAAGTTCCCCCAAAAAATGTCCCTCGTGTTCCTTTGCTCCCTTTAAGTATTTTGTTGATTTTTATCATCCGTGTTCCCTTATTTTCCTTTTGTTCCCAATTATTTTAATTAGTCGTTTTTCCTTGTTCCCTGAAACCCTGTGGGGAGCCTCACTGTCAATTCCAGGGAGCTATCTTTTAGGATGAAACTTGGTTGTTTGACGTCCAAGGTTCTTATTTTGTTTTGTTTTTTTAATTTGTTTTGTAGCTGCAGATGTAGGAGATACTGGTGCTGAATTTGACAGGGTTTTCCTTCAAGAGCTGAGAGATCTGAAGGTGTTTGTTAATGACAGAGAGATCGTGGAGGAACACAAAAGGTTTATATAGTTTTGTTTCTAAAATCACAGACATGAATTCTTATATATTGTGCTTCGCGATGTACTAGAACCAATTTCCCAATAGGCCTTATTCGTATTCTCGGTATTGGACTGGAACTAGCGTGCAATGGAGGCTCATGCGGGTAATCTTTTCAAATGCAAATGACATGAAGCTGTTTTTAATGATATTCGCCCGCATGAGCCTCCATTGCAAGCTAGTTCCAGTCCAATACCGAGAATACGAATAAGGCCTATTGGACAGCAGAGGCATAATAATGAGACACGCCTAAGTAATTGAGAAATTAATTTCATTGACATATGTTAATTTTATGTTATATGTTTTTTCAGTTTGGTTTGCAGTGATATTGCCAAACGGTTTACCAAAAAGCTTGCAAAGTCTGTGGAATCAAATTTTAAGGTACAGTGAATCAAATGACAAAGTAGAATCTGCTATGTTATTGTACCTTAAGCACTGGTTTAACTGTCTCAAATCCTTTGCCCTCTTAAGCTGAAACCTGTTCCTCTTGGATTTGTTCACAGTAATTCCCTATGGGCTATCTTTGAATTCCAGCTTTCAGAAACAAATGTTTGTTTCCCTGATTTCTGAGGATTACTGAAATCAGGTTCATAAAATTGTCATGCAGTTTCTGAGCTTATGCATTACAGTAGCCCTGTTGTGTCAGTCAGGTACAATAATTGATTATGATCATTGTAGTATGATTAAATGCAATGTCCATGGTAATTTATTGTAATTTTTCCTTTTATTTGGTTATCTCTAGAATCTATGCAGAGCTCTACTTAATATTGCTGCTGGTCTAATTCATAGTAAAGAAGTAAAGGATGTTTTGAGTGACTTTGTGGAAAAGGTATTCTTCAATCAGCATATTGTTTCAAGCTAACTAGTCTTATCTCCAGGCAGATCAGTTAACTGCCATTGTATATCGGGGTTTTTAGAATTGCATACTGTTATTCTCTAAAGTCATTTGCATATACTTTATTATGCATGCAAGTCATAAGTCCGGTGTAAATGGCTAATTAACCCCATAACTCTCTCCCATTGGTGTAGGGTGCAATATTAACCGTTACCTTCAAGGCACACCACCTTTTAGGTCTTTCAACAGTAAAACACCAAAATTACAGTTCAAATGTCGCGCCCCGCCCTTCCTCCCTTAGCGATCGGTGTTTGGTGCATCATCTTCCAGCGGAGCGTTTATTTTGTGTTCAGGCGTACTTACCCTGTTTTTGTATCTTGTGCGTTTGCTGTTGACCACTTTGTTTCCCAAAGAAAAAAACCTCCCGCTCCGCCGGTGACACTCTGTGTCACCTATGGCTTCACCGGAGTGTCGCTCTCCATATCGTAACCATATAACAATGACAGCAGAAATAATAATAAACAACATTTACATTACATTCTTTGTATAAAAAAATAGAAAAAAAAAGAAGAAGACCATTTTATTCGAAAACTTGCAGTAACTCCAATGTGAGTAAAACTCAGACATTAAAGGGAGTTCACGTGTTACCATCCTGACGTTATCTTTGTTTAATCCTTACTTAGATTGTTTTTTATTATTGTTTTGCAACAGTTCATCGAGCCCTGCAAGCAGCTTGACTGGGATTCCAAAGAGACGGAGATATTTCTTGGTTCTTTAGTGGACACATGTGGCAAATTGGATTCATTGCACAGGTATGCTGGTACTATTACTTGGACAGGAATTTCAAGTTGTACTCGTTTCAAATACGGCTCTCATTTGTTTCCTGCAAAATTATTGTTCTCACTTTTAAGGGACTGTGTCACTGATTTTAGCCAAATTTAGGCATGGGAAATGAGCATCGAATTCCACGAAATAGAAAAATAACCACTTAAAACAGTGAAGGAACATTTCAACAACACAGCAAATACAAAAGAAGAAACGGATGGCAAAAAGCGACGAAGATTGAAACGGATTGCGATATGGTTTTTGAAATGTTGTTGGGCAGAACAGTTTCAAAGTTAATCTCGTTTGTTTGTAACTTTAAATTATAATGCCCGGGAGACAAATTTGATTGCAATGGAGCTATAGTTTTGTCATTTAGATCCAGAGAAGTAATTTCTTTTCAAAACGTAAGTTTCATAGTGAGTAATTGACAAAACTTAATAAAACAAACTTCACTCAGCCGCGACACAGTTCCTTTAATCTTACGGCCTTTTTTTAACTTCACAGAAGCAATCTAGAACGCTTGATTCCTGTGTATTCGCGTTACATGACCGTCTCACAGAAGTGCATAGTGAGAATGTACCATGATTGAGTGACAAAGTGAAAGGAATTCAACGACTTTCTATCGTGAAGCCAAGAGACAGGGCCTTGCCTAGCAACTTGTGTCGTGTTCTCACCTCTGCAAGGCTCTTCACTGTCAGTGCATCTCACGCCCGATGTAGAGACCTTTCCCGCGTTCTAACGAACACTGTTGCCGAGTTGAGGCTAGGCTGGTCAAAATACAAGAAATGTATGAAAATGCCCACTCCAACCTCGTTCTGGTGCTATTGTTGACCATTGTTCGTACGCGCTAAAGAGGAATGCGGGAAAGGTCTATTTATGCAAGTTGTCCGGTACTTAGGATGAATTGCAATAAGAGTGAAGAAGGGAAATGAGGCTAGGAACTGAGTCGTGGAAAGAGGAAGAAGCTACTATTGACCAAAGAAAGACCTGCTTGGAAGAACAGGATTGGAGTTCCTATTCTCTCAACGAGGGGTGAATGGACTTGTAAAGGGTGAACTTGCACTAGAATAATATTCCATGTATTCCTAGCCGTTTCGTGCTTTAGGAACAGGTCTGTCCGATAGAGCAGTTTTCAATTGAGTGTCGTAAAACCAAAACCAATGTAATAACTTCGGCCAATCACAAAAGACACGGACAATCCAGGCAGACAGTGAACCAATCAAAACTCGAAGCAAATACATGTAGCCGGCACGAAGCGCGGGAAAACGTGCGCGAGCGAGACACGATTGGTTTTGGTTTTAGTTCTGATGGCTGAGAAAGTGGCGCGAGATTTTTAAGCCAATCACTAAGCGTAGCAATGCAAAACCAAAGCAAACGCAATTTACTTTCGAAACTCAAGTGAAAACCGCTCTAAACTTGCGAAGCTAAGATTGTCTACTAGGCGCCTTGCAGAAACCTCTAACGTGACCTTGCTTAGCAGAAAATAGAGTCAAGGTTCGAAATGGTTAGCCAGAAATGGAAAGAGCGTGATTAAATTAGTAGGATTGGCAATTTTATGACCATTGATCATGCCCAAATGTAAATTGTACATATGGAATAAAGTTGCTTGGAAGAAAGTTCTGTCATCAATATCCAGCATGCAAATCTTTAAATGTTTTCAAACCTTGAAAAACATCAAAGGTCTTTCATCACGCTCTTTTAATTTCCGAAATTCAGTTTTTCCTCGACCATTTTGTAGTGATTAATGTTATGGGCACGTGAATTCTGCAAAGGACTTCAATAGGTCCTGTGGATTGTGAATATGTAATTGTCATATAGACATGAATGAACTATCTGGAAAACAAAGCCATAACTATGTGGGGATGCCTATACTCCTCGACCACAAACGGCGTTACACTGCTGTACGAGAATTGATGTCCATGTACTAAGGTATATGTTTTTAACAGGACTGAATGTGCCTGTATTATATGAAGCACTGAGTGCCTCTCACAACTCTTTGTAATGAGGATGTTGAAAGAATAGAAGATTGATTTGAAGAGCTTATAATTATTCAAATGTGGTCTGTAAGGCCAAACACGCGCCAAAAAGAACAATACAGCTGTTTGTTGCGTTAATTAATAGTTTTAATTAATAATAATACAATATTAATAACAATTTCTTACAGTATTCGTTCTTGACGTCTTTAAATCTAACTCAGTTAACTTTTAGTTTAACGGGCTGTACTATAATTCTGCATTTCCAGTGAAATAGCGCTAAGTTTAAAATTGCTGACTTAGGACCTCAAAAGGCTAGGAAAATTGCCGATCATAAAAACTCATTGATAACAAAATACCCAGCTTAGAAAGTAATCGCTATGTAATGTTAAAAAAAAATTGTTATCGGCAAACAACAAAAAAGGATTTTTCTTTTCAAAAGTTAAAAAAAATAAAACTATTTTGTTGTCGATAACAAACGCGACATTCAAACGACAAGCCTTTTATTTTAGTCTGGGTGGCAGTCACCGACAAACACGCCACTTTCAGGATTATCTTATAGGTGCCAGCGGTTTTGATTTTGTACAAACAAACATGCGTAGTAAACATTAGTTACCAAACCCTCGCAGTAATCTCGCTGTTTGTTCAGATGTCGAATAACAGAATTTGACGTCGACAACACAATTCTGACGAGTTAGCGCAACACTAGCAATCGGATATCTTAATTCAAAACAGCGAGACTGCATGCGTTCTATGCTAATAAAAAGCATCTCAAAGGAGGATATGTAGCTTTACAAAAAAAAAATGTTTCCTTAAGTCTTTCTATGATTTCAAGTGTTCTCGATTTGAGAAATCTTATTGGGGAGAATCACGGTCGTGTAAAAGTGGTTTTCAATTGAGTGTCGTAAATTAAAACCAAAACCAAAGTAATCGTTCTGGCCAATCACAAGAGACAGACAATCCAGTGAACCAATCAAAACTGGACGTATGTACATGCTGCCCACGCGAAGCGCGGGAAAACGTGTGTGAGCAATCCGCAGATGGTTTTGGTTTCACTTTTGATTGGCTAAGAAAGTGGCACAAGATTTAAAAAACCAATCACTTAGCGATATGATTGTATATAAAACAAAATTACAGAGTCAAATCACATGTTTCCCCCAAATAATTCTCCAAGTTCTTCTTGGTCGTAGGAGTCGTTTTTCGCAAGCTCAGTATTTACCCAGTCGATAACAACACCAATTTTGAGACCCTCATTAGCAATGTACTTGAACCCTTTGGACTTGCGTTTGTCTTGCACAGAAAGAGCGCACTGATGGATACCTATTAAGTTCCACATGTCGTCAAAACAGGGACCCCCGGATGACCCATCGTCGGTATCTGCAGTGTAGCGAAGGAACGGCAGATTGTATTCACAATTGTTCTTCTTCAGCGATGAGAAAAAGCCTCGCTTTTTAGCAACCGAACGATGTGCTTTGTAGCGGTGATGCTCAATGAAGGATTTGTCGAAGAGCTTCAGGTAGCTGTCATCTGCGTGCAGAATTTGATTTTCACGTAGAACCACCATTTGTTTTTTGTCCTGAGGGAACTGGATTATGTTCACGTGCGTACCCGGTTTCTCTGAGGTGATCACCCTTTCGCAGTAACCGATGTCACTTAGGCTGGAATTTCCGTCAATGGATCTCTCAGATACAGCGATCAAAGCGATGTCGAGAGTGTCATCTGGATGAGCTAGGAAGAACCTCTCTGGTTCAAGCTTGAAGATTTCCTCTGTCATATGGTACACGCTACTGCTAGGATTGACTCTTTCAAATATCACCTTGCCCCTCTTACAAGTCTTAAAAACGTGTAAGGCAGTGAGAAGGAGCCGTTTGGAGACCATGGTGCCCGTCCCTTGTCCGCCATTCTGCAGGTGGATTTTCCCGATGAACCTACTGGTTTTAAACCCTTCATACAGGAAGCAGCTGCTCTGCAGCTCTCCACTGAACAGGGCTTCTTCTTTCAGCGCGTCTTGCTTACATTCCGTGATCCAGTCCCACAGTCCACTGAAAATTCCCTCATGTGCTTCGTGGAAACGATGTTCGCTCGATTTTTTGTGCCTTTAAGTAGAAAAAGAAAGTTGTTATTAAAGGAGAAGTGTGGAAACCTTAAAATAATGGCCCAGGTTCAAAATGCGCCAGAAACAACCTCGCGCCTTTCACATTCCCAAAAACTACTAAAAAAATAAAACAGGCGCCTTCTATGCAGGCTACCTTTTTCACGAATTTCAAAACAATTCGGTTGATATCTTTCTCTTGGTGTTCTAGAATTATTTTGTAAACAAGTAGAGATAATTATAGCACAGCTGGTTTTGATAAAAAAAAAAATGAATAAAATCCTTGTGATACTTCACTTTTAAAACGTATTTCAGTCAAGCTCACCCCACCCAACCCCCCCCCCCCCCGTTAAGAACACTTTACCTACAACAGCGCCTGTTTATATGGAGAAACTCTTACCTCCATCACCCTACCCTCCCCCCCACCCCACCCCCGCGCTTGTGCCGCGGTCAGACGGTTAATTAATTTTTCAGCTCAATCATGAACATGTTTGAACACGGCGTAACTTACCTTAAAATTGCATCAATTTGATCCTGATCAGTGTGAGCTCCTAGACAAAATATATTAAAGATATGAAAATTAAAATTGTTATATGGAAAATTTTAAGTTTCTTTAGAACGTTTTAAATTTAAAATAGCAGGTCTTGACCTTAAATTCGATGACGTCACCAGACCACGCCGAATTGCGTGACTTCCCAAAAGCAACTCATCACGCAACCGAACTTAATCACGCGAAAGTTCATATCCTTCCGCCGTTCTTTTCTTCTAGGCTAGTGCATTACAAATTTTAAACTGGTGTGAAACGTGAATTCAACCTTGATGCTATATATTTAAGTAAACTTACAGGGAGGCAATTGCAAGAAACCGACGTTAAAGACAAGAGTACAGTGATACGACACGAGGAAATATATGATTATCAACCGCTTGCCGGACTCGAATAAATATATCTAAATATCTTTTTTGAGCACGAATCGATATAATAAAGCAAGGTTATGTTCTGATTTACAATCGATTTGAGATTCCTTTTAAAAGCTGTATTTTATATTTATAAATTCCGAGATGCGAGATCCTTTCAAATTGATTTCTTGAATTGACAATCAAAGACTTCAGTGTGTACATTCAAAACAACAAATGTCTTGTGTACGTATAGCCGTTTATATTAATAGTATACATGGCGCTAAAACAGTCTAAAATGAAGTTGAAGCGAAACTCAAGCCCTTGAAAACGTGTCGTTGATAAACAACTTTTGATGTGTACAGAGATTACCGTTGTAGAATAATTTGAATTGCTTAATTGATTTTGAAATATAATTGTTAATTACCTTGGTCTGCTTTTGAAGACTCGTTGGGATTCGGCATTGTAACAGCCAACTGTGTCTTGGAATTTGCGTCTCAAGGTTCAAAGACTGAAGATATGCTTTACGCCGTCGTCTCTTATAACAATTATTTTATCAATGACTCAATTGTCTGCGGGAATTTTTTCAGGGAAGCCCCTATTTCGAGGGAAGCCCCAGTTTTCCAAGAATCTCCGAAAATAGAATTTATCACGGTCTGGCAATAATTTCCGGAAATGACTCTTTATATGCGGAATGTGCGTATCTTTTCAATTTATTTTTATTTGATAGTTTTTAATCTTTGTTTCTTTGTTATTCCGGCCGAAGAGTTTACACACCTTACGTATTTTTACATTTTGCCTCGTGTGACAAGCTTGATTGCGTGACTTGATTTGGAACGGAAGTGACTATCGAATTATCTGGGAACAACCCCTAATCCAGTAATCGATCATAACAGAACTTCAAACTCAATTCGGTTCAGTATTTCTTATAGCTACTCTAGAATGTGAATGTTTAAATTTTGCTCTCGGTACTCCTGGTAATTTGTGCTTGTGGTCGTTTCTGTTCAGTTCCTGTCCGTTGTCTGTCGCCTGTAGTTGCCGAAGTTGATCAAGTTGTGTGTCATCGACTTTCCTGCGGAAGGAAGTTCCCAGGCTGATGTGGGGACTTTCCTAATTGTCTTTTTCAAAGTTTCCGTATTTCGCCACCTGTGGGCGACCCAGGCTGGTCAACATGGTCAATATACACACACAAAATGTACTTTAATAAGCTCTTTATAGAAGGCTCATATCATGTCACAACTGATAGTTTGATTACAGGGCAAAAAGAATATTGTACCGGAAATACCACAATGTAATGGGCTCCTGACAAGATAAAGTATCTTGGAAAAAGGACCGACTGAAAACCGCAACCGTTCCCAATACCCTCTCGCTTTACCGGAAGCAAAGTCCTCGCATTTCCCAACGACTTACACCACAAGGGTTAGAACATATTTTAAAGCACCACCAGGCACCCTTCACCTCGATACGGTTAGTTGAAGAGCAGCACAAAAATCGAGATTAGTAAGAATAACGGAGAGCGAAAAACAAAAACAAAAAAAAAATGGCGAGCGACTCTCCTCTCCGTCTTTTGTTTTACTCGCCGTTCTTTATCAAGTAGCTATAGCCTGTGTACAGCCGTCCCCTTCCCTTTAAAATCATCGGGCAAAGAATACTGGAAGATAATTAACGACGGCGCAACACAGACGTTCCTTTCCCTGATTTTTTGAGGGAAGGTACACCTGTAGGCTAGCCGTTCTTTGCGCTCCTCCTCAGCAAACCGAACGCCTGGAACAGGCCAGAAAGCCGATGAATGCGGAACGATAACAACTGATAAGAGGCTGTACACGACGTTACGTCATCCAGTATGGAATTTATGGGGTCGAATATCAGATGTATGAAACGCTAACTGCTAAATCTTTGGAGTGTTGCCCTGTAATTCTTGTTATATGGGAAACCCTTGGATACGAGCAAACGCGCGATTTGATTAGTTTCTTACTAACACCTAGACTATCCTTTGAACAAAGAAACGACCAATGAAACAAAGGTGACTCGCCTTCTTCGGAGACCCAGGGGCAGCTAGTCTGAACAACGGGATTTTCGGGTGAAAATTAACAACAAGCCGCGAAAATTCTGCCGTCCCGACTAGCTGCCCCTGGGATTCCGAGGATGAAGGTGATTGAGATTCGTTGGAATTAACGAGTACAGTATTTTATCCAAATCATCATGTAAGGCTTTTTTGCTCATTCTCAAAGTTGTATGCAGTTAGGGTGGTGAATTGTTTTTTGAAGCCAAGTTTGCACGGCATTTTAATTTGGATTAAGCAGGATTGAATGAGATTTGCTTCGATATGTAAACGGGATGACTTTAACTGATTTATGCATATTGCAACTTGGTAAAACTCACGTTTTAGACAAAGCTTTATTTTGATAGAAATGTACTGTGGGTTAAGCGCCCACTGTACTTCTTGAATAAATAACTATCGAAATTTCTACATTTATACAGAAAGGTAAAGAGCTGACCGCAATATTGTTACAATATTGGCCGTCATATTGTTACAATGTAACTCCAATATGATAATCATACTTCGCTCTGTTATTTAGCGATAGGTTTTGTTTTCTAAACTTTCTACGAATGCGTCCGGTTTCTACAGCGCATTTCAAATGTTTTTGATTGATCTTTGCTGTTTGTTGTACATGTCTTGATGCCCTTGCAGGGTCCTTTTGACTGCTTCTTCTTGAGATCCCTGTAGCTCTGGTTCGCGAAGGACTAGGTTCTCCAGGGTCTAAATCCATAGGTATGCTTGAGACCTTTGTCTGCACGGGCCTTAAGGTCAAACAGATTCTTTTGCTTTTTGGCCTCTCTTTGTGAGTTTCTGTGTTCTTAGATGTTTCCTCGTCAATAGTTCGTTTTCTCTTAGCACTAAGCGGAGTTGATTGTGAACTCGATGACTTTAATTTCTCTTTAGCTTTGCATATTAACTCTTTGATGATATTAGCATCGCGCGGCAGAGGCCGTAACGGAAAGTACGCATGGGCAAATGGCTGCATCCGCAGCTGATTGGTCTTAGTGACAGCCGCATCCTGCCAGTTGTTATGCGCAATCCTCGGCCCCAGACTATCGCCGAATACCTCGTAGAGTTGCTGGTAGAGCTGTAGAGGATTGGACGCGTGACTGGTTGAGCTCGACCGGGATCGGGACGAGGCCACGGGGGGCTGGGCGCTGAATTACACTCGCCCCAGCCCACGGAGACAGATTGCTGCGCAGGACTGGGTGTGAGTTGTTGACTTGAAAGCCAAGAGTGGTCATGGGAACGCCATGCTGTTTCGACTTCAAAAGGCATCCAGCGGCTTGCTGTAGGGAAAAAAGAGGTGTACAGTTGATGATTAAACCTTTACCCCTAAAGCGAATGGTCTTTTTATTTCGTAAATTAAAAAAAATATATAAACCTGATATCCATATATGATACACCATTTGAAAGTTCTTGATCAGAAAATTTCATAAAACACTTGAACAAATGAGAAGGAAGTTACAGTTTTGAAAGAAATGGGTTAAAACGTAAAAAAGAAAAAGATTTAAAAAATTGTTTCTCTCCGTATATAGTAGGCATACCCCTAAACTACAGCTTATTGTGCAGATCTCAGTTTACTGGTTTATTTTAGTAATGTTGCATGTCACCTTTGTGTCAGGCAAAAAAGTTGCAAAAGTTATAGGGGTGGTTAATCATGTCACAAATAGGGGGAAGGTACAATTTTATCCTTTCAACATGCAGATCTTTTGAAGACAAGTGTGGTGACAAAAATTTAAATAAATTGGACAAATATTGACCAAGTTATGGCACACATGCCAACTGGCACTTTTAGGGGTAATAACCATGAAGCATTGTTTGGTACAATGTTGTTTGGGACAAGCAGGGAAAAACGAGAGAGCATGGAACAGGCTATCTCCATTCTCGTCCCTAGAGCTGCTTGTTCCTCTTTGCCGGCTGAGCCTAGCAGGACAAAAACAACTTGAGTGGCTCTGGGGGCACATGATTTGATTGGCTGGATTTTAACAAAAGAAACAGCCAGTGAAATGAGCCGTTTTAAAATCCCTTTGTTTGTATTGGAGTTTGAAATGGTTGATTTTGCTGGCTAGATTTCAAACTCCCTTTGTTAACATCCAGCCAATCAAATCATTTGTCCCCATTGCCACCTGTTTCTTGTGCACAGTCTCAGCCGGATTGAGTGGGACAAGCCACTCTGGGGACAAGAATGCGGCTCACTTCCAAAGACAGAAGGACAATTATACTGAAAACATAAACGACGAGAGCGATGTATTATGGATTGATTTTATCAAGCAATCAAGGTTTTAGGCTAAGAAACCTCAAGACAGACAACGCGTCAGCCTGTTTTCTCTAGTTATATTCCTGTTAAACATTCACAATAATTATCAATGAAACCCATGCAGCATACCAGAAGAGCTCCATAAACTTGGTAAGCTTCCTCTTGAAGAGGAGCATTTGATTGGCTGTTATCATCCAACACTTGCTGTAATTGGTTCCAGTAGGTCCGCAGATGAGGCATCACGTATTGTTCTAAGGCCTGAAATAAACAAGGAAACAAATCATTTACGCCTCCAATAACCTTTGTCTTTGTCAAGCTGTGCTATTTGCTAACCGAATAACCCGGGGCATGGCACCAGTAGATGTCTGCCCTTTACTGAACAGTTGGCATTCTCGAAAGCAGACAGCTGTGTGACCACATTTTAGTACCGTATTTTCTCGGTTAAACGCGATATTTAAAACTTGCCCTGGTGGACTCAGCGTTTATTCGCCTTCTGCAGTTTATGCGAGCCATGTGTTTATGAAGCAATGGTTTTTATATCTCCAATAAATGTTTAAAGGGGTAATTTACATCTCCACCTTGGAGACAATGTTTTTTCGACTGAGACCTGGCATTTAATCAAGAAAATATGGTGGATGTAAGCGCTTCCCTCCCCTCCTCCATCGAGCCCACAGTTTTGATAAAATAATTTCACTTTGTCAGAAAAGATACCCAGACTTAAACAGACGTTAAGTTTTCTTTTAGTAGCGGCCTATAACATGCAACAAGCTTTGCTTGGTTAACTGAGTGTATTTATGATATTGTACCTCTGGTCCCAGTTCAGTGAGTCCTACAACAGCTCCATAATGCGAACAGAAAGGGCGACCATCATCTAACAACACTTCTTGTAGCGTCATGAGCAGCTGTTGTCTCAAGTAGTTGACCGGGTTGCTACATTTCCTAAAAAAATTCAAAAACCAATTGGTCAACTGATTGGTCAGAATTCCAACTATTGCTAAACATTAATGTCATCATGCTGAAGTGAGAGCCCTCCTTACGGAATGTGCTCCCTCCTTTTCAAAAAAGGCTCCGATTTAATGATGCATTTCTTTATAAAGCGTCCCTTTTTCGATAAGTTCCATTCATGAAATACTTTTTTTACGCAATAATCTTTTGCACTCGTAGCACCCCATCTAATTTAGATTGAAGAGCTAATTTGAATCAGTGGGAGGAAATTTATTTGTCCCAAATAAGCTTCCTTGGGAATGCACTTTCTAAGAATTGTTTGAATATAGTAGACTCGAAAACTGTAAAGGTTTGCCAAGGAGCAACAAGTTTTTATGAAGCTTTTTGCCACAGAAGGAGTTTGAATTTTGACATGGACCATAGTCTTGTTAAAGCTGCTAGCAGGCAGCGCATTTTACCCTCTGAACTTGACAATGTGAATTTGATAAACACAGCCATCCTGAGGATCTTACCTACTAATGCGAGCCAGAATGTATGCTGCCTCGTCCCTCAGTCGCCAGTGATCGTTTTGTGGATTTAACGAAGCAGCAAGAGACTCAAGCAGACAATACATGACCGCTGTAACAAGCTGGATCACCTGTTAAACAAACACTGAGTTGTAAGTAAGAAAACGTGTAGGTGATAAAAACTGATTGATCATTGACTTGAAGTTGAAAAAGTTATATTAACCACCATGATAATGAATAGAAATTCTCCTAGCTGCTTAATGCTACATAAACCGGATGAGCTCTGGTCCTGTTGGGCTACTAGCCTTTGACAACAGGCTTACAGAGCCTACAGCAAAAACTTTTTTTCCATTTTGTTTTTGTTTTGTTTTGATTAAAGACAGTAAAATGTACCGGTAAGTGCTTTTTTGTGTTAAGACCTGGAGAGCAAGACTGACTTCAAGCCACTGGCAGTATGAAATAACTGTAAGTCACTGACTTAATTCACATGCTATGTGGGAGGCATGCTTCTAGCTAGCCTTCTCAAAGAGGGTCAATATAAGAATGTAGGCCAAAATTGTCTGGGCAAGAGTCAAGTTTCTCAGACAATAACTGGCTTTTGACAAGAGAATAATGAATATTGTAAGTTTTGACCTACTCAATCTGAAGTCTAACCCAGTAATCTCCAGATCAACATGTCTCACACAAATGTAAAGGGGGGGGATGAACAAAAGCTGCAATGTTATTTACATTTAAATTACTTTTATAAGTACTGTAAATAACAAATTAAAAATATGTCTTGGTAATATTTAATTTTAATTGCTTACATATGGTTCAAGGAACAGTGACAGATTATCGATTAGGGATCTGACCATACTCAGAAGCTTGCTTAGCTGAGTCAAGTCGTGGCTGTAAGTCTTAACCTGAAATAATGTAGACAAAACATGATTTCTGGAAACAATAAATTAAATACCCATCACAATCATAATAGATGCCTTCCAAGGGGGGTAGCTGTGTCACAATGTTGCATGTTTCTGAGCTCCCATGCCACCTAGCCAACAGCTGTAAATGTTGCTGTCATTTTTTCCCACTATTGTGTTGCTGTCCCATTGTGTCGCTGTCCGATTGAGTGCCATAATGACGTCGCTTGTTGTTGTTAAAATGTTCCTGTGTCGTCAGTATTCAGGGTCATGTTGCTTGTCGCTTTTACCCCTTGGAAGGCCTCATGATAATAAAGTTAAATTGCGATACAAAATATAAACACTCTGCTTAAAATACAACCACACAATGGTTTTCTGCAACAAACAAGAATGGTACAAAATCCACCATGCTAGTAGGCAAGCAACATGTATTCACTGGGACATCCAAAATGAAGGAATGTCAAGCTTGACTAGTCAGGGGTTTCAATAAGTTTTGGCACAAGTGGGTAGAATATAAAAACAGGCGGGTATCAATGGAAGGCCCAACGGGCCTTCCCCCTCTAGGGGGGTCCGGGGGCATGCCCCCCCGGAAAATTTTGAAATTCTATACTCTCGTAGGTGCATTTTCCTGCATTTTGGGTACTTTTAAGATTACTTTGTTGTATGTATGAAGTCAACCAGTGTAAACAGATCTGAAGAAAATTGTGTTACTCAGAAACAGATCTGAAGAAAATTATGTTACTCAGACAATAATGTCTATCAAGGAAGAGCACTCTTTTAATGCCCAAGTTGCCAACACATCTGAAACATGTGATTTTAATTTTTCGTATTCGAAATGATACGCGAACGTTACACAATAAATCAGTGCAAACTTTTCACGTTTCTAGGCAAAACCCTAACCTTTTAATGTATTCAACTTACCCTGCGAAGAATTGACCTCGTTTGACCTTTTTTTTTTAGGTTCCGGGGCGTAAAATGCCAACAGCGTCTGCCTTTTATTTCTAGCGGCCATATTAATATTCACGCTTAGTCCCAGTCTCCCTCGATTTCAGAGTGCCTGGTAGATTTTTTTCGCGCTTTGAACGATGATTTCACGTGTCATTACAAGACTTCGCTTCACCTTTTATGGTCCAAAGGACAGGGTAAACACCAGAATATCTTTTCTTTTTATCTTTTCTTTTCTTTCCCTAGAACCTGACAGGAATTTTATGAAATTTCTTGGTAGAAATTCGTAGCTGCGGTGAAATGATCTGGTCTGATAAGATATTCGCATTACGCTTCAAGCGGGTAGTCCGCCCATCACAAGCGGGTAGATCTACCCGCTACCCGGCTATTATTGAAACCCCTGCTAGTTGAAATTTATTGTTTCAGTTTGAAGGCTGTCACATTCTGATGCCATCCAGCATAGCAAATTTTGTACCTGGTGACTGTTTGTTTTAAAACGCCCAATGCAATGTCAATAAATTGGCACTGCTATAGTGTTATGTGGAAAATACAGTTTCTTCACTTACCCCTGATGCAATAAAGTTCACAAAATAGGCCAGTAGAGAAGAAATCTTTGGATTGGTTTTCAGATCACTTAGAGCCACCTATGAAATTAAAGAGGAAGTCGAGCAATTATTCTTACATTTTCTCTTAGGCCCCTTCTCTTAAGGCACCACTTTGAAAAGGTCTTGAAAAGATTCCACCACCCTCCCCACTTCAGGTTTTAAACATGTCAAATGTCATTCTTCTTGCGCATGGGCATGTCACTGTGGTGAAGCTACCGTGCCGTTCAAAAGTAGGTTACCACAGATGGTGATAAAAACAATCAGTTAATGATCCCAAGCACTATGGTAGCCAGAGTGGCAAGAAAACTGCTTTTATTAATTATAATGTGTAGAGTTATTACAAAACAAATATCTCTTTGTTTGCAGGTTATGGCTAGGAAATTCTTACCTTGCTGCATTGCTCCTCGTCACCTAAAACAGCTTTTGTTATCTGTTCATAGTAACTCAAACAGGCCTACAATAAGTAGAAACAATAATATTGATGGTTCAAATACAACAACAACAACAATAAAATAAGTCAGAGAGCAAAATTATATATTAATATATAGCTGGCCTGGGATGTTACATGCAAGAAAATAGCTCGCCTAGAAGTGTGATCATCCAGTTGGGGGTAGCCCTTAAATGGACTGTTGTTATGATTGCAACTGACTAATTCAATGACTTGAGTGGAATCATCATAAGAGTCTGCTTCGGATTGACTCAAGAACAGTCCTTCTCAGAAGTACCCTTAGCCTGACAATTATACTTGACAAACTACCAAGTGGATGCTCCTTGGTTTAAACCACTGCTTATAACAGAAGAAAACAAATTTATTATTCACCTCTGAGAGGGTATGCTGCACAACTCCAGCTTCACTGACATTGTTAACTCGACCTAATTTCACAGAAAATAAAATAAAAACACAAAAAAATATATAAAACGAAAATGAAATTAAATGTACACAATTCACCAGCTCAGGGTATTTGCCAGCCAGCTTTTCTAATCGCAGAAATTCATGGCATTAGGCAGAATTTTTCTTCATCTGGTAAAGAACTTAGTCATCAGTATCAACCTACCACCATTTTGCTGAGCATGACCTCCTGCAGCCTGGGAACCCTCAGTAGGTAGCCAATAAGCTGCAGAAATAACAGAGGGTTGGGGTTTTAGACAGTTGTATTTGTGCTCTTATGAGGACCTGTTAGGGTAAATTCCGACAGGCGATACGGCTCTGAAACGGCGACATGAAGGAGCTGAAATAAACGACGACAAACGACTAAAAGGTCCCGTGAAATAACGACAGCAACAAAGAAAAAAGCAAAATCGACAGCGACATTGGTGCTTTTTAAAGTGGCTTGTACTGATGTAGGCAAAATAGCCTGACCTTGTAAAGACCATTCTCGTGCATTGAACGACTGCAATCTTATGCTCTAACACTTCATTTTTAGGCTGCTTAAGTTAAGTAACTACATAATGATCCATCATTCTGAAAATAATTCACTCCATGTTCTCTTTGTACCTGCTCAGAATAATGGAAAACACGTCTAAGCTACTTCAGTTTTTCAAAATTTTCTGGGGGAGTATGCCCCCTGATCCCCCTAGGAAGGTGTCTCCTTCATCTGTGCCAACAGATCTAATTGAGAGATCCAACAATAGGGAATATTTGGGCGACAGAACTACGAGAACGCATTATTTTAGGTTATGCACTCCGGACTCAACCATTTCCGACAGCGACATGCGGACCTTTCGAAATTGCGACATCAAAGGGTTTAAAATTCAGACGGGGGACATGAAGACCCCCCTAACAGGGCCTCTCTTATATGGTGCATGTGATCTATACAGCAACCCACTGACCCAGTTTTGAATTTTAATCATTCACAGTCTAAACAACAACGACTTGGTCCACTGCCTCAAACATAAACCTGATTTGGACTGAAACTTGTTAAGACTTAAGTGTAAGTCAACCACTCAACTCCTCTAGAGCTCAGTTCTGATAAACAACTTGGGTCTTTATACTGCATTGAGCCACCATCAATCATGATAAATTATAAATCAATTGCAAGTAGTACTTAAAAGAAACGAGGGGGCGACCCAAAGTAGAAACTGTTTTTTTTTTCTTACTTGAAAAAGGAGAGGAGGGGCTGAAAGTGCACAGATACATGTATTACTAAGCCTTTCTTTGCTCCAATAATTATTATGGAAGGGAGAATTTCCCTAAGACCTTCCTGTCTTGGATTTTTTTAGGCAAAATGAGGGAGACTGGATTCATCCAAGCCCCTCCACTGAAGTGTTCTGTCAAAATCAATTATTAACTTATCACTTCATGAATTCTCGACTCCAGAGCGGTTTGTCCCTCTTCTAAGCTGGTAGAGCCTATACATCAAAAAAAAAAGTGGCTCTGGGGACACATGATTTGATTGGCTGGATTTAAACAAAAGGAACAGCCAATCAAATGAACTATTTTAAAATCCCTTTGTTTGCATTTTATTTCTTGAAAATTCTCTTTGTCATATGAGAGTTTTAAACAGTTAATTTGATTGGCCTGATTTGAAACTTCCTTTGTCAAAATTTAGCCAATCAAATCATAGTCCCCAGAGCCACTGTTTGTTGTGCACAGGCTCTGCCGGCTAAGAGGGACAAGCAGCTCTGGAGACGAGAATGCTTATCACCTTTGACTGTTCTCTGTCCAGGATCAGTGGGTATTGCCACATTCATTGCCAGCTCTCGCAGACCAATCTCCTTGTCTTCAACATAGAATATATCACCATCTTTAGTAGTGGTGCTGCGAAACAACATGTCCTCCAATGATCCATAACCATAAATGGGCTGGTGAAAAATTCAAAACAAACAATGAAGTTGTTTCCAGTGACAAAAAATACATTGTACATGTAACATGACAAAGCCATAAAGGGGTTCATTGAAGAAAAATGGGGAAGAGAGAGGAGCTTATTCAATTCATAAGCCAGTATAGGGCAAACTAATAAAGATTGTTGTAAGAGACCTTTTAATGCTTTATGTTTTCCATAAAACATCTCCACAAAGAAGGAACTAAAACGTCTTGAGGTGGGCAGAATAACTTTAAAAAGTACAAATGAAGTTGTAACTGGAAACTAATGTTTTAAATCCTGACAGTGGCATTGGAAAGTGGAGAGGGGTGAAAGAGTTAGAGGGGTAGAGTGGAGCTTTCTAGAGAAAGGGGAGAGGGGGGAGGGGCTTAAAACAAAACAATCTGGACAGTGATCTCCCCCCCCCCCCCCTCCCTTCACCAACTGTCCCGGTTTGGGTACGTACGACTATACAAAATTATGACGACCTCATCATTATACCAAAAAATAAAAAGACATGAAGCTTTGGTATCACCTCTGTGCTACTCGTTTCTAACGCTTTGTTGAAATCTTCACATGTGAGCCGCCTTCTCTTGGAATGCTTCATGAACTGCGATGCACTCTGTGTAAATCATTTCAAATAATCAAACGGAAGCTACATCAAATAACAAAAGTTGACCAGTAATCCGATAGAATTAGGGCGCCTAACTGTACCTGAAGCGTCTCGCGAAGCCTGTAAGTTACATCTTCCGCAAGAGAACTTGCCAGGTCGTCCGTCAAACTTTGCACGCCGAAAATTTCGGCGTACAATTTTACCGACTTGGGGGAGACTATTGCAAATTTGGAGTCGTCAGCCATGGCGTAGAATTTGATTCTCTTCTATCTGCGAAATGTCACCCCAAAAGTGTGGCCTAATCGATGAAATATTGTGAAATCAGTTTGACAAGAATTACGAAAAGAGACCTCCACCTGAGAGCGCCATGTTGGTTACATTGGCCCACGGAGACTGGGGGAAAGCATAGGAATACCAGATTGCCAACAAATTTACTCAGTGACAAAATGGTCAAAAAACATCAAAATTTGTCTTGAAAAATTACTTCAAAATTCAGATTTATTATTAGAAGATAAAACTAAGCACGATTAAACGTTTATCAAAGCGTAAGTTTCAAACAAATTCTCGTGCTTTTTTTCCTGAATGGTTTGACAGAAATTAGATTGGGGTACCTGTGAATGTGGCATCTTGGATTGCGGGCGCATGTGTCTGCGCTCGTGAGTTGTTTCACATCTCACGGGAGCTGACATTGTTCTCTGTCTCACATCATATTTCACACATAGACTCGGGTCTGGCTGATCTCCGAAGCTCTATTCTAGTGGTAACTGATCTATATTTCTAAATTCTCTATTTTATGTTATCCGTTTTAGAAGCGGTGCTTAGAAAGTGAACTTTGTACTTGTGCGTGCCCATGGGCAGATCATTGAATGTTTTGTTTATTTGAATCAGAAAAAGGCAAATGCTTTTCTAATTATTTTTCAATTTTTTTCTTTCCAACAGGGCATGATCTCCCTTTGATCAGACTATCTTTTACTAGCAGACGTTCTCTTCGATCCAGGTAAGTTTATATTCAATGTTTATTTCACTGAAATACATCCGATCGAATGAATGAGTTTTATCATTACCCTTATTGACCGCTAGTGCCCTTGGCATATAAATATATTTTTGCTACACTGTATAAACGCTTTTCAACGATCACGCGCTCTGAACCGGTAATACGTATTGCAAATCGCATCCGTTTTGTTTTGACTTTTAAACTGCATAGTTTAGATGTATTTTTAATAGACGTGAAAACAATCATGACTTAATTGTTTTCGTTCGTAGCAAATAGTGTTGGAAAATAAGTGAATTTCGAATTGGTTCATTCTTCTTTGTAAGAGGGGTGCCAAGAAAAGGTATGTCTAGACTGAAACACTGTAGATTATTGGGAAATAACTTAGGGATTTACAATTCGCTTGTCGTTAATAAACTGAACTTCAGTTGGTTTTATTAAACTCAGTGACATTGATTTAAATCTAGTCGCGATCGTGAGGTAATGATATTATTGATAGAAAAGAAGAAGACAGTATTAAATAATTAATAACAAGTCAAACTTCAATTTGTGGTAAAAATAAACAAGATTTCTTTTTTTCTTGTAAAAAAATGCTGTTAAAAGCATGGTCGTGTCTGGAAAGTTTTGCAAAATGTTGGGGTGAATAGAACAGATATTGTGTCCCAAACGGTTGCAGGTATATGCATATAATATTAAGTGATTTCTGAGAAGTCCCTGAGAATCATGGAAACATGATATTGTTTTGGCCTAAAGATCGATATATACAGACCTCATGCTTAATACAAGATTTAGCCTGATTTCTTTTTTAGAAATTTATCATACACCAAAAGCTGTACACATGTATACAGTCTGTAGTGTATGTTGAAAGTGTACATAGTCTGACAAAGTACGGTATAAAAGGAGAAAATGTTCAGTGTTTAGATCTTGATAGTTGTGTAGTTTTCGCTTAGAAATGCTCAATTTTTTGGACGTCAAAAGAGGGGTTTGCTAGTGAGGGGTAATGATTGGGAACTTTGCAAAATGGCAGGCTTGCAAAAAAAAGTCGGAGATGTTCAAAAACATTGCTGATGGCAAGACAGTGACACACAAAATTTTAATTTTTATAATTAAAACTTTGCAAGATGCCTATTTTTGCCACCCATTCGCCACCCTTGAATTTAGTAGCACACACTTCTGTATACAATGTAAACCTGGTATATATTAAGGTACTCTGTAGTTGTGATAGGGTTGCCACAGGTCAGGAAATGGTCAGGAAAAAAATTTTGTCAAGGTCAGGGAAACATCAAGGAACTTTATTTTGAATCAGGGAAATTGTCATATGGGAAAATCACCCAGCTGAATACATGTATGTAATACCTTTGAAGGCTGTAAGAAATTTCAGGTCAGTGTGATCTCAGCGAATCATTTTTTCTTTTGGAAATGGAGGCTGTATGGAGGCTGCAACTATATATCTGACATTTTGCATTTTTTGGTCAGGGAAATTTGATTTATATCAAGGAAAAGTCAGGGAATTTTGAATTCAAAATGGATGTCTGTGGCAACCATGTGTAACTAACACCATTTTTTTATTTTTCTATATTTTTCAGGTTATTCCTCATAAATTGTTAGATACACATACAAGGGTCAAGAAATTGACTGAAGTGCTGTCAGTAAAATGTTACGAGTTCACGCTCCACGTTTCAAGAAAATCATACAACAGCAGTTTACTTCAAGCAGTGGAATATGGTCCACCTGCCGTTACATCCACGCAGGAAAAAAGTTTGACCAGGGTCAAAAACCCGAGCCACGAAGGACTGAAATAAAGAAGCTCCTGGTTGCGAATCGTGGTGAAATTGCCATCAGAGTTTTCCGAGCATCTGCCGAGGCTGGAATCAGGACCGTTGCCATTTACTCAGAACAGGATGCTAATCAGATGCACAGACAAAAGGCTGATGAGGCATACCTCATCGGCAAGGGAATGCCCCCGGTTGCAGCTTATTTAAATATTCCAGAGATCATAAAAATAGCAAAGGTAAGTGAGTGAATAAAGAAAGCAATATGGATTACCCTATTTGGCGGAATGACGGAATGGTGATATTATTGCCCTAACCAACAAAATAAAAGTTAACTGCAAGTAAACTGGTCAGAAAGCTGGCAAGCAAACCGGAGTAAAAGCTTACCACAAGCTAACTAGGGTGAAGCTAACTGCAAGCAAACTAGTGACATTCAGTTATTCTGCCATTTTCTTGAATAAATTAAAGTCAGTCAAGCAGTTTGTATTAAAATGATTCTTGAAATTAAAGAGCTGACCCTGGCCAGAGTTAAATCCACACACTTTTTAAAACCTACAATGTAATTTTTAAGGTCACTGAGCTCCACTTACAAGTATTTGTAAGAACAAAAAAAAATTAACATACACATGTAACTGTATTTTTTGTGTTTTTAAGAAAAAGGACAATTTTTTAAGTTTGAAAGACGTGTTTCGACAGAGCATCTGTCATCTTCAGTTGAATGGTTTACAAAGCACAGAGAGTTGAATAATAAGTAGAAAAAAAATGCTAATTAAGACAAGTAGTAACAACAGAACATGAAAATGTGTGAATTAGAAGGATAATTTTAGATTTACCGATACATGGTGTAATTGCTGATTGAGGCAAGGTATAGTTCCTTTTGAATATGGATAGCCTCCTTTATCTTAAGTTGCCGAAAAGCTGGTAGAGGCGTGATCTAAAATATGAAAGCAATCTATTGAACACAAGGAGCGACAAGGTTTAGAATTCTGAAGGTGTTTGAAAATGTGAGAGGCCTTATCACTGGCTAAGTGCTCACGCACGCGTGTGGCAAAATGTCGGGTGATTTTGCCAACATAACAGGCATTACAGCCCGCACATGCAAACTTTTAAACCACACGCGAACGGAGACCGCCGGGGATATGGTCTTTCACCCCAAAGAGATTACCGATCTTAAAAGAAGAAAAAACTAGTTTGATATCTAAATCATTACAATAGCGCTTAATAAGACACTTTGCGTTCTGTTGTTACTACTTGTCTTAATTAGCATTTTTTGTCTACCTATGTATTCAACTCTCTGTGCTTTGTAAACCATTCAACTGAAGATGACAGATGCTCTGTCGAAACATGTCTTTCAAACTTAAAAAAAATGTCGTTTTTCTTAAAAATAATCTTTACGTGTCTGCTGTTCTAAAGAGTTTTTGTGTTGTTGTTGATTCAACATTATTCAATTATCTAGGAAACTGGAGCTGATGCCGTCCATCCAGGCTATGGGTTCCTCTCTGAAAGAGCCAACTTTGCCGAGGCCTGTGTCAAGAATGGCCTCATTTTCATTGGTCCATCGCCAGCAATAGTTAAAATGATGGGGGACAAAGTAGAAGCGCGAAGAGTAGCAGTAGAAGCTGGTGTCCCAGTGGTTCCTGGCACAGAGAACCCAATCCGAACAGCAGAAGAGGCCAAAGCCTTTTGTGAGGAGCATGGGCTGCCAGTCATTACTAAGGCGGCGTATGGAGGAGGAGGGCGTGGCATGAGAGTGATCCATAGAATGGAAGATGTTGAAGAGTTTTTCAATTTAGCCAGCAATGAAGCATATGCTGCTTTTGGTGATGGTTCAATGTTTATTGAAAAGTTTGTTGGTGAGTGTTATACACCTTATTCCAAAATGGCGGACAATACATTATTCTTTTGTCTTCATGTTAATTGGCCCTCGTTGCCTCGATCGTATCTGCAGAATTCAAAAGAATCATTGGCTTAAAACGAGGCAATAAGGGCTAATTAACATATAGGCAAAAGATTAATGTATTTGCCGCCATTTTGGAATAAGGTGTATTATTTAATATTTTGGGTGACTGGTCCAATAATTTAAATATACATGACCTGGGTACAAACAAAGGTAGATAATCCAGCTGGAATTGCTGTTATGATAGTCCTGGTTGTCCCAGCTGTCCTGGTTGTTCTGGTTCTCTCAGCTGTCCCGGTTATCCCAGTTGTCCCAGTTGTTTTAGCTGTCCCGGTTATCCCAGTTATCACAGTTGTCCCAGTTATCCCAGTTGTCCCAGATGTCCCAGTTGCCCTTGTTGTCACAGTTGTCCCGGTTGCCCCGGTTGCCCTGGTTGTCCCAATTGTCCCAGTTGTCCCAATTGTCCCAGCTGTCCCGGTTTTCCCAGCTGTCCCGGTTGTCCCAGCTTTCCTATTTTTACTCAGTTGTGCCAAGTGTCCGAACAGTCCCGGCTGGTCCAACTGTCCTCATTATCTGATTATTTGGTGTGCGTGATGTCAAGAAGTAATTATATAACAACTGTACCCAGTGACGTCACTCAGGACTTGTTATATGGAGCATAACCCATCCTATTCAAGAGGGAGTAGAAATACTTCTAGTGGCTTCATGCTGCTGAAACCGGAATAAGCTCCCATTAGGGCTATTAGGCTCAAACACAGACTGTGCTCCACAGTAACTGGGATAGGTCTGGTGCCTATGGGACACTTCAGTCTTATGCTGACTTTAACCTTTTTAACTTTTTCAGAAAAACCAAGACACATTGAGGTCCAAGTGATGGGCGATGCTTACAAGAATGTGGTGCACCTTTACGAAAGGGATTGCTCTGTCCAGAGACGTCACCAGAAGATCCTAGAGATTGCACCAGCTCCAGACTTAGCTCCTGAAATCAGAGACAGAATGACAAGGGATGCCATTACTTTGTGTAAGGCAGTGGGTTACGAGAATGCTGGGACAGTCGAGTTCCTGTTGGATCCAGAAGGAAATCATTACTTCATGGAAGTAAATGCACGACTACAAGTGGAACACACTGTGACGGAAGAGATAACAGGGTGAGTCTGTTACTCTTGACTGTAATATTGTCGAGTAGAAAATAATGTACTGTTGTCACTTGGCGTTCTTTTGGATTTGAATGTTTAAAGTGAGGTTACATGGCATAAACTGTAATAGTCAAGACCTCTTTAGATATGTATGTAAATTACCCATTTCAGATCATTTGATGCTCTCAAGAGAATTGTTCCTTTGTCTATCTGGAAATTATTTATTCATTTTGAATTCATGTGAATTTATTTCAATTTGAAAGAAATATAGAGCGGTTTTCACTTGAGTGTCGAAAGTAAATTGCGTTTGCTTTGGTTTTGCATTGCTACGCTTAGTGATTGGCTTAAAAATCTCGCGCCACTTTCTCAGCCAATCAGAACTAAAACCAAAACCAATCGTGACGCGCTTGCGCACGTTTTCCCGCGCTTCGTGCCAACTACATGTATTTGCTTGGAGTTTTGATTCGTTCACTGGTTTGTCTGTGTCCTTTGTGATTGGCCGGAGTAATTACTTTGGTTTTGGTTTTACGACACTCAATTGAAACCTGCTCTAGATGCTCAATGTAACACCACATGGTCTACAAATTAATGAGACAACAAACAAACAAAGGTAAAGAGGTTAATTCAGAGTTCAGGGGCAGATCTAGGGGGATTGTGTAGAGGGTGCACCCCACTATTAACTTGGGTACTGATGAATCGTTGGGCCAGCCAGATAGAATGTTGAGAGATAGCCTTCCAAACTTTAAGCCCTTAATTCATGCCACCCACTGTACATGTACATGTAAGAGCTAGGATCCACTGGGGCTCAAAAATGGCTTTACTTTCAATTGTCGACTTGCAGTGTCGACCTGGTGAGAGCACAAATTGGTGTTGCTGAGGGAAAAACTTTGGAAGAAATAGGACTGCGTCAAGAGGATATCAGAGTTACTGGATCAGCTCTTCAAGCTCGTATCACAACAGAAGATCCAGCTAATGACTTCACACCAGATACAGGAAGGATTGAGGTACATGTAACTGTAAAAGTATTGTCAAAAATGCTTTTTGATTAAACTAAAAAGCCAATTGTCAAGGATGTTATCTGCTTGACATCTCTGATGTGGCTTTTTGGTGAGATCAGATATAAGGTATTCTACCTACATGTACCGAGATCTTATGGAATATTAATTGTTCTCGGCCAGGGGTGCTTAATCATTTATCCCCTAAGGCGAATGGTCTTTGTTCGTAAATTAAAAACTATAAACCTGCTATCATATATGATACATCATATGAAAGGTGTTGATCAGTATGTTTCATAAAACACTTGAATCAATGAGAAGAAAGTAATAGTTTTGAAAGAAATGGGTTAAAACGTTTAAAAGAAAAAGATTAAAAAGTTCGTTTCTCTCCCAGTTGTCCTAGTTGTCAGTTAACTGGTTAATTTCAGTAATGTCAGTTGCATATCACCTATGCGGCCAGGTAAAAAAGTTTTAAAAGTTATGGGGCTAGTCAATCAACAACTTTATGCTTTCAAAATGCAGTTCTTTGGAAGACAGGTTTGGTGTCAAAAATTCAAATAAATTGGACAAATATTGACACTATGTGCCAATTGACACTCTTAGGGGTTAAAGAGTTTAATAATAATAACAGTCAATAATTTGGAACATAATTCACCTTTTTGTACTATATAGAGACTGAGGATTTCATTTTTTGTTATCAGTGAAAGCTTGTCCACTGATCATAAAATTATTAAAAAAAATAACATCATAAGTCTTGTCTCATGGTGAACAAAATCTAAAACTAGATCAAACTTTTCCCAGTCTACTGCAATCTCATGTTCGGCTTTGTTATCTTCACGATGTAGGTTTTCCGCACTGGAGAAGGAATGGGAATTCGTCTGGATGGAAGTTCCATGTTCCCAGGTGCTGTGGTTTCTCCTCACTACGACTCACTCTTGACTAAAGTTATCAGTCACGGTGCAAATCACAGAGATGCCGCAACCAAGCTGCTCAGGGCACTGCGTGAGTTCAGAATTAGAGGTGTCAAGGTATGAAATCCTCTCAATCTATATTTTTGCTTTTAAAAATTAATATCAATTATCATGTGAACGGTTACAATCATGTATCTGTGTCTTCAAAATGGTCCACACTTAAATTAATTTTTGCATCATGCAGGCTTGGTGACTATAGCAGAATTGTTTCTCTCCCTGGATGGGTTGTTAGTCCAATGCCAGGTTACCCTCAGCATTTTGTCACATTGCCCTTTACTTAGGGCCTCAGATTCAAAACTTAATCGCAAAGCTTCATCTTGTATTAAATCGAATACATTTCAATCAATTAACTCCGTTTACTAATTACAACTACAAAAAATTCGTTTTATAGGGGCATGCCATTGTGAGTAAAACATACCCAATATAACACGAGCTTATAATAAAAAACGCTCTGGCACACACATGCTAATTTTATGAAAATGGTGTCTCCTGTGTCGAACATTTTATACAGCCCAATGAGAAACGTGAAATCAACTCTCGATACGATACGCAAAACAATCCATCCATAAGCGAAACTATTTTGAATATCACCAGCTTGAGACTTCAGCGCTGTACTGCTAGTGCACTCGAGAGAAACGGGACTCGTCTCGAGAGAAACGAGATTCGTCTCGAGAGAAACGAGTCGCGTCTCGAGCGAAACGAGACACGTCTCGAGCGAAACGGGATTCGTCTCGAGAGAAACGAGATTCGTCTCGAGAGAAACGAGACACGTCTCGAGCGAACCGAGACACGTCTCGAGCGAAACGAGATTCGTCTCCAGAGAAACGAGATTCGTCTCCAGAGAAACAAGACGCGTCTCGCGAGACGGTAGTAAATTACTTACTTTGGAGCGGTACTGTATTCTGTAGTTGCTTCATGCTACAGCGGAATGAACTGTGAGCTAGTTGGGCTTAAAAGTCTTTACTTTTTTAACGCCTTCTTCTCAGTTGCACAGGCTGTGTGCAACCCGAGATTCCTAACCCTGATAGATTAAATAATTTTCCTGCAATTGCCGCATGGTCAACCATTGTTGAAATAATTTTTAAAGAAAGATAAATCATTCCTTGTTTTTTTTTTTTTTTGCAGACCAATATTCCTTTCTTAATGAATTGTCTCAAACAAGAAGATTTCCTTGGAGGGGCTGTCACCACCGATTTCATTCTCAACAAACCAGAGTTATTGAAGGTGGAACGAGGCCAAAACCGCGCACAAAAACTACTTCAATATCTTGGAAATGTGATGGTTAATGGACCGTGTACACCTTTGGCGACTGGACTGAAGCCTTCTAATGATGCCCCTGAAGCCCCTGAGGTGAGTGTTCGGTTAGACAAGAGTTGTTTTGATTGAAAAATGTCGCCGCGTTAGTGCAGAACAGGATTAATCTAAGCCAGTATTAAGGATATGCGAAGTATGGTATCATCCCCAATTCATCTTAGCGCTGTAAAATGTTCTGGACTACATTTTTCGTATATCTGCACTTACGTTGGAAACCCGGTTTCTTGAACCTTACGAAGTCCCTCAATTTTCTCGAGCCTCCCAATAACTCGAACTAAAAGTCGTACACGAGAGGACTATTCCCTGCAACAAGCATCGGGAACAAGTCCCTTTCGGTGAACTACCCCCCCCCCCCCCCCCAGGGGGGTACTCCGGCTTGTAAATGACGGGGATGATCGAAAGATTTTTTTGGGTTTGAAATTTTCGATTCTGGGATTTTTTTGGGTTGGAAAATCTGGCAAGTATTTTTTTGGGTGACTTGATATAAATAGGTGATTTTTTGGGGTATTAAAACGAACTAAAGTGCCTTGACGCGGTCTTGGCGTATTTATAGTATGATGAATAAACAAACACGAGTGTTCAATTTTTTTTATGATTTTCTTTGTGTTATATTATTGCCCCTGCTGGCAATTTAGGGGTAATTTGACAAGGGATTTTTTGGGGGTTATTTTTGGTCCAGGGATTTTTTTGGGTAATGTCGGAAGACTTAGGGATTTTTTTGGGTCCTGAGTTTTGCCTCCATTCGATCATCCCCGTCATTTACAAGCCGGAGTACCCCCACCCCCCCCCCCTGGGACTACCCCTAGTTGTAGTGATTAAAATGTGGTCCTTGCGACTTGACCAACGAATTCAAACTGGTTTGATTTAAAGAGACAAGTCCCCGGGACTTGTTTCTCAAACTAAAGATTTCCTAAGGTCAGCACACATGAGGGGACAAGCCCCTGCGACTAGCGCTCTCGTTTAAACTCTTCAAGGGATTTGTCGCTTTGACTTTTTCCCTTAGTCTCGTGTGCGCCGGCCTTTACGATTTCACGAACTCCTTGATTTCTTGTACAAATTTTCGTTTCCCTTGGTGGTTCGAGAAATCGGGATTCTACTGTTGATAATAATTTGAATCATAATTATTTTTGGAAGGTCAACTCGACTGAATTTTTTATTCCGACCAGGATACCATTTCCTGGCTTTCTAAAAGGTTAAATCATAGTATTTAACATATTGTCGCTGGCAGCTGCGACTATAGCGTGCAGCGCGATAGGAGACATAAGCCATTATTGTTAGAAAGGGGAAGACAACTAGACATTTCCACCTTCTTTCATTTCAGATCCCCAAAGCATCAAATTCAGGTTCGTGTGGTTATATGAGACCGAGTGGCCTGCGAGACGTGTTACTTCAGCAAGGACCAGAAGGCTTCGCCAGCTGTGTCCGAAAGAGCGACAGACTTCTTTTGACAGATACAACATTCAGAGATGCTCATCAGTCGCTGCTGGCCACCCGAGTGAGAACACACGACATGCTTAAGGTGGCGCCTTTTGTGTCGCATTACTTTGCTAATGCGTACAGTTTGGAGTGTTGGGGAGGTGAGTTGAGATACCATTAAGTTACGGAAGTACAGTGGAACCTCGATTTCAGCAGGGCTGCAAATAACGTTTAACTTGAAAGCACATACGTCCTACTAAGACACCATCTCAGTTGGTCGGACAAAAAAAAAATTGTGGTCGGACAGATTTTTTGTTCATCTTTGCTGTAAAATGATTTATGATCAAAAAAATGTCCGGACATCATGTCCGACCACACTTGGGATTTCGTCGGATATGAGCAAATTTTGGTCGGTCAATGTCCGATGATCATGAAGGACTGTTATTTGCAACCCTGATATCACGAACCTTGGTATAACGAACGATATTCTTCATCCCGTCCAAAGTTATAGTAAAATGTATAGAACAGGAGGACCTCGATATAACGAAACTCGATATAACGAAATCCTCGTTGGAACGAACACAATCCAGTTAACGTGAAATGTATCCTGATATAACGAAAAAATGTCAACACGCGACAAAAGATAACTGCGGAACAGACCAACAAGGATGAAAATCCTCAAATCCGGTATCAAGACAACAAGTTCAAATACATTATGTTGGCTAAACTTCAGAATACCCGGCCACTGAAATCTTACTCAATATATCCTGCTACCGCAGTCCCGCAGTCAACATAAACGTAAAAACTGATTAATTTTACCTTGATGTAACGAACATTTTGGTTGTTTTCCCGCAAATTCGTTATATTGAGATTTTCGATATAACGAAACCTCGATATAACGAACAAATTTCCCCAGTCCCTTGACACTTCGTTAAATCGAGGTTCCGCTGTTAAGGCTGGTTTTTCACTATCGGAGTCAGGCTAGAGTCGTAATCAGAAGCGCAGAGTGTTACGATCTAGGGGAAATCAAACCGACGGAGTCATAGGCAGAGTTCCGATTCCGCTTATGACTCCGTCACTTGTGGTCCAGTGAAAACTAGATTGTCGGAGTCGCAAGCAGAAAGGAAGCACTCAGAGGGCGCGAGAACTAGCATTGCGATTGGTTTGTTTTTCCGTTTCTGCTTGCGACTCCGTCAATCTAGTTTTCACTGGATCATAAGCGACGGACTTGTCGGTTCTCGCCTCTTTTTAGCCTGCGAATACAGCCGTTAACTTGTACAGTACATGTATGTGGGCCCATCCATCTCACTTAATAAAATAAATTAAAGTGTTTTAAACCAAATTTCGCGGAAGGAATCACATGTAGCGTGTCTTGCTAAAACAAGACTTCATTTTGGACTTTCATACATCAAAACAGTCGGAGTCCTTCGGCAATCTTCGGCAATTTTCAGGAACAATCGGAAACTTAATTTTCAGAAACGTTTATAAATCAAAATCAGGAGCCATAACAGAGACCGTAAGCGTGGGATCCGTGCAGACTAATGCTATGGGATAATTTTGCTATTTTTTGATCAAATTACGCCACCCTCGACGTCATAAAAACGCGCGGATACACGCAAATTTGCGTGGGTTCTCGCGTGGATATTGCCAAAGTTGCGTGTTCAGTGCCACATGAGTCGCGACTAACTCTGCAGCGCATTTGATTAGGGCTCCAGCCAAATCTCTTTAGATTACTGATATAGGCTTGTATTTCCGATGATACCATAGATACCCAGTAAATGATCTCTTTTCTTTCAGGTGCGACATTTGACGTGGCTCTCCGTTTCCTATACGAGTGTCCCTGGGAACGATTAGCCCAGCTACGTGAAGCTGTTCCAAACATTCCATTCCAAATGCTTCTCAGAGGCGCTAACGCAGTTGGCTACACCAGTTACCCGGATAATGTGGTGTTCAAATTTTGTGAAAAGGCTCAGAAGAATGGCATGGATATTTTCAGGGTGTTTGATTCTCTGAATTATCTCCCTAACTTACAGGTAATACAGTACGTTGACATCGATAGACTTTTTCGCGCTTAAGGTCGCACAAGACCCTTGCTCAATAATAAATTCATTAGGCAAATTTTTTTGAGGGGGTGTAAACTTGTAAAGCTTAAATTCGCCGAATTTTGAACATCGATTCAGCTAAAACTTATCAAGGATATTAGAGGATCATGGAATTACATCATGATAGATTTTTTATTGAGAGATGACTGTCTACTGTGATGCTTCAAGCCCTAAAGAGCGAATTTTTTTGTAGACCGCGTGAAAACAAAAATATGCGGCACAAACTTCCAAAGTCATCTACCTTCATTTTTGGCTCAGAGATACCTTATGGTAAGTCGATAAACGTGGTGTATTTTTTTCGTTTAAATCTATTTTAATTTTCGAGAAAATATTCAGACACTGTAACGAGTGCCCGGCGACATAAAATGGCCGAAACAAGAGCGACGAACATGGTCACAAGAACTTAGCTCATCAAAAGCGTAAATTGAAGATGACCTTTCTCAAGTTTGTATATTTGTACAGGAGGCATTGACAAATGTTATGAGTCTAAAATAAGGATAATCAACTGAACTATGAAATCCAGGCAGGCGTTTAAAAATCGCCATTTTCTCATTGTTTACAGATTTCATTTTGGAGACGTTTTTCACGAAGTACTTTTGCTATGCGGTATAACTCGGATTCGCCTGAAACTTTGGCTTAGATAAGTAGAAATGATGTACTTTTTAATTATATAAAAATTTGCTCTGGGCTTTTGATTTTATCCAAGAAATAGACCGTCCTACTTCGAAGAAATCGCTCGACAGTGACTTATGTAAACAAAGCAAATAATCGAATTACGCAGTACACTTTCTCTTAATATAGCCAAAATTCGAACACAATCTTATCATTTAGCTACACACGAGTTTATTTATTAATATTTTACTCTTACCTTGCAAAAGCAGTGGTAAAACATTGTTTTTCCCCATTCTTGACATTCTTTTACCGGCAAATTGCACGGGCAAGCGGCTATGTTGCTTATGATACAATCAGTCGATATTAGCAAAGGCCCTCGTAAACATGGTATTTCTTGACAATTTTAACCACATTTCAGGTTCCATACAGCCATTCGTGCAAGGGACTTGATAACACGATGAACAGATTCACTTAACGACGTTTTAAGCCTCAAATGAGATGTTGTGAAATTCAAAGAACGGTTACATGTCATTGCTCGTGAACCCTCGTATTTGTCACGCAATGAGTCACGAACTCCCGGGGGGTGGGTGGGTACTTTACAGGGGGATCCCTTCAAAGTCTGCATTTTTCAACTGCCATTTAGATACAGTCGACTCCCGATAACTCGAATTCACGTTTTAAAAAAGTTTTCTCATGCTCTCTTGTTCGTCCACATGTGCAACCTCTCACTCGGTCATAAAAAAGCCGCTTTTTGAACTCCATTTTCCCTTTTATTTATTCAATACAAAATAATCAAGATGTACAGACTTGAAAAAGCACTGCATCTAGCACCAACGGTACGGTAATTTGTACAGGCTTTTTATTCCTGTTAAAATTATTATACTATTATACGGAACCCCATCTGGGCGTGGTAAAAGATTTTTAATTTGACCCCGGAGCCGGATACCATTTCTATGTCTTATCAATGATCTGAAGACTGCCAACAAATCACGAGAGTATGTTTTACTTTGAGTGCAGCTCAAAACGGAACCTTTTTGGTTAAACTGACAGGCAGCCTGCCACGTCCTGAACACCCTATATGTGTGACCAAGATCCGTAACTTAACCATAATATGGGAGTTCACCCTTCCCGCTTCCAATACACAGAGGAGTCTGTCATAAACGTTTTTACTTTTATTCATTTTACTTTGGGGGGGTGATCAACTTATCAGTACGAGATAACTAGGAACGTCCCGCACACTTTTAACGGGATCGCGATAATGTTCGACTGCATTCACATAGGCCTGCATAGCAGGCGTCGGAAAGGGGGGGTGGGGGGAGGGGGAGCTGGGAAGAGGGAGAGAAAGAGGGAAAAAAACGTAGGGGGTTCTTAAGGCAGGCGTTCCCTCTTCCCCGTCTTTTTCCCTCCCCTTTTTACGCCTGCCGCGCAGGCTAGCATTCACTCGAATGCGGTGCTGTTTCAGCATATTATTACGTCAGGAAAACGTTACATAATCGACATTTGTTATCAGACGGCGCTAAGCTCGATTTTATATATATCCGTCAGCACCGTTGCCAGAATTTATCAGACTAAAAAAGAGAAAAAGAAAAAAATCACACTGTGTTAGGTTTCTCCTTTTTAAACTTAATAATATCGCATTTTATATAACCACAATATTAAACGGACTGAGAACTGACTTACAATAAACCCCTTCTAGCTCGAATTCGATGACGATAACGCTCATTCATGAACATAGCGCACTCGAGGCGTCACAGTTTCTATCCTTCGAAGCTTCACTTATTGGGTAATTTACGATTCCGATTATAATTACATAGTTTCTGGAGGAAGAAAGTGGCATTTAAATTTTGAAAGAGTTTGGTCTTAAATATAATATTCATGAAAAATTGGAATTCCGGACAATCGGAAATCTGGATAATCGAGGTTCGACTGTACTTTCTATAGAAAATTAACAAAAATCGCAGACTTACCAGACCCAGCAGGGACAAATAGATCGTTCTCAAAAGCGCTTTGTTGATTTCCGGGGGGGACTCGCCTATGAAAGTGACGGGGGTACAAATTTTTGATATTTGGTCTCACTTAGGGTCTTCCGCGAAAAAATAGCAATATTTTCAGCCAAAATGGTCTCGTTCAGGGTTATACACGCAGAAATATACAAATAGCAATTCTATTTTTAGTTTTTTGGAGGCGTCTAGGGGTCAAGAAAAGCTAGAGCCACACCCAGATTGTTCTCTTTTAGGGGTTCTTTTCAAAATTTCTGACGAGCATCCCCGTCCGTTTCATACAGTCCCCCCGGGTGTTGATTCCGCGGTCAGACTTGCGTGATTTCCCTTTTTTGGCATGCCTCAATAATTCTGCGGGAACGCGGCACCGTTGCGAACCTCTTCTCCATCCATTGCCCAGAGAAAACCGATGAGCTGGGCAGATAGTAATGTCCGAAATATTCAAAGGTACATTGAAGATTGATGCCGCGCTAAAATGATATGAACGCAGAGGGAGTATAACAGAACTTCTTTCCGCAGCTCGACTTCGCATATCTTGGAGGCAGTATCCCCCAACTAATCTTTGAAAAGAGTAATTGATTTCCATTCTATACTCTGTAAAATTCTCTACTTATTAAAAGCACGAATCAACAAAATAAATTATCAGTTCTTGTTTGCTTTGGAAACTATGGCGCGACGCTCATTATATTGTTAGAGCTGCACCTAATCTAGTTTATTTTTCCTTTCTGATTTTTAAATAGAATCTCTGATATTTAAAAATGCTATTTCCACTTTGTTAAAACAAAAAATATGTGACCCCTTTCTTTAATCCGTGCCAGACCTTGACGTTAAAACCCCTCCCCAAAATAAAACCAAAAAATAAAAAAATAAAAGTTACTTCGAAAAAACAAAACAACCAAAAATACAGCTGCAGTACTCCGTTAAAAATGCAACAACAACGGCAACAGTTACTCAGTGACCTTCCCTGTTTCAGGTTTAATAATTTTTTTCTATAGTATCTTTATGTGTGTTTTTTTTTAACGTGAAAACGTACTTTCATCTACAGTTGAATCCCGATAACTCGAACCCTCAGTAACTCGAACTCCCGCTAACTCGAACCTTTTTCGATTCCCCTTCAGGTCATTTTCTTACTAATTTTACCCTCGATAACTCGAACTCCCGACATCTCGAACCTATTTCGATTTCCCTTGAAGGTTCGAGTTATCGGGATTGAACTGTACATATGCCGTGACTTTTTTGAAAGGGTTTTTAGACTTTTTATTACCCCGTTTATGTGCCATTACGTTTATATTAAGCCCCACCAAAACCACTTACGAAGTTGTATAAATCCAAGGATTATAACCGAAAGTTTACGGTATTTCTCAAAGTACATAGCCCACCAAATTTAATTCAATGGGTAACCTCCCCTCAAGTGACATATCATTGCGTGACAGATGTCAAGCCGCCATTTTCGCTCTAGTTGATCTTCTGCAAAAACAACGGCCAAAACGCGGTTTTTAAACTGTGAAGCAAGTTTCTTCTATGAATTGGCCGTTTTCACTAAATGTGGTTGGAACTGTGAAGACCGGAATGCGGTGGTTTTTTTTTCGAGGACCTTCTGGCAAAGTTATTGCTGATTTGAAATTCTCGGGAATTCTGAATACTGTGATTTGGTAAACACCGTTCGAGTGCTGGTAACGTATTTGAAACAAAAGTAGGATACAAAGCAATCTACAACGAATTGTTACGCCAGGTAAGCTAAATATTGAGTTTTGGATCAAATAGGGTGTTTACTAATAAGATTTTGTCGGAATTTTGGCTTTGAGAAGGGAAAGCGTAATTCGAGCCTTATTCGATTATTTGCGGTTGTTGACAAGTCGGTGTTGTGATTTCGTCCAAATTAAAAGGGGAAGTTCTTCGTAGCAATTAAAAGCCCAAGGCTGATTTTTATACCATTAAAAAGAACATCATTTCCGCTTATTAAAACCCAAGTCTTAAGTGATTCTGAGTTATACCGCATAGGAAAAGAGTTCTTTGAAAAAATGCTCCAAAATGAGATTTTTAAGCAATCAAATTTTTGTAATTTTTAAACAGGCTCTAAATATTCAAATCGATCTTTGCAACACTGTTCTTAGACTCAAATCATTTGTAAATGCCTCCTTAACAAATACACAAAATCGAGAGAAGTCTGCTTTATTTTGCGCTTGTGAGCAGCATCATTCTTATGCTCTTAATCGTGGTATGAAATTCGACCATTTCATGGCAGTCGGCAGGCGTGACAGTTTTTATTTTTTTTCTGCCAAACAAAGATAGCTCTTAAAGAAAAAATCATAGCACGTTGATCGACTCACCGTAAGGTATCTCTGAAAAAAAATTGAGGGTAGGCTTGTTTAAAATTTTGTACCACCTCTCACTCGGTCACGGGAAAAATTCGCTCTTAAAAGTTTAACAGCAGATAATGCGATTTTGTTTCCAAGTTTTCAGCCAGAATAGCACACCAAATTGAATGACATTATTTATCCATATTTATTGCCGTGGCTGTTTTCTATCCGCAAATTAAGGTTATATCTTCCTTTAGATGTTCAAAGATTATGTTTTTTATTGTTTAAGTTGCCTACTACTACTTTTAGAACAGTCTAGACCAAAAATCTGCGAAATCCCCGTGACGTAGCTCCTTTAAGTTTACAGCTCGTAAATAAAACGCAGAAATTTAATTTTGTGAAAGTTATTTGACATCCCCGAAATTTCCTACAAATTCTCTATTCTAGTTTTCTATATGACGGATTTTACCACGAAAAGTTCTATTGTAGAACAAGCGCAAACCCTCGTATTTTCAGCAATATCTTAGAGAACTCATAACCTAAGCAACCGTTAACCTTCGCACAACCATGATTATCGCTATTTTAGTTGTCGCTTAAAGTGTATCATCGAAAGGTTTTGCGCCTAACAAGTTCTAACCGCCTTCTTGTTTCATCTCATAAGCTGGGTATTGAAGCCGCTGGTCAAGCGGGTGGAGTTGTCGAAGCAGCCATTTCCTACACTGGTGACGTGTCTAATCCGTACAAGACCAAATACAACATTGATTACTACATGAATCTTGCATCGGAACTGGCGAGGGCCGGTATTCACGTGCTCTGCATCAAGGTAATGCAAGAAACTGATGTATTCATGGCAGTGTTAACGGCAATGAGTAAAGTTACTTAGATTGTATCATAGAACTTGTAATGTGGCGAAACTCAAAATCTTGGTATGTACAGGTACAAAATTATTGAAGAAGGCGATTTTTTTCGTGATAAGCAGAGAGGAGGGCATGATCTTAGGTTACTTGTCTCGACGCAGGCTTTGGATTAAGAATTATAACCTTGACTTATCTGATTTTCATCACAGGACATGGCTGGTGTGTTGAAACCCAGTGCTGCATCACTGTTGATCGGTTCTCTTCGAGCCCAGTTCCCCAAGCTGCCCATTCACGTGCATACCCATGATACCGCTGGAGCAGGTGTAGCCTCTATGCTGGCCGCGGCGGAGGCTGGGGCAGACGTAGTGGACGTTGCTGTAGACTCGCTGTCTGGTATGACGTCACAGCCCAGTATGGGCGCCGTTGTGGCAGCTCTGCAAAACTCGGAAAAAGAAACAGGTTTGTTAGAAGAAATTATTTTGGAAGCGATAAGGCGTCTAAGGGCCGGTTCAGACGCCGATCTTTTCATGAGCCGAACCTAATTCCTTGAATTAAGTACATGAAAAGATCGGCGTCTGAATCAAATAAGAACGGCTATTTCAATTTGGAACGGCTCACCCGTTCTTCCCGCCTGGCTTGGCCGAGAATTTCGCCTGTGGAACGCCTTTGGAACGGCTTTGATTCAGACGCCGTACTTTTCATGTGCCGATCCTAATTCATAAATTATTATAATGTATTTTGACTGGTTTTATTGGAACTGTATTAGGAACGGCCTCAGAACGGCCAAAAAGTACGGCGTCTGAATCAAGAGGCGTACTTTTGTCAATTTGGGTCGGTCCAAATTTGAATTGAGTTCGGCTCATGAAAAGTACGGCGTCTGAACCGGGCCTAAAAATCACAAGAAAGGAAGCAGATGGCATTTAGTCACATGATCAGTTCTCGTCCCCAGAGCCGCTTGTTCCTCCTAGCTTGTGCACAAGAAACAAGTGACTATGCTTGGACAGATTTTAACAAAGGGAGCTTCAATTATAGTCAATCAAATCAACCGTTTTAAACTCTCGTATAACAAAGGAATTTTAAAACGGTTCATTTGACTGGCTGTTCTAATCAAATTATGTGTCCCAGAGCCTCTTGTCCCCGGCAAGCGTGTGCATGAGAAACAAGTGGCTCTCTTTGGCTAGACAAATCAACCGTTTCTAACTCTCGTAAAACAAAGGGATTTTAAAACGGTTCATTTGACTGGCTGTTCCTATTGTTAAAATCCAGCCAATCGAATCATGGGTCCCTAAAGCCACTTGTTTCTCATGAACAGGCTTCGCCGGCTAAGAGGGACAAGCGGCTCTGGCGAAGGGAATGGATCAGTGTTTGAAAACCTTTTTTTTTTTTATTTCGTTTAGGAATTCCAATCGAGCGTGTCCATGAGTACAGCGAGTACTGGGAACGAGCCAGGCAGCTGTACGCTCCATTTGAGAGCACAGTGACAATGAAGACGGGAAATGCTGACGTATATGACAACGAGATCCCAGGCGGACAGTATACCAACCTACACTTCCAAGCCTACTCGCTTGGGCTGGCTGATCAGTTTTCTGAGGTCAAGAAGAAGTATGCTATGGCCAATGAACTACTGGGTGATGTAGTTAAGGTGAGAACGCACTCCCCCCTTCTCTCCCCTCCCCATATCCTCATTATCGCTAATCTAGGTTAAAGACTGACTCGTCCCCAGTCGTCTCTTATGCGAAAATTGCAAGACGCGAAGGATGATGGGAAGGAGGAAAGGCGTCTTCTCTTCCTTCCCATGATTCCCTCCGTGTTGAGCAGTCGACTCAAGACCGACTCAAAAGACGACTGGGGACGAGTCAGGGTTAAAGATGCGCAAATGTCAAATATAAGCTTTCCGTTTTCTCTCAAAGTTTGCCGAGTGTAAACAGAGGTGAAACTCAAGTTACAAACCAATCAATAATCCCTTCTTTTGATACTTTTAAAGTCCGAAATAATCATCTGAATGGCTGCAGTCTTGAGTTAGGGTTTGGATAAAAAACTAGGCAACAAATTTTGCTTCTTGTATGTAACAGTAAGTAGAGTTCGGGATCGGTTCGTAACTTTCCCTAGTGAAGCGTTGGATATTGCGTTCGTGTAATTCAATTCGTTACGTTTAGGGGTCTTGGATAGCCTGTTCCAGGCGTTCGATAAGTTAGGGATCGGAGAAACACGTAAAATGGGTTCAGCACGAAGAACGACGAGTGAAAAAAGAAGGGAAGGGTTCCCCCCCCCCCCCCCTTATTTTTTCGATCGCCGTTTTTCGCGCTTCCCGCAACTAACCGAACACCTGGACAGGCCGGTTCCTGAATCAGTAAAATCTTAAAGGCATAGTCAAAAATCTTAATGCAGATCTAAATGCCCTGATTCAAAATATATTTTTTTTCAAGGAAGGTGATAAAACAGCCACTCTTTCGGACTTCGGTTTCTTTCATGTTATTATTCGTATTCAGGAACTTACAAAGTCTCTGTTCATTTGTCAGGTGACTCCAACCTCTAAGGTGGTAGGTGACTTGGCGCAGTTTATGGTACAGAACAAGTTAGATGATCGGGATGTTCTTGCCAAAGCCGAGGAACTCGACTTCCCTTCCTCTGTCGTAGAGTTCATGCAAGGCTATTTGGGACAACCTCACGGTGGCTTCCCAGAGCCACTTAGAACAAAGGTTAGTAAAGTAGTACAGGTTTAGGGCGCGTTTCTCTATGGCCAAATAATAATAAAAAAAAAACAGTCGGTTTCTCGAGTCAAGTTGACCTTTTCCCCCTCGGAAGTTCGAGAAACGCGGGAAAACGCGTGTGCCCCGTGCTTCTCCTTTTATTTATTTATAACCGATTACATAGCTCTTCAAGAGTGAAGCCGAAACAATCAGGCGAAAAAATAATTTCGGCAGACAGTTGTGAACTGCTCCGAGATTAAAGTTAGTTTTCTTGTAAGCTTTAGTTTACATGTATGCACAGAGCTTTTTTTCACTGGAGTGCCAAAGAAATTCACATTTGCTTTGGATTTGCATCACTACGCCGATTGGTTAAAATAATCTGGGGCTACTTTCTCAGCCAATCAGAAGTAAAAATTAAACCAATCGTGACTCGCTCACACACGTTTTCCCGCGCTTCGCACCGGCTGCCCGCTTTACTACGAGTTTTCATTGGTTTACTGGACTATTTGTGTCTTCTATGATTGGCCAGAGTGATTACTTTGGTTTTGGTTTAACGAAACTCAATAGGCTTCTTTCGATATATTGGAAGCTTGGTTGCGAGGCCTAGAAGACAAAAACAAAAGAATGAATAAACATGCTTGTAAAATTTCTTTTGTTTGTGTCATCTAGGCCTTGCTACCAAGCTGAATTTTAATATATCGAAAGAAGCCTATTGCAACTGGTTAATGGCCGAATTGGGGTTTATACAGAACTCTCTAACCACATGCAATTATGCGGATGCTAAATTGTGTTTATTAGAACGTGATTGACACGCAGACGACGCAATTCACCCAGACCGGGTTCAGACTTTTAAATGTGTGGGTATTGGTTTAAGAAATCGGTACATAATGTTCTCTTCATGAAACCCGTCACAGTATACTTCATGATGAACGCCATCAGGTGTCCTCACTTGTTATCAGCTGTTTGCTTGCATTATAGTATTACACCAGTGACCTTAATAATCTTTTCACTTCCCGTCTTATGTCTTTCTTTAAAAATGCGTACGCGAGAGGATTAGCAGCGGCGTTTATCAACAGGAACAGCAAAACAACATCTACCAAAACCAACGGACAGATATGACAGAAAGTGAAATAATTTTCGACGCAATAGCAAAGCACAAACGCAAACACAACAACTCCAATTACCGTCGCCGAAGAAGTCTCGGGGCTCCGTCGGACCACGCACGGGCTGGCTTCGGAAGTGTTCCGATTATAGCGCAAGTCAGTGAGAAGGGTCGAGATCTCCTTCTTATGCTTTCGAACAATCACAAACATGTGGAGAGTCGCTATAGTCAAAAAGACTCCGGGTATAATTTGAAGCGTGCATTTAATAATGATATTCACTGCTACAACGGTGGTCGAAGCAGCGAAATGAACGATTAGAGCCGTATATAGGATCCACACAACCGCTGGAAAAATCCACGCTGCTATTATCAACTGAGTACATCGCGTCGGTGTCATGTAGCTGATATACTTGAGAGGCAACGCAATGGCGATGTAACGATCCGTTGTCATGGCGCATAAATTCGCCACCGAAGCGTGCAGAAAGAAACTCAGACAAGTCGAAATAATGTGTTCGTGGTGAACCGTACATGAATACCACCGACTTTTACACGTGAACAATGTTGGAAATAAAAACAAGCCGATACAGAGATCGGCCACGGCGAGCGACATAACAAACCAGTTCGCCGTGTTTCGAAGTCGTCGTCGTGTAGTTATGAGCCAGATTACAATCGCATTTCCTGCCACGGCTAATGCAGTTGGAAACCAGCCGATTATCCAAAACCATTTGTACATTTTGTGTATTATACTGTTAACCTGGCTTGCAGTTGGTTGACTTGGCGGAAGATTTGAAATGATCTCAGAGCGACAATGCGAAATTCTCAGCTATATTTTACTTGTGCATTCAGACAAGAATACCTCGAACCAAGAGAAAATATTTCTCTTGCTCGAACACACTTACTTTTACTGAATAATAGTGTAATATTTCTTCTCTATCCCACGAAGCACCTGTTTTTAAAATATCTTTAAACTCGACTTTTCCCTCGCCAGTCTTGTTAAAGAAAAAAAAAATAGTGGCACTTTCTTCACGACGTCTCGACTTTGAAATAATTTCGGAATATATGTCACTCTATGAGAGATTTGAACATCAGCAACCACTTGAGTTTTAAGGAACTGTCATTCAATCTCCTGACATTTTTTATTCGTTCGTACTCGCGATCATTTGTTCTTTTTGAACACGATGTCAATTTGTTTACACAAGCGCGAGAAGTTTGTTCCAGAACGTGGACCCACCTGCTTTTAATTGTGTCGGAGCTGGCGTTTCATCCATTAAGAATTCTTCTTTTCGCAGTTAAAAAGTAAACGCCACGTTTTCTTTTTCTTAAGCTATAATAAAAACCCGCGACACTAAGGTTCTGTCGACTGAGTAATATCTTTTGATTAAAATCATTTTGATTTTCGTTTTGCAGGCAATGTTAAGTGCCACTAAAGAAATTAGATTTTCCAATGATCACCCTTAGGAGCTTTTTTTTTTGTATTATCCAAAAAAAAATTATCCCAGTTTGCTGTGCTTACAGACTGTGCGAGTTATTTTGTCAACATCAATTACAGCAGTTTCTCGCTATGATGGTCATTTAAACCTTATATATTTTTTTTTTCCAGAACGCGTACCGCGGATCGTCCCTTTCTCCCGATTTTTTAACCTCGTTAAGATTAGACCACTCGAAGCCGATGTTCATCATCAGGTGTCGACGAGTGAAAAGCAAAGATTTTGCGAGAGCTTTGAATAGAGAAAATTCTGACTATAGGGGATAAACCATACTTTGCAGATGAACGAGCAAACGAGCAAGCGAACGGAGAGACGAATGAACGAATAAACGCACGCACGAACGAACAAACAAACAAACGAACAAACGAACGAACGAACGAACGAACGAACGAACGAACGAACGAACGAACGAACGAACAGTTTCAAAGCACAGTCCATGATCAGACCTCGCATGAATTATGAAGATATGAATTAACTTGAACATAGTCTTTAGAATAATGTAGTAATACCACAACACCTCTAAAGCGACTAAGTAAGCTTGAGTCTGTGGATTTTAATCGTGTTTATTGTGCTTTTCTTTGCCAGATTTTAAAGGGTCGTCCCACTATCGATGGCAGACCAGGAGAGTCCTTGGAACCACTTGACTTTGACGCACTGAAATCAAAACTACAAGAGGACTTTGGTAAGACTGGGAACTTTTATTTTAACATTTGTCATTGTGTTTTGACCTGGTTCCGACCATAACTGGACAAACTTCTAAACTTGATGTACCGGTAGTTTTCCTTTTGCTTTGAATTGGGAGTTGTAGTAAACTTCTAATTAACAAATGAATTACGTCCTGTTTTCGAAATTTGATTGAGACCGTTCATCTAGTTTTTGTAAGAAAATCTGATCTTAAAAAGGTGGCTTTAATCAAATTTCAAAAACCAGCTATCAACCTTTTTTTCTGTATTATCAATTGACAGTACTAGTTCTTATATAACATAATCACCTTAATCTAAAAAGACGGTCACTCAAACCGTGACACTAACGCCGTTAAAATGAGAATTGCCTCTCCTACCGTCCCATATATAGATAGAAAGGTAGTTCGCCGCACCCACCCCTCCCCCCACTTATTACTTTTACATGTACAGTCAACTCTCGTTATAGCGGACACGCTCGGGGCGTCGTTTAGTGTCCGTAATAGCGAGAGTCCGTAATAGCGGGAGTCATTTCCAGTCAAACCTTATTCTCCGGGGATCAAGATTTTGTCCGTAATAGCGAGTGTCCGTAATAGCGGGGTGTCCGCAAGGCGAGAGTTGACTGTATATCAAAATCCCTCAAGAACACTGAGTCATTAGATTTCCGGCAGACAGTTGCGCCAACCTTTAATGTTTATTTTGATTGACAGGTGAGAATGCCATCCGAGATGAAGACGTCCTAAGCGCCGCTTTGTACCCGAAAGTGTTCAATGATTACATGCTGTTCCGAGACGAGTTCGGCCCAGTTGACGGGCTGCCGACTAGACTCTTCTTCACTGGCCCTGAGATCGGAGAGGAGTTCCAAGTGGCGATCGAGCCTGGAAAAGTGTTGAACATTAAGATCTTGGCGATCAGCAATTTGCATCCCAACGGACAGAGGGAAGTTTTCTGTGAGATGAACGGACAGTTGAGGACTGTTATGGTCGAGGACAAGTCTGTAACTAAGGTATTTTTTTACTATTACTGTTATTTTTTTACGTTCGTCCCTTCAAGTTTCATTCTTGACCAATACTCTCTAACTTCTTACACGAGCCGTGCATGACACTGTATGACCCTTACGCGACCCGTAGGTGAAGTAACAGGGACAGCGGAGCATTTTTCCAGGTGGGGGGCTGACTAGTGACTTGAAGTGGGGGGGGGGGGGGGCTTAAGAGACTCTTCTCTTAGTAAGTCTTTATTTTTTCAGAAAAAGTGGGGGGGGGCTAAAGCCCCCCCAGCCCCCCCCGGCTCCGCCGTCCCTGAGTAAGTCTGCGTTAGAACCCAGTGTCCCATCAGGCCGGAACTCGCGGTTTCTATAGCATTAAGTGACTAGCAGTATTTATACTCCCCCTGGATAGGATGCTAGTCCATCGCAGGGTTACTTCCGGCATGAAATTCGCCGGTGCCCAATTTTACACCTGAGTGAAGAAAGACATTTTCGGAGTTAAGTGTCTCGCCCTAAAACACATCCCAATAATCCTGGCCAGGGCTCGAACCCATACAGGGCCGTAACCAGACCATTGCCATCGACGAGGCAAATTCTTTCTAAGAGGTTCTGGGCCTGCTGTCCAGAAAATTTGGAAATCTAGAAGCTCTGAAACTCTTCCTTGCACATTTTTTGTAATGTATTTCTTAAAAGAATTCAATCTTGTTCAACTGGGGATTTTTTTCCCAACTAGACATTTTTTTTATTAAGTTTTGGTTAAAATCTAGACAAGGCAAGTGCCTCGTCTTGCTAGTTACGCCCCTGACCGATGTCGCTCGATCTGGAGTCCAGGGCCTGGTTGCATAAAAATACTTAAGATTACGGGCAATTTTCTGCAACAGCTCTCTGCGTTCCGGTGAATGTTTTCAAAGCGTTTTGTTTTTTCCAGTGCTCTTTAGTTTCTTTTTATCCCGATTGATCCTTATAAGCACGGGAGAAAACCCCTCAGAGCACAGGGAATGGCTGCAGAAAATCTCACGTAATCTTAAGTATTTTTATGCAACCGGGCCCAGGGCAATAACCATAAGGCCACCGCGTTTTCTCGGGTCAAAACAAAGACATTTCCCTAAAGCGTTGACAACACTCTAGAAAGGAAGTATATCAGTATTAAGGCTTTGGGTTACTCTCTCGTACAGCAAGTGTTACAAATTTCCTCAATAACTCCCTCTCTTTTTTCCTCAGAAACTCGTACGACATCCCAAAGCCGACAAGTCGATCAAAGGCTCCGTGGGAGCTCCCATGCCGGGCAAGGTTGTCGGCGTCCGAGTCAAGGAGAAGGAGGTCGTGAAGAAGGGATCCCCCCTGGTCGTGCTCAGCGCCATGAAGATGGAGACCAACGTGAGCGCTCCAATCGACGGCACTGTCAGTAAAATTTCCGTCAAACTTAACCAGACCTTAGAAGCAGGAGATCTGTTGGTGGATATCGAACCTCTCAGTTAATTTCATGGTGCATCGCTTCGTTCAGGCCGATCGGTGTTGTTCGGCTCATCTTCGGAGAACTTCGGAAGTTTGTAGTGTCGGAATGAGAAGTCGGCGTTCTCCGGTTCAATTCATTATAGTCTTATACTAGGTTCACGTGGTTGTATTTAAAGAGTAGGGAAATATATTTAGAGAGCTTGAAGAAGTTTTTGAATTAGCTGGTAGAAAGGATTAGTGCCTGTCGGCCACCTAGAAAAATACTTTCAAATTTATTGAGTTCTTTGTGTTTTCACTTAAAAGTATGAGATTTCAATTGTTAAAGTAGATTTACAATTCAGTAGATTAACAATTTACAAACAGAGGTTCTGGGTTGACAATAAATTATTATTTAAGTGCGCACTGCCAAAACCTGTACTCATGAAATAAATACAAGTCGACTTCAATTTTATTTTGAAATTCTTCACTCTGATAAGAATGCAAAGCTGTTAGTTTCGTAGGAGAATATCTCGCGCCAAAAGGCAAAGTAGAGTTAAAATACGCATAGTTTATTAAAATAAAATAAAAACTTTGGGGCATAGTAGTTCTTAGCTGCGATAAAAAACAAATAATTTATAGGGCTTATATTTACGCCATCTTTGCTTGATAGAAATAACTTCCACTTAAAAGTTGTAGTTGTAGAAATAGCAACGAATAGCTAACAAGTACTGTTAGAACATATATCACTGTAAGATCATTTATTTTTTAGAGGTAAACATGTTGAAAAATTTGTAATGAAACGTCTCTGGTTACTAATAAATAACATCTTCACAATATTTGCATCGCCTTATAACATTCAGCTGATTTTTCCTATAATACCCAGAAAGACACTCACAGGGGCCTGAAGGCAAAATTGCCATCAACTTATAAGTGTACGCTTATTAAAAATTTTATAATACAAAAGATCGAACTTCGTTTAAGTAACTAAGTACGACACCGCCAGGTATGAAAACCCAAAACCTCTTGTGAAAAAAGGGAACTTGTACCCCCATCTGCTGAAATTAGCTGCGGTGTCGCTGCGGTGCCTTAACTCGGGAGAGAGAGAAACGCGGAAACTAGTTAAAGTAAATACAGACGAACCTCTCCTTAGTGACACCAATATTACGCACAACTTCCTATTACGGAAAGCTTACTTGGTCCGAAAGGGAACTAAATTTGTTTACTGAAACTCTACCTAAGTAGCTAGCGAGCAAGTGCTGACCTGGACTCCAAATTTAATTCGTAGGAAGGTACCCATAATCCCCTGGGCGCGCACTCAGACCTCTGGTACATGATGGGATAACGTTTCGCGATGCTACATTGCTGCCAGAAATACCATTTTCAGTTACGAGGAAGAAGAAGAAGTGCAGACCCCATAATAGTTAGTAGGAGAAGATTAAGAAGATTACAGCCGTTTTATAACGAGTACTGTTCAACCAGTTTCAAACCAAAAGTGGCCAATCACAGCAAAAACAGATCGTGCAACGAGCCCATCAGTCCATCAGAGCACAGAGCTAAAACATGGAAATTGAAATGCGCGTAAACAAAGTCAATATTTATTTTGCCTGTTCCTGATTGGCTGGAACTATTATCATTTTTCTTTCCTTTTTTGACAATGATAATCTATAAATTAACTATGGCCAGTGTAACGCATCGCGGTGTTGCGTGACGAATAAAATGAGCTGGGAGTCTGGTACCAAGTTTTCATCTTCGAATATAATGGCGGCGGTGATCGTTGCGTGTTGATGGTGCAATAGAATCAGTACTATCTGAATCTTTTCATTAATTGGAAGCAGTGCAGCGATCATTGCTGGCTAGTTGTTATAAAGCTCAGTTTTCTAAATTAAATAGTCTTCTAATTGAAATGGGCGATAGAAGAAGTCAGCAAGATGGCGCTAGCGCGCGAAACCCGAAGGTAAGCTTACAAATTTCCTAATTTACACTTTTTCTAGATTTTATTACCCCTGTCCGGTTGCCGGACATCTAGACACTTCATTAGCCACATTTGCCCATTGTGGGGAGAAAAATTCAATTAAGTCTGACTTGATCTATAAAATGTAGTATTTGTCATGCACTTGACACCCGGGGACTTGTCAGACACTGACCGATGGAAGTTCACTGCTGATCAAAGCTACACAGCTAGTAGAAAGGTTGCTGGTAGATCCCACTCTCCCACTTTGGTGAAAAAAAAGGCCGAAAAGTAAAAATTCCCCTTGCCCCTTCTTTTTACTGCAGCAAGAAAGGGACCAACTTCATCTTTGCACCCTTCCCCCCCCCTGCCCCCCCCCCCCCCGTCCTACATTAGGACCCATCATCACTTTGACACCCAAGTGATGGTGGTGCAAATGATGACTGGGTTGTAGGTGTGGGGGGACATGCATGGGTGCATGGGTGGGGTAAGAGTGATGCACCTGGAGCTAATTTACTAGTTGTAATAATTTTTTTCTAGAGGAATCACAATATTCAACTGTCCAAAGCTCTTTCTTATATTCTACGACATGGTGCAGCTAAAGAGGGACTGCAGATGTCACAACGTAGTACTGTTATGGAAAGAACAAATAAATTTATTTATTTATTTCCTGTTTCACTAGCTGCAGGATCAGTTATATAGTGTGTTATTTGCGGCAAAACAAAAATCCAAAATATTTTACCATGATATATACGTAGGTAATATAAGTTGACAGGCGTACAAGCTTGTTCTCATCGTAGGTTTTATCTTTGTGGAGGATCTTTTAAAACTACGACAATTTCAAAGATATTCAGAGGATGACATCAAAAGAGTCGTAGCTGATAATGATAAGAAAAGGTTTGCTCTGAGAAATGATCCAGCAACAGACAGACTGCAAATCAGAGCCAATCAAGGTCACACGATAGAGGTTGGTATACTTGTGAATGGTACTGGACATGACTAAGTCATGCACATGTGAAATGTTGTTTGGGTGGCATGGTGGACCTGGATCTGCCTCGTACCCAGACGCCTCTCTCTTGTTTGGGGACATGGGCGCGCAAGGGTGGAAGGGATGGTCCCTCGCGCTTCGCGCTCGTCACCAGTCACTCGTGCTTCGCGCTCGCTTTGTTCTCGCTTTGTTGCAGAAAGAAAATCGAGGCGCCTGAGGAGGAGGCTGGACCTGGATAAAGTGGGGGTCGTCACAGTCACAAAGTGCCAGGCAGCGAGTTGTGTGATCCATTCCGGTTAGCCTAGCACTTTGGTTAGCCTAAATGGCACTTTGGTTAGCGTGAATAGCACGCTAGGTAGCCTACAGTAAGCTTAATTAGCTAGCTTGTGGTTAGCCTTTTCATTTGGAGTAAGGATTCATGCCTTGCATGCCTCACCTCGCATGCCGCGCTGCCTTGCCTTGCACCCCTCGCCCAGGGATGTAGCTAAGAAAACACTAAGCCGGCTCATCAACAAGCCCAGCTGGCTTTTCTGGCCTTGGCAGCTCTAAACCTTTACCTAAGTCTTTGTTTTCAGGTGAAATTTCAGCCGGATATAAGTTCTGTTTCAGCCGGTTAAATTAGCCGGCAGCCGGCCCTTAGCGACATCCCTGCTCGCCCATTTTGTGAGACTCTAAAGTTGTCTAAGTTTGATCCCTGTTGAGGGATCATTGCATTGATTGTATTCTTGAGCAAGCATCTCACTGTACCACTGTACCTCTCTCCTCCCAGGTGTATTTAAAATTAACTAGTAGGTACTGGCAAATTTAATGCTGGGGATAATCCAGATACCCCATTTTAGATTTGACCTGAAAAATTCAATACTGTCTTATAGCTTATGATTATCACTAAAACATTCTTACTCATAATCATTTACTAGGTAGACGATCTTGATCTGGAACCCATTAGAGACCATTCTGAAGCACCCACTGTCGTGCACGGCACTTATCGTGACTGTTGGCAACCAATAAAAACCCAGGTGGGTACTTGTAACAAAATAATTAAATATTGATTAAGCTAACTCAGTTGAATAGCAAAAAGTATGCAACTTAAAATAATTGATACTGAGATCTTGCTTTTTTTTTTTAAGTGTACAATGCCTTTGCTCATGTCACCAGGGCTTGTCAAGAATGAGCAGAAACCACATCCATTTTGCACCTGGAGAACCAGGAGAAGAAGGCGTCATCAGTGGTTAGTTTTGTCTGGTAAAAATAACGCACTAAATGAACAGAGACCTCCATTACAAATCAAGGGATCAGAGATCATGCCATGCTCATCAGAGCCAGTGCTCAAGTTTCTGTAACATAGAGCAACCAGCAAATTGAATATATAAAGTTACTGTTTCTAAGAACTCCCCTAGACTAGTTGGGATGCTGGTTCATTACAGGTTTACCGTAATGATTCGATTTAGCGCCCTCCTTCAAATAAGCGCCCCCTTCCGAATAAGCGCCCCCCTTCGAAAGTGTTTTAATTTGTCAATAAGCGCCCCTATTCCAATTAGCGCCCCCCATTCTAATAAGCACCCTTATTCTTATAAGGGCCCCTAATCTAATAAGCGCCCCAATTGTGGATAACTGCCTCAACTGAAGTCATCGACGTCGAATAGTAAACTCATGAACATTCACCGTACCGTACATGTATATATTTACTGCTAAAATGAACAATTCTTTTAAAAGTAACTGAACTTTCCACAATTTTGTTACTGTTAACGTTTCTGTTATTGTTAGTTTTTTTAATATTTATTTAAGTTTTGTTTTGAACATTTGGTTGTTTCTTAAAAAATTAAATAAGCGCCCTGTCCCGAATAAGCGCCCTGTCTCGAATAAGCGCCCTCCCTTGAGGTGCCAAAAGTAAATAAGCGCCCCGGGCGCTAAATCGAATCATTACAGTACCAGAATTTTGTCTGGTTGCCCCCATCATTTCAATGGTACACATTAAATAATTATTTTTTATAGTCCTGGGTGAAGAGAGGCACTGAGAGCTGAGCTGATCCCATTTGTCTGTTTTGTAGAGATTAAAGCGAAGCAAGCCATGCATGGCCTTTCCTGCGCAGGCACTCCTTTCCCCCCAGGCCACGCTTTGCTTGCAGATTATTTTCTTTTTTCACCCGGCCCCACTTGGGAGGCTGTTTGGCTACCTCTCATCATTATTTTACTTTTAAAATTATTTAATTTCATTTTGCTTCAATCTCACTAGACTGAAAAAAAAGCTATTCATAGTCAAACCTGTGCTAATGCATGAACACAATGCAGTTATCCCAGTCAGGCATGAGTTCGATGCACTGACTACTCTAGGCCACCATTTTTTCCCACATTAAATTACTGTGTCGCAAAAACAACTGAAGATAATTTCCAATAAAAACGATAATCTCTCAACTGTTTGTAGCAAACGTTTATGTTATTTCTTTAATTTTGTTTTCCATTCAGGCATGAGATCCAGCTGTGAAATTCTGGTGTTTATTAATCTCAGAAAGGCACTAGGTGGTAAGTCAGTTAAAAATTAATTTTATATTATGAATTCACAAGAGCGTAATTTTTCTCCAATAACTGTATTTAACTTGTCAGATCTCTTGTGCAGTGCGTGGCCATATTAAAGGGGTAAACTCTTATTAATGAATAAAAATATGGCTTTGTGTTTGTGAACTTTTTGGTTGGTCAAAAGAAAGTGACTGTACGTGTAATGAATTATAAAAATGCAGGTAATCGTAGAATCTATAAAATGAATTAAGTCCTTCAACTATTTGGCTTTTTCTTTTCACAACAGATGGCTTCAAGTTTTACAGATCATCCAACAATGTGATTCTTTGTCCTGGAAATGAACAAGGATTTCTCCCACCTGAATATTTTGAAAGAGTTGTACAGACTAGACCCAGTAAGTATGTAACAACTTACAAACATTTACAAAAATTAATTATTTGCATATGACTGTTATAGCACTCAGTTTCTGTATCTCGCTTAGCAGTGTAACCTCTGTAGATACTGTACATGTTACAGCAATGGATTGCGTAGCATGCGCAGTCAACAATAGAACAAACAACAGGAACAACATTCCTTTAGCCCCCAAAGCAGTTGCAACTGCTACACTTGAGAACCAGTAGAATTACAAGCTTACGAGAGCTGTTACACTACCACATGTTAGCCAGCATTAAACCCAGGTTCCTGCACCCTACAGCCTGGCTGTACACATTCCGTCAATCAACACATTTTAATTATTCAGAAAGCTAAATGTAGCCAATAAGACTTCTTCATTGTTATTTTCAGGGAAAGAATTGCTTTTTCCTGCCACCTGATGTTAATATTACTGAAGTTACAGAAGTGGCCAAATTATTTTTAATTCACTGTTGATTAAAATAATAATATTTTAAAATTTGTTTTTTCAACATACCGGTATTTAAAAGTGAGAGGTACACTTGTCTACTTATAAAATAAAACATGTAATAATAATTTTATTGCAAGTACTTTAAAATAATTAATATTATGCAAGCCAAATAACAGATATGGTACCCATTTAGTACTTGTTTAAGTACCGTAATGATTCGATTTAGCGCCCTCCTTCAAATAAGCGCCCCCTTTCGAATAAACGCCCCCTTCGAATGTGTTTTTGTAAATAAGCGCCCCTAATCCAATAAGCGCCCCCATTCTAATTAGCGCCCCCATTCTTATAAGCACCCCTATTCTAATAAGTGCCCCTATTGTGGATAACTGCCCATACTGAAGTCATTGACGTCAACTAGATAAACTCCTGACCGTTCGCCGTACAGTTCATGTATATATTTACTGCTAAAATGAACAATTATTTTAAAAGTAACTGATCTTTGAACAATTTCTAACTGTTACAGTTTCTGTTATTGTTAGATACATTTGGTTGTTTCTCAAGAAGTTAAATAAGCGCCCTGTCCCGAATAAGCGCCCTGTCTCGAATAAGCGCCCTCCCTCGAGGTGCCAAAAGTAAATAAGCGCCCCGGGCGCTAAATCGAATCATTACGGTAATTGCACATCTGTTAGACACACTGTGCCTCGATCCATGGACCATTGTGCCTTCAGTCAAAGCTGACAATGAAACAGCAGCCATAAAAATTATTTTCAATTGTTTTCTTTTTATTCTATTGCAAGCATCTTTCAGTAGAGCTCTGGCTACTGCTTGAATGTAATTCACTTGGGCTGGTTTTTGCCAAAAAAGTTCAAGAACTTGCCATGTACATAATATCCTCCTGAGTGAAAATCAGTGAGAAAAATTATCTTTAGCACTCTATTACACGTTTGCATAGTTATGACAAATATAAGACAAATTAAATACTGTGTAGTACAAAACATACAACAAAATAAAAAGTACAGTCAATTCAATTTAAAATCCTTAAGTTGCCAGGGCAGTAGTTGGTATTCCTGTGTCAGCAAAGTTTTGTTTATAAAGAAACTCTGTAAGATATGAAGTACCGTCACCACAATTCTGTGAACAAGTGTATACAACTAATGTTCCCCAGTCGATACTGTCCTCAAGGCTGTCCACTTGTAAGTGATTAAGCAGCTGTGGCATAACCTAAACCAGAGAAAAGTTATATAATTATTATCCGACTGCTTCATGGAGTAAAAAAATTAATGATAAATTTTAGAAAAAATAAATTAAGTTATTGCTAACAAAAGTCGCTTATTAATAATTAGATGGTTTGCACTTATTGTTTTGGCAAACATTTTTATTCATTGCTGACAATTTTGTAAAATACAGTTTGTACAGGCTGAGCAAAACACAGCCATGATGTTAATGTTGTAAAAAATGTTGTTAGAAGCATAGACTGAGGAAGGGTAAATTATCTCAATTCACCATTCATTTGGCCTTACATATCAGTGCCACAATGCAGCTCACAATGGTTTCTGATCAAACTATCTCAACAAACCAAACTCAGGTTTAAAAAGATTGTAATATTGCAGCACATTATCAATTTTGAGTTTGTATTAAATTTTGTACTTTTTTTTTCATTACCTGAAATTCGAACACCCTGTCAGACCCACATTCACATTGTGGAATATCTCCATCATTAGGTTTGCCTTCATCAGAAACCCACAGAGGCTCTCCATTTTGGTGATAGCGTAAAACCTGCCAAAATGTAAAACAAATTAATGTTGCATAAAATTATTAATAATAATTATTTTGGTTACTGGCCCATTAAAGAATAGGAATAAGGAATTTTAAAAGTCAAGTAACTCATAGGAAAACACAGTTCTCAAAATTATTTTTATTATCTTTTTGGGTATTTTAAAACTCTCTACAGGTGTGGGAATGTTTTTTATCTTTTGACATTTTTTTTATTATTATCAAAACGAATATTTAATCCATTTTGACTGCCCAATATAAACTTAAGAGATAATAATTAAATATACAAACAAAAGGAAGGAAAAAAATCAGCTACCGTAAAGTTCCGTGTATAAGCCGCACCTTTTTCCTCCAAATTTTGGCGAAAAATCAGGGGTGCGGCTTATCTACGGAAACATCTCTGGTTGGAGTTCCCAAAGGCCTAATTAGTATTCATAAAAAAACTTTTCAAAACATCACTGAAAAAACATATAACAACCTGAAAACTTTGTTGCCATTCACTGCCTTTTCATTCCTCTGCAAAGCTGTTTGCAGCGATGCCTGCCGATCACTTCGAGGCATCTCTTTCTGCCGCGTGCGAGAATACCAAGATAACCACAAGTAATCACCAGACAAAAAATGCCCGACCGCTTCGCTTTTTTTTTTCGCTTTTTTTAATTCAAACTAAAAAAGAGGTATGACAAGTGAAATTTCGCTTTCGTAAGACTTAATTCATATTAAACTTTACAACAACTGCCGTGTCAGTGTTTTGAAACTGTGCTTGTTTGCCCTTGTTTGTTTACCAATAGAACTTCACTTGAACTTCAAACTTTTTTGTCTCTATTTCAGGGTGTTCATTAGGCATCGGGGATCGGAGAATTCTCAGGCTACTACGTAGAATTCTCCGGCTAAATTTCAAAGGCCTGTACCTATTTTTTATTAAGATGCGGAACCTTTAAAAATCATCCTCCGGTTACTTTACACTATTCTCCTCCTATTACAATTCTTAATGAAAACCCTGCTATTTTTTTTTTTTGAAATTTGAGCTTCCAAATCGGGGGTGCGGCTTATCTACGGGTGCGGCTTATACACGGAACTTCATGGTGTATTAGGGGAAAAAACCAGAGGGCAACTGCCATCTGGAGTTCTGTTGGCTACTTGATTACTGGAAGTGGGGAAAAATTAATAATTAATGTTGTGTTCTCCTCACATCGACTGTTTCACAAACCTGTTTTGGTTCTCTTGCAACTCTCTTCTTGAATTTTCTAAACTGTTTGTCAGCTAGTAAAGCTTCTTTTCCCAGAGTAGCTAGAGATTCAAGTTCTCTGTCACTATCTGCATCACTGAGAAGCTCATTTGATTTCACAAACTGTTTGTATTCATCTAATCTTTCCTTTTCACTCTTGTCATGCACAGCACTCTCATCTGGCTCTGTCTCAATCACTAGCTCGTATTCTGGAAACAGAACTTTGCTATTGTTCTTGCATGAAGAATGACCTGAGGAATAAAAACAACGATATTTACATGTAACATTAAATTTTTGTTTAAAAAATCTTCAACCTGTTTGGTGGTAAACGTAACATCAGACGGGGAATTAACGGCCTCAAAACCCCTTAAAATCATAAAAGATCACCAAACGATAAACGTTAAGTACCAGTAAACTTTATTTATCTGGCTTACAGTAGATCAAAGTTTGAAACCGAAAGATGCAAAATTCAGTATTTTATGGAGCATTTCTCACATCAGTTGACTCAAGCCGAGGTCAATTGTTTTAGTGAAGGTATGAGATCAAATAGCACATACCGTGACACATCACACAGCCTCAAAAACAGAGGATTGTCTGCCTGTGATACTAACTCTTTTCAGTCTAGCTAAAAGTGGACAGTCATGGAGCTGGTTGTTCAGTGGATTTTGCCTTTCTCCCTTTGTGCCTCTACAAAGCAAAGTGTTACAAGCAAAGTTCCTTTGTTTGGAGAAGTGCGAAGTCCCAGGGAACAAGGGAAGTCCCCCCCCCCCCCCCCTTTACGACTCACATCTGATAGAATCAATGGAATATTTTTTTCACAACATCCAACAAAAAAATAATGATTATAGTGGAGAGGGAAGTAATTTCAAAGGGTTACAACAAAAGACTAGGACTCTTAGCAATCAGTTGGGGGGGGGGGGGGTTCGGATCGCAAATGAATGCCCCTTGTGAGTTGACTGGACCTAACTAGCTTATTTTCTTGTGATTAATTTTGAGATAAATGTAAACGACTGTAAGGTCAGGATAACCTTGATACTTCTAAAAAGTAATCTCTAATTTATCACCTTCCAACGGTTGATCTTGACCGCCTTCAGCACACGCTAATTTCGTACATACGTTTTTATGTCCAGACTTCCAATCCACTGTTTGATGTTCACGACAACAATACTGAGCCACGTGGCATTTTGAACACTTCTTGTCTCCTTTGCAACCGCACACATCGCACAAGCTCACCCAAGCTTTAGGTTTAAACTCCTGTGCCACGGATTCCATCGAAAGCTCGTTGATCTCGTCCAAATCAGGCGGCGGATGATAGCTGTAGAACTTATTATCGCGCGTTAACTGATTTCTTAGGACGAGAAAGCAATCGCTACGATTTTCGGAGTGGCATTTGCCATCCTTGCAGCAAAATACAAAAATCGTGCGATGAAAACTTTGATCGTCTGACAACGGCGCATACACTTGCAACAGAAACACCATTGGTTTTTGGCAGATCTTGCAGAGCATGCAGCTTGTATCAGGCAGATCTTGTAAGTTTAACCACGCTGGTTTTCCACCGATTTTACTCGGAAAGAAGGCGCTCGTCATTTGCAGTCTACGGACTGCATCATCGCCGATATTTTCAGCAAAACCTAATTCAACTTCTTTGGCCGCCATTTTGGTTCACGTGTCTACCGCTGGCGCGAGGATCAACAGGCTCATTTCAAGACTCTACTCGTTCCCGGGGTTTCTCTTGTGGACGCGACTAAAACCTGCATAGCTAGCTCCCGTGAGACCACCCTGCACGCAGGCTTGAAATTTATCAGTACAGCGACAGTTTTTTGAAACCGTTTCACATGCCACCAAAGAGTGCTATCAAACCGCACACAAAGCAATCAGAGCCTCTCGTTTCCGGTTTGGCAGAACAGGCCCGTATGCCGTAGGAAGGGGGGGGGGTGCGACGTGTGTGTCCACACCCCTCCTCCCACCCCACGAGCCTTGGAAAATATCAAAAATAAATCAAGGGAAAAGATATTTCTGTACTTCGACTATTCACATTCAAAATGTTCCTTTGGGTTGGAGGTCCACTATTAGCAGAGAAAGAACTAGAAAAGGCACTTTCACAGTATGTCACAGAGTTCACAGTAGGGACAGTAAAAAGTAGTTTAGAAGATGAGCGTAAGCTTGAAACTTCGTTGCGGGCGATATTGTTGTAGGAGGGGCGACAAGTAGGCTGGGCAGAAGTTTAAATATAATCCGTGACTCAAGAGGTAGCCAGTGTAGTTCCTTGTTGCCTTTTGTATTGCCTTGTTTCCTAACAAACTGTCTTCAAAACGCACGAAATGCTGTCTCAGATAACCACTTTTTTTTCAAAATTTCCTGGGGGAGGATACCCCCTGACCCCCCTACCATGAGAAGACCCCGAAAGTTTGTTGCCTCTGCAGACAACAGTCCCGAAAAATTTCGCGCCAAAGTGGCGTCATTTGATTCGTTCGGTGACATGTTCAAAACTGAATTCATCGAGTTTAATAATAAAACAAGTTTATTTACATGAACTGTGCATGCTGTACAAAGTATGATAAAGGTGCGAGCGCATACCTATTTTGGGACGAGTTCACATGCACGTGATTACATAGTGTACGTAGCACGTGCCTGATCGGCTAATGATAAATAAATGCAACTAAGGTAAAATGTGATGAGAACATGCACAAAAAAAAATGGTATACCAAAAGCACCCATATTTTGTGTCCTCTCGACCTTTTCTTTCCCATATGGAATGAAAAATGCGCTATATAAATTCATTATTATTAAATGAGATGACTGTTCAAAGTTCAAGGTTATTACGAACACACGAAAGCGAAAGAACTAGAGAACTTCCTTCTTCGATATCCGACTCGCGCCATCACCCTCTCATTCCCTGGTTCGCGTCCAGCTTTTTCTCTTACAATTTGGTCCTTTACCGCATTTTTATAGTCGTTTACTCGTCTTCAAACCACTGTTTCCTCGATCCTTTGTCAATTGTCTCATTCCATTTACTTCTCTTAAATCTTACTTTACGTCTCCTATGTTCCTCCTTTCCTTTTCATGCTCAGCCTCTTCTCTCCTCTCCTCTCCTCTCCTCTTTTGTCCTCTAACTCTTACCCTTCCCCGATCTCCCCCTCCTCTCCCCTTCCCCCTCCTACCCTTCCTCTTCCCCATCGTCAGCGTCATCATTCCCATCATCATCATCTTGTTCCTCCTCTTCTTCATTTTCTTCGTCATCTCCCTCTTCCCCTTCCTCTTGCTCCTCTCCCTCCTGTTCCTGGTCTTCTTCATGGTCAACCCCCTCCCCCTCCTCTTCTCCTTCTTCTCTTTCCTCGTCACTGGCTGCCTCTTCATGTTCGCAGTCAGTGTCATCTCCATCCTTCACATCAGACTCTTCTGTTTCTTTCTTTCGTGATCTAGTTGAATTTGTTTTCCTTTTTCTGGACCGTTGTGATCGCTGCTTTCTTTTTGTACCACCAGGCTTGCTGCTTTGTCGCTGAACTTTTTGTGAAGTTATCTCACCTTCTAAAGAAATAAGGCATTTTATTAGTAGAAAATGTCAGGCATGAAGCGGCTGCTTTTATCCCTACTACACCCTGAATGGGATGCTAGACGATCGTAGCCACCCCACCCCCCACTTCTCCCATCATTTTGTCCGGTCAATTGGTGGAGCACTAAGTTAAAGTTGCGTACACACATAACTGCGATGATCTTTCATATGCTAAACCTTTCACCCGAAATTCACTTTAATATATGACATTTCGTATATTTACTTTCATACTCCGTTCAGTAATAAGTAGATTACCTGTAGTGCTTGTGACTTCAGCTTTATTCACCGAAACCTGCACGATCCCAATGCCGGGAATAGCCTACAACAACAACAATTAGTGGCAGAAAAAAGAGCTGTAATATATTCTAGGAGTATCCGTAGGTCGTATAGTGTGATCGTTCGGGTGAGAGTAGTTCTGAGAAGAACTGTTGTTGGTGACTGACGTTTCGACAACCTGAGCGAAAGTCATCTTCAGAGTCAAGTGAAAAGTTGTTGTCAAGCGATGACAACAGCAGTTCTTCTCAAAACTACTTTTACCCGGACGATCACACTATACGACCAAAAAGAGCTGTGTTTGCTTCGTTGGACCACAACACTTTCAGGAAAACATTCTGTGTAATTGTGAAACATAATCGACACATAAAGGCAGTAACGTAACACGGAAAAACTCTCAGAAGCTCGTTTGAATGTGTACGTGCATCGAAGAATGAATTGGAATTTGGAAGTGTTGGTTTTTAGAGCGGTTTTCACTTGAATGTCGAAAGTAAATTGCGTTTGCTTTGGTTTTGCATTACTACGCTTAGTGATTGGCTTAAAAATCTCGCACCACTTTCTCGGCCAATCAGGAGTAAAACCAAAACCAATCGTGACTCGCTCGCGCTCGTTTTCCCGCGCTTCGTGCCAGCTACATGTATTGCTTCGAGTTTTGATTGGTTCACTGGATTGTCTGTGTCCTTTTTGATTGGCCAGAGTAATTACTTTTTGGTTTTACGACACTCAATTGAAAACTGCTCTATGGAGGGAGGAAAACCGAAGAACCAAGAAAAAACCCTCGGAGCAAGGACGAGAACCAACAACAAACTCAATATTGGCTGTAGGCAAGCGTCAGTGCTTGAAAAAAAGAGAAATTTCGTCCACGATTGCCATGGAAACTAAATGTTGTTTTAAGTTATTGCGCAAAAGTCGGTAGCAACCTACTTTGTGTACGTGATTATCGCCCTTAATAACAGAAAAATTAATTAAAACTCTGCTATAAGTGATGTGAAAAGGCAATGATGTTAGCTATTACTTACCGAGTCACATGACTTTTTGAGTACAGAATAGAATTCTATGTTGTTTAAAAAAAGCCGTGATTAAAATATTTAATGTTACCGCTTATATTGTTATTAAATTCGATGTTTGACTGAGCTTTTTATGCGAGATTAAATGTCACGGCAGTAAGTGTTGTAAATACAGCTGTGAAAAAAACAAATGGGCTATATAAAGACTTTTCAGAAAAGCTAGAATTGTTTATGTCGAAGTCTGCGGCAGTAGATTGAACGAAATGTACTCATTTTCACGACCAGTGGCCCCTTTGTGATAAGTTGTGCTTGTTGCAAACTAGCCTTTAGCCTGTTAAAATGCGGTTCAAACTGGCTGAGAAATCCCAAAAATACGTGCGCTTTGACTTGCCTGTTTTGGAGAACCGATCCTGGCAACGCTCTATTGATTGTCAAGAAGTATATAAACAAACGTTAGAGCTTTTTAATTTGCCGATTTTTTTAAATATGGTTAATTGATTAGAAACTGTTTTAGCTCACTCACACGATTTTCTTTCCTTCTTGACTTATCCTTACTTCTAGCCTTAATCAGATGTTCGTAATCAGTAAGTTACTAAATAAAATAGAGTTTTTTGGGATTTTTCCAACTGCATCCCGCTAATTCTTCTCCGCTTCACCTTGGAGACGAAAAACTTAAAAGCTGAATCATAGCTTAACTATATCATTTTAAAACACTTACCCTTCGTTCATGGCGCAGCAACGTTTAATTTGCTTTCTTTCGAGCACCTTTTCATGTAGTCAACCCAATCCACTACTGAGCACCCGGTTCAAGTAAAATTTGATTCACTGTTTTTTTCTTTTTTTTTTTTCAAATCACCTTTTATAGTGGTTGACAACGGTTAAAACCGACCTGCTCCGTAAACGGATTTGATCTTAATAACATACAACAAAAACTAAACACGTTGCCATTAACTAAACATTATATGCGTATATAAAATGCTGCTTAGCTATAAACGCCGCGGTTTCAGTTTAAGTAATTTCTACTTTGCATGTGCTTTCGACAGTCTCAAGAGCGCTTTGTCTGCGCGCGTCTGAAAAATGTTACTTCGAAGTGGCGCGCAAAACTGGCTGTTCGCTAGAAGGGGAACATTTTTCTGACCCGTATGGTAAAATAAAGAAAGTGGTCCATTTTCCTTCATACCTTATTGCATAACACTCCTGTTGAAGATACGCAGCCCATGTTTAGTTGTAAAGATGTCAATTGGAAATGATTTTTTAGACACTTCGATCGGAAAACAGGTAGACCAGCAGGAGTTCGTAGTACTTAAATATGACTTCTTTATTAAATAAATCAAGTTTTCTAATTGGCTATTAAAATAAACAATTTGTTACTGCCATTGCTTATGCGCATAACTGATTTTTAGATTTTTATAAAATACCTTGTCAAAAATAATGGTTCAGGCGATTTTGCCATGAATAAAATTCCTTTTTTTTATTATTTAAACCAAAGCACGTCTCAAAGGTCTTGAAAAGTAAAAGTCGTGGAAAGATTGGAACGTGAGACGATTGGTAATCGGTTATTCGTGTTCTATTAATTATTAACTTAAAAGAATCTGTTAACAATTACAAAACGTGTTTCAAATTAATTGTGTATTAACTCCACCTTGATTTAAAGACATTTTGTAACCGCATACCCTAGCAACGCCGATAGCAACAATTGTTTACGGTCGAGAAAGCGCTCTTAAAATGCGGAAACTCTCGCAATAACTAAGCTTCAAAGAAACGCCTTACTATCCCATATAACGATAAATCTGCATAAGTAATAACAAGATGCTATGGGTGAAAGCAAACACGTATAAAGAAAATTTCGTGGTTGAAAAATTCAGGTCTCAAAGGGGTTTATATAGGCCTCCGGGGCCAAAAACGGCGAGCTCCAGGGCTTTGAATTCATTCCTAAATGATGTCATTTAAGTTTCCTCTCGATCGCTACAATATTACACAATACAATTGTTGAACAGCGACAATGAGAAGTCAAAGAAAATAAAAATTACTTATTATCGTTGTCCAACTGCAGCAAATTTATGAAGAAAAATGTGTCATTTGCATGTTGGTGAGTCCATAACTAACGTATAACATTAATTAATTTGGATTTTAACAGTTCCCCGCAATACTAATTTGCGCAATAACCAACATGATCTAACATTACCGTAATGATTCGATTTAGCGCCCGGGGCGCTTATTTACTTTTGGCATCTCAAGAGAGGGCACTTAATCGAGACAGGGCGCTTATTCGGGATAGGGCGCTTATTTAATTTTTTTGAGAAACAACCAAAAGTTCAAAACAAAACTTTAATAAATATTAAAATAACTAACAAAAACACAAACTGTAACATGCAGTAAAAAATTGTTGAAAGGTTAGTTACTTTTAAAATAATTGTGCATTTTAGCAGTAAATATATACATGTACGGTACGGTGAATGTTGATGAGTTTATCTATTCGACGTCGATGACTTCAGTAGAGGCAGTTATCCACAATAGGAACGCTATAGGAACAATAGAGGCGCTAATAAGAATGGGGCGCTTATTAGAATGGGGGGGGGGGGGTGGGGGGCGCTTATTGGAATAGGGGCGCTTATTGACAAAAACACATTCGAAGGGGGGCGCTTATTCGGAAGGGGGCGCTTATTGGAAGGAGGGCGCTAAATCGAATCATTACGGTACTTCTTTTTTTCAAAAAACGTGAGCTGTTAGTGTTTTTCTCACCCCCACCACTGTCCCCCATTCTTTGACCAAACTCTTCATTGAACTGAAAATTGTCTTTTATTAACGTTAATTTTTTGACCACATTACTGAAAATTATTTAAGACTCTCTTGTGAAACGTCTTTGCTTCTGAATGCATTGCGTGCCGTTTATTTGTATTTTAAGGGAGATTTGTAAAGAATGGCTTCCCGCTGCAAATGGCTTTCAACCGAATGATAAGCATAGTGACAAAAATCGTCTTCCGTTTTTTTTTTTTTTACAAACACAGACAAGAGAGCAAGATTTACCGATATTTCGGGGTTATTTTTCAATAAAACCAGTTATATATCCCACTCTTGCTTGTTGGATATGAGATGATCTGTGTCGATGAGGCTTACATGGCTTTCATGTACCATCTCATATCCAATGCACGCTCGTGAAATATTTCTTAATGCAGCGAGTGCACAAATTTTATGATAAAATATAACCAAGAGGCTCTGTAGAATCACTCCTTTATTTACATACATAAGGGGGCGGTCATTATTTAAAAGGTGGGAAGGGCTGGTGCAATCAGGGGGGAGGGTCTATGATTTTTATGCAGGGAAAAAGCAGGGCAGGGGGGATTTATTTATGCATGCATGTTTCAAAAGGTTTATTGGAGTGAGTGGCTAGAAGAGGAAAGGGTCAGCACGAAAAGTACTTTGCAGAAGGGAAGGGTCAGAAGAATTTGAACTCAGGCTCCCTCCATTTGCACCAGCAATCCCGTTACCCTCTGTTTATTTTTATAATTAATAATAAATAATGACTAGTCCCACTGTAAGTGTACAAAATCTGCATGTACACCTCCAAAGACATGTTTCTCAGTCTTGCCTGAGCTTTCCTTCTGTGAATTCCACACTGAGAAAATGCCATCCTGGCGATGTAGCTCTACTGCTACTGCTACTACTACTGCTACAACTGATTATGATCATAATGATAAATAATTGATTAAATAAAAAAAGAAGACAGAAAGAAAGAAAGAACACCTGAACGCAGCTTTAAAAGTCATTAAGTGAGAAACAAATAAGATTACAGTCTGAAAAAACAGTCAGCAATAAAGTATGAATTAAACTCGATCTCAATTTTTAGGTTGCCTATATTTACATTTATAATGACTTTTTTTAACAAGTGCTATACATGTGAGAGTTGAGGGCTTTAACAGGATCAGGAGGTCATCAGGCTTGATTTCCAGCCGGTTTTGGAAGCAGGATGGCACAGTGGTGAGAGCGCTTGCCTCCCACCAATGTGGCCTGAGTTCGATTCCCAACCCTGTGTCTTATGTGGGTTGAGTTTGTTGTTTGTTCTCATCCTTGCTCCAAGGGTTTTTCTCCAGGCTCTCCAGGTTTTCTCCCTCCACAAAAAACAACAATGCTAAATTCCAATTGGATCAGGAACAGCGGAGGAAGAGCCATTCTGTGGAAGCGCCACTGCAAGTTCCCATATATCTATCTATTTTATTACTTTCTTGTTGTAAAGAAACATGGGCTCACAAAATGGCTGGAAATCAAGACTATGATGAGGTCATGGGTTGGAATCCTGTTGAAGGTCTACCGGGATGTTTTAATTGTAACTGCACCTTCAAGGAGCATTTGAGTTTCCAAAGACATTCACAAGGAACTTTTGTGTTTCATGCCTTGTGAACTTGTACAAGTGTATCTGGACATTTCTAAAATTTATCCATTGAACATAATTATATTATACATTTCATGATTTCAAGTGGATTGAAATGCTAAACTGAATATTGGAGATATGCATTTAAAATTTAAAATAAAATCAATAATGGATAATAAATTAAATAATTAAATCAGGAAAAAAATGAATTGAAGAAGATGGTACTAATCCTAGATAAGATGTAGCTTAAACATATGCAACGTACATGTATTTTATGACTTGTAATTAAAATATACAATATGTACAAAGTTCCAAGGTGGGTAGTCTGTGACTATTATAACTAAGAACTGCGTTTTAAGTTGGTCTTAATATTTAAATCCGCTGATTTTCATCAAAGCCTCCTCCGCCATCAAAGTCTCCTCCGCCATCAAACCCCCCTCCACCATCAAATCCGCCACCGTCATCAAATCCACCACCCCCGTCAAATCCACCGCCTCCGCCATCACCATAATGTTCATGATATTCAGGGCCTCCATGATGATGGTGCTCGTGAAAGTGATCTCCGCCACCATGAAAGTGATCATGATCATGCACATGAATATGTGCGCCATGACCGTAACCATAGTAATGAGGCCCGTGCATGGCATTTGCCATAACTGCACCAGCTGCCATCCCGACTAAAAGGTCCCCGCCTCTGTCTCTGTCCTGAACAACTACTGTCTGAGGTTGCTGAATGACGCCAGGTTGTCCATATCCCACAGGCTGACCAGGGTAGCGCTGGTTGTAGTAACCTGGTGGCGGTCCACGTTGTTGGGGATATCTGGCTTGTTGTGGATAAGCTGAAGGATATTGTTGCACTGAAAAATTAATGGATAAAGAAGTTGTAAACAAGATTAAACAAACTTCTCCAAAACAGAGGTTCAGGTGTCGCCAAGTTACCATTCCTCTACCAAGAGTGTAACAAACTACATTCGCACATGCATTAAAAGAAAGGCCTGGCAAAAAATTTCAATATTAACACTCACCTACAGTTTGTGTTCCTGCATACTGAGGTGTTACAACTGTTTGTTGAGATGTTACCTTAACCAAACAAATGAAGAAAATTCAATGGAGGAATTTCATAGTGACCTACAAATTATTCCAATTCTCTGTCAAAATTAGACATTATCTTTTCTTCTCTAGCTAATGTTCTTATTACAAATAGGTGTGAAAAAGTCAATTTGGCACTTCATATTATTTTTATTGCCAGCCACCTCTAATGATGCCCTTCAGCATTCTGGTGATGCCATTCGGCATCAGGTGATGCTATTGGCTGGAATGGCACTAGTTTGTTTGCGGTTAGCCTTGATTTATTGGTTTTGGCAACACTATTGCCTTAACCAACTTATAAATAAAAGCTAAACACAAGAAAACTGGGGTGAAGCTATCCACAAGCAAACCTGTGGAAAATTAGAGCTATTTGGTCATTCTGCCGAATAGGGCTATACCCATCAAATCACTTTGTTGCTGACAATCACAGCACATCCACGTTCAATCTTGTCCCCAGAGCCTACCTTCCCCTTGACCAGCCATTGAGAAACTCAACGGCTCTGGGCTTATCCAAAACTGGAACCAGGAAATCCTTGTTCTGGTTTGATTGTGCACATGTACCGGAGATTGTGGTGAAACAAACAAATTTTCAACAGCCTTTGTGGCGGGCTTTAAGATTAGCCCAGAGGTTCCGATCCCTGGCACAGACCAGAATGAGCGCGGTCTCTGGGGATGAGATTGATCCATGTTCCCAAATGCTAGAATTTTGAATTTTGATTTACGGTCAGATCGCTTCATGGTTAGATCGCTCCCAGTCACATCGCACCCAACAAAAGTCAGATCGCTCCATCGAAAACTGAGCAAATTTAAACGGACTTCACTCCATTAAGAATGTGAAGGGTAATGTCCTCAATGCAGCACTGATGCGTAAGTTCTCGAACCCTCGACTTCACGAACCAAAAGCAGTTTTCCTTCACTCAGTCAAACAGCAAAACGAACAACAAAATAACAGAGGTTTGTATTTAAATCAACATTGACTTCGGACTTTTAGTTTTACACTGTAACATACAGACTACACTGAGAACTCTATCATCGCAATAAATCTTAAATAATCTGTAGTAAGTAGACTTTAAATCAGAAAATCAGCGAACGAAAATTACGAGCGAAACTGAGAAATCTATCATCTTGATCAATCTGTAATGAGCTTAAGTATTACTGTAACTTTTAACTTTTCTGAACATGGAGCAAATTCACTTTAGTTTGGAGAAAAAGACTTTTTCTATGGAGCGATGTTAACTTTTGGTTGGGAGCGATCTGAGTTAACTTTAGTTGGGGGCGACCTAACCAGGGAGCGATCTTTATACCTAATCGTACCTTTTTGGTACTCTTTGGCGGCACATCAGGCGAGATTGGTCAAGCCATGGTTCGTATTTTGGCGAGACGCAGTCGAGCCAAAATACCCATGGCGAGACCAAAGGAGCCGGTTATGCCGCCGAAGCGGGCCAAAAAGGTACGATTAGGTATTTACCGTACCCAAATTCAGGGCCTGATTACATGAGCCGGGCTGGCCCGGCTAGCCGGGCTGGCTCGGTTTGCCGAGATCTCGGCACGTCTGTTAAACGCAACAAAAATCAACTTTGCGATTACATGACAACCGGGCCAGCCCGGCTAGCCGAGATCCCGGTATCGCGATGCCGGGATCTCGGCTAGCCGGGCTGAAAATTTTCCATGTAATCGCGTTCACCGGGCCAGCCCGGCTAAGCGGGCCAGCATTAAATTTCTCTTCCGAGCACAATATCCGACTAAAAAATCAATGCTACTCCTTCTAAATAGGATGTAGAGGTAAGGTAACCTATTTAGCTGCATAAGTGCAAAAAATTAACCACCAAATTGCCGGAAAAAGGTGATCAAGATCATTCGTGCTCTGATCATTCATGCTGAAACCGGGCTGAAAGTCATCTCGGCAAACCGGGCCAGCCCGGCTAACCGGGCTCATGTAATACCGAGCTGAAAGTCATCTCGGCAAACCGAGCCAGCCCGGCTAACCGGGCCAGCCCGGCTCATGTAATCAGGCCCTCAGCCAAAACTCCGATCCGGTAAAATTATTCGCTTTGTTGAACCCATGCTTGCCATGTACGTAGTGCAAAATGTGTTGACCTGCTTGTATTAATACTTTTTTGGTCTTCAACACTTTTATCAAGTCCCCTTCTCACATTTTTACTCTTTTGTTTGGAGTTTTATTCTCTACATTAATTTTTCAAAATCAAAATTTAGCGAAAAATGTGGAAACTTCGACTCCACTGTTTCAGTCTGAATGTTTCAACTCCTCGGCAAACATCGCGCCATTGGTGAGCGCGCTCAAGCTTAGTTTTGGCGGGAATAAAACTGACCACATGAACATTTTATACACCAACACTTATTAGTTTTGGTTTTCAAATAACTTTGTTAATAAGTAAAAATGACAACGTTTCTCGGTAACCAATTTCTTGTCACTAAAAATTGTCTTGTTTGGAAATAAGTACTGATTTACAGTTTAGAATTCTTTCTTGAACAAGCTGGCCAGCGAAAAAAATTATCACGTCGTGGAGTAATTGTATTGACTAACGCCTGATCGCAGGTTACAAATAACACGAAGGGTTCAATTCTTCGAAGCCGATCTATCAGTTCAATTTCAGAACGGCTTTGACCATCAATGGCCGCCGGATTAACAGAGAATAAGCTTATAGATATTTTAAAGCAACTTACGACTGCTCCCTGCGAAGATGAACCGCAGCCCATGAAGAATCGATTCCTAGAGACAATTCAGCATCGCAGAAATTCACATTTACCTAAAATCTGAAAATATATTTAACGAAGACAATCGAGCGAGCGAGCAGAAGAACTTTTGTTGACATGCGCCTGTGTAAGTTGAAGACATGGCGGGAAACCATGGCAACGCTTTGGAAAGCAAAGAAACATGACGTGATATTTGCATTTCCTTTATTGTCTTTCACCAAAGTTGCGTAAAACTGGTCCAAGAACATCGATTGTGACGTGAATATGCCTACCAAAACCTCGAGGGAAAAATTGATGCGATCTACAGACTCTACCGGAAAGGGGGGGGGGGGGGGGGGGGGAGCAGAACTTTTGGAATAAATTGAGGTGGCGAGGATTTTTACTTGTAACTCAAAGTTTCAAATTAGGTCTTGATTTTATTCATCTCCTGGATCAATTCTACACAAACTAACGTTTACAACTATAATGGTAGATAGGTAATAAAACTCTATTCTAAAGTGATTCTAAAACTACTGTTCCTTTATACGGGGAAGGGGCCTATTTTCGGATGGAAATTTGCGTTTCAAAAAAGAAGTCCTATTCTCGGTAACTGAATATTACATATTTCTGAACGTACTTTGAAAAAGTAAAATACAAAAATGCAATAAGGGCTTATAAATGAAAAAGTGGTATCTTTAAGATATAAACCCATTAGCTTATTACTAGTAATACGTGACTCGCAGGGCCTCGCGAAGCTCTGGGTTGGGGAGGCGGGGGGGGGGGGGGGGGGGTGGTGTTATAAATAAGGAGTGGATTATTTGAAGGGCGTGTTACTTTCGAACTTTACGGTATGTTTCCATCGTCCAATATTAGTTCCCAGTGTGCCCAGTTTAGTTTCAGTTTTGAGCTGAGAAAAATTTGTTTTCTTAGTTAAGAGTTCATTTAACAAATCCATTAGAGCAGATTTAACAAAACTCACGGTTTGGGCATTTCGAAGATTTCAAGATAAAAAGTAAACTAAGCGTCTGTCCTGCCTCCATTAAGCACCCTCCCTTGATCGAGCTGGAAACATTGCATAAGCGCCTCGGCTGCTAAATCGAAATTTTAACGTATTGTAACAGAAGTCTACTCAGCAGTTTAGTTTGATTTATTTTAAAAGATTTTTTTTTTGCTTTTCTAAAGTACAAACATAATCTTATCTAAATAACAACTACTAAAAGACCTACAACAAACAACATTCAAGGCAAATCACTTTCTTTCAAAAATCTTGACTTTATGTTACCTCTAATTGACACAATCAGTTAACCAGAATATTGTATGTGAGCTGACTTCATTAAAATACTTGTTGAATTATCATTTTGTTAATAAGTGACGATAGGGAGACTTATGAATCAATAAAACTTAATTACCATGGCACTTATATAATAAGCTAAAGTGTGTACGGAACATGTTTCAATTCTCATATATAAAGCTGCAAAATTTAATGTAAAGATTCTCGCAATTCTAGGAAAATCAAATCCTTTTTGCTAGAACGTAATCCAACGTTTTTGGATTTGTAGAAAATTTCTTTAGCCAGTTATTTCTAGATATTTGACTATATTTCTCTGAAACTGAAAGCATCTCCAACTATGGTTGATTTAATTTCATCTACCGTAAATTCTAAAGATTATTGTACAAAAATGCTATTGAAACAAGCTAGTTTATGAACTGCCTTTTTTAATGTTATTGTAGTTAAAAAAGCATTAAGCTCTATTTTTACAAACTATGACGTTTCAGCTTGCACCTCTGTGATTGCGACTCTTCCTTGACTCTCTCCTCCGCAGAGGCCTCTTATTTTTCGTGAAGGAGCCTCTGCAGATGAGAGAGCTTCCTTGACGCTCCCTGAAGTAATTAATAACTGAGGTCAACTTAGGTACACACGATCTAAATAGCATCAAATGAGTTCTTTTGACTATACTGACATTAGCTGTGATGCCAAGCCGTTAATCTTAAGCCAGGCCATAACACTTGAGTTTTCCTAATGTATGATATCCTTCTTCGTGTGATTGGTCCAAGTCTCCCAGTCTGATCTGTGTCACAGGCAGAGTAGACTTGTCTGTCAACAGACCGCTGTCCTCTCTCCAGCCGGTATCAGTGCCAATGTTATGACAATTACACTTTCTTCTTAGATCCGAACAAGAGTTTGTTACTCCGCATGCGCACATGTGGTCATGGCCTGTAGCTCCGCCCCAGTAGTTCATCCGTGTTCCATCACGTGACACCCACCAAGCATAACTATCATTTCTATCATTAATAAACTCGATGTCATTATTGCACTCAAACTTGATAAACTGTTCACAGTTCTGTGAGACTCGAGTGAGTGCTGCTAGCTGAGCGGTGCTGACTCCAGTGTATCGCACGTCTTTACTGTAACATCCTCGAGCACGACATTCAGGAGATATGTAATTAACATGGGTTCTGCTCTCACTATCGTGACTTATGACCGTCACGCCGACACCGCCCTTGTCACTCATGTCACAGTACACACTGAAAGGAGTCACGCCTCCTTTGCCATCAGGGTCAATCATATAATTACCTGAAGAGCTTCCACTGCGGCCCGATTTTATACTGCTGCAGGACATGGGTGTATTGGACACTTCAAGAACGGATGTTGCCTCGATAGAACGCTTAGAATTTTTTGCTACGCATAAATAAGTCCCAGCATCACTTGTGGAAACGCTTCGAAGAAGCAAAGTTCCGTTTGGATAAAGAACATGATTCTGAGGAAGATTTTGGCCCGCTCTTTTCCAACTGATACCCACTGAGCCCTGAGCTGCACAGTTCAATAATATAATATTGGAAACGAATGCAACATCTTTCACTGGAGGGGTTAAGGTAAATTTGAGTTCATCAACCACTGTCACTAGTGCAGCAGCAGAGTCCTCTCCAAGGAGATTCTTTGCCGCGCATGCGTAAGCCCCGCCATCAGCTTTTGTTATATTGCGTATGGTCAATTTTCCATCAGCAACAGAAGTCTTCTCTTTTGGTAATTGACTGAACGCTTTTCGCCACGTGATCGTTGGTGTCGGCTGACCAGTAGCTTGGCAGATCAGGCTCACGTTCTGTCCTTCTTCAACGATGACAGATGAGGGATTCTGAGTGATCACTGCGCCAACTAGATTAAAGAAACGACGAACAACAGTGAAAAAATGATAACCATTGAACTAGAAGGAAGAAGCAATTGAGAGAACTTAAGAGACGGGGCTTTCTTCATAGCTACATGTTGACCAGGAATACTAAATTCTAATGGAGTTTTTTTTTTTTTTTCATCCAGACGAAAGCTTACTTTCATAGCTAATAGCCGTACAGTCATGTTACCAATTGCAAATATAACATAGATACACAAAAAACAAAGCTGATTAAACAGTAGAGAAATATATTTTGAATGCCAATATTTCCTTTACTGTTCAGTCAGCCTTGCTTTTTTCGTTTATTTAAAACTTCATAGCTGATTAGTTCCCAGCCTCGATTAGGATCCGGTGGTTCTGTTTTGTTACGCTGATCCTTGCATACACAATTGAACCTCAATACAGTTGATAAATGTAATATGTACTTGTTACCCACCTTGAACAGACAACGAAGCCGATGACGTAATTTCTCAAGAATATTTCTTGCTACACAAGTGTACATTCCTTCATCTTGCGACGTCACACCTGTAATCATCAGGCCACCACGTGACGGCACAACTCGTTTGTCCGCGACAAGACTGGAATTTTGTTTCAGCCACGTGACTTTAGGTTCCGGGTTTCCTTCAGCCTCGCACTGAAACGAGGCTGGACCAGTTTCGTTTACCACCATAGACATCGGAGGTGCCACAATTGAAGGGGCTGAGATAGATTTACCAGGATCGCCCTTGGGTCCTTGGGGGCCTTGGTCGCCTTTAGATCCCGGAGTTCCCTCAATTCCCTGAGTACCTTGGTTTCCTTTAGGTCCCTGTGGTCCTTGCGGCCCGGGCGGTCCATGTTTACCTGGAGAGCCTCTGGGACCAGGCCTGCCTCGTCTTCCCCTAACGCCTTTGGGGCATTGAGCATTACAGACCAGGCTACTTAGAGCAATTAGAACTTCTCTTTTGATGTCGTCACGATCGATGGTTTCGCTGGTGTTTGTTTTCTTGTTTGTTATTTCCGGCACGTGGCGTTTGTTACGAATGTGTTGTGCTAGAAGGAAAATTACAGAATGAATCTACTTAGTTGATGTTTCACTCAGTCTACTAAACGGACTTTTCAGAGCTTCCGTAACGCACCAAACGGTTTAATTTGACAGTGCACAGAAGGATTGCTTCAGGGGCACCCAACGGAATATTTCGTTAAAATATCTGTTCGGAAGACGATTTGAGATCTAGAATTTTCGGAACATTCATTGTAAATTTTTTTGCTTGCATGCCTTTCCTAGGATTTTCGAATATCTAAAAAAATGGTATAATTGTTCATTTTTAACGGATTTTTTACTCTAAAAAGGTCACCTAGAATTTTCGGGAGCCTTTCTCTGGCTGGAATTTTCGAAAAGGTAAGTTTTGATCCCTATAACTTTCGGATCACTAGACTTTCAGCTAGGAAATCCGAACAGATAAAAAAATTTTAGGGGATAAAAATATGCCTTTATCTACCGTTTAAATACTAAAATACGTTCAACGGTGCTATCTTTAAGTGGTTTTGAACTATATTCTCGATGGGTGCCCCTGTTGCTTGAGATAATCTGCACCGAAACTATGGAATGTGCTACCATTTGACATAAGAAGGGCCAGCACTGTTCGTCTTTTTTTAAGCTCATTCATTCATTCGTAGTTGTTATTAAATTATTGTAATAAGGTTTTTAATGTTGTCATGCGCATTTGAACATTTCATGGAATTTGCTCGTTATAAATGTTATTGTTGTTATTGTTGTTGAAGAGGTGGACAGTGACTTACAACCTAAAAGGGTCGGAACTTGTTCAAAATATTACCGCTGATTTGATTTGTTCTGAAATTGTCGGGAAAACTTAAACCGTATGGCTTATACTTAAAAGCAACAATAGCTATAAAATCGACTTCTGGCCAGTAAACATACTTTTGAAATTAGCTTAGGTATTCATTCTTCACTGAAATGTTTGTGCTCAGTGTTTCAGTTTTTTTTGTAAAACAATGCCCACAGTTGTTGAAAAGAGAAAAACAATCACTTGTTAAATGTCTATTTTACTTCTCATTTTTCTGTAGGATAACTTTCAGTCTCACGCATAAATGTCACTGAATGCTAAATTTTGCCTCACTAAAGATGTACTGAATTAGCCTCCCGTGATAGGCCTTCAGCCATAGCAACATCGAATTTCCGTCAATCGGTATTATCAGCTTTAAAGGAAGTCGTATGAAATATTTATTAATGCTGAAAAGTACTTTCTATTAACAATTTTTCTTTGATACTGTCTTACAACGGGGAAGCGCATCTTTTTAGAAGTAAAACGCAATTTTTAACTCAGTTTTAAACCTCAAATTTGTTGTGCATTCATGAGATATTACTAGAATAAAGGGCGCTAGAATGCTCGGAATTATTTCCCCAAAATAAGAACTTGGGATATCTATTCACAGGAGTCATGTTTCAACTTCCTTAGTTTCAGCTGTAGCTTCTTTAGATAAATAAAATTCCTCGTATATAACTATCTTCTCAATCATTAAATAACTCACCTTTGTTTGAATCACTGTGTAACATTTTCATCACAGACTCATATTTTCGTCGTTTGCTGTGTTTCGTAGCTTGTGCTTTTCTTCTCTTTGTTGATTCAAGACTTGAAGCATTTGTCGATGAACGTGAAGTTCAAACTCGACGTGAATCAATCCCGCGAAGCAAATAACGGAGAGAAATATCGATGAAAATACCACCGAGTTGGAGACTGGGCGTGTCTTTGATATCTCCATAACACCGTCCGGTGAGGCTGCAAGAATTATCTAGTTTTGAAAAAAGTCTTCAAAATAGAGCGAAACTTATTTCTGTGTGCTCAAAGACAGACAATGTTTGTTGGCGCTGAGCTCTGACCTTCTTTGACCTTTTTTCCGGTTTCAGTTTGCATTGGATCTGTTTCAAACCTTTGGGATAGAGCTCTTTCATTTTTGCTGTCAATGTGCTATGTTCCAGAGGTGTGGGTATGGGGGTATGGGCGAGGGAATGGCATCCTCTATAGTAAAGTTAGGTCGTAATATAACGACTTACCAAGGGACTGGGAAATTGTGCTCGTTATATTACGGGTATGTTATGTCGACCTCACCCGTCTTATACAAACTGAGTGTCAATGTGACATATGCAGCTAGCCGATATACATTTTTAAATTTTTAATTTTTAACTCTTAACTGCAATTTTTATCTTTCACCTACTTTTATGATAAAATTTTATATTCTATTGTAATTTATTGATTTATTTATTTATTAATGTATGTAGCACGATTCTTCAGTTTTTCTTCTTCTTATAATTTAAGTGTAAATATTTTAACTTTAAATAGCTTAGATATATAATAATGTAAATAGTGTCCACAATTAGTTTTTTTAAGCTAAATACTTCAGACACTTTAATAAAGTATTTCATTCATTCGGAGTGTTGTCCCAATACATTATACTGTTAGTATAACGTTGGCCGGGCTGAACAATATACCGTTTACTATATACCTTAAGGTTACTATTTTTAGCGACTACTAATTTTAGCGATTTTTTGTGAGCAAGATTTAGCGACTATTAAATTTAGCCATTTTCCGAAAATTAAAAAAAAAAAAAAAAAACAATTTTAACATATACAGCTAAGATTAAGTTTAAACAAGGTCACTTAAAATTGAACGAACATTACCATTGTCAGAAAGAACAAAGTGAATTGCAAATGTTAAAAAGTCGTCCTCGTCAGAGAAATCAGACATATTTTCCACCATGCCGGCGATCCCAGCTCTCTCCCAACCCTTCTTAATTGTTGCCCTTACCTTCTGGCGTTGTCATATAGTTGAAAAGGGCCACTGTATTTAATTTTGTGTTCCTCTGACGGGCGGGGCTATTAAATTAATGGGTATTAAATTTGACCGAGACAAATTGTAACGAGCACTAAATTTAGCGATTTTGGCCCAACTCGCCAAAATCGCTAAAATTAGTTGCTTTGAGCGTACCTAGCGGCATATTGCTTTGAAGTATTTGTCGTGTGAATTACGATTTGCATATTTTGCCCTCAGTCGCTAGTCCAGTTCGAGCTAGTTCTGCTCACGCAACGACGTTGCGCGACAGAGGGAGAGGGCCAGAACTGGACTTATTTTTCCTTTGTTTGAAATATGTATGAATTTTTAAGGAAAAAACTGTACCTTCAGTACATGTCTGGACTGAAAAAATAATCTATCGTCTTGGTCGACGTGTAATTTTCCGATTATTGTTTCAGGGATCAACGTCAAGCCTGCCAATAAGGGTGGGGCAATGCTTGGCGCGCGAATTTCGGCAGGTTCCATATCTTCGCTTCTGTGGTGTGATTCGCCTACCGAGCTCACACACACTTCTGTAGTGTATACCGTATTTACTCGAATAAGCGCGGCGGCGTTTATTAAATTTTTCGCGCCTCAAGTCCGGCGCTTATGCGAGGGCGGCGCTTATTTAAAAATTGGACACCACAAACAATCTAATCTACCCGAAACTTCTGCAGTAACTAAAAGAAGGGACTTTGATTATTAGTATTCGCCTCTTACAGAAGAGAGTTGTTCTGCTTGCTGACCAAACAAAGTTCACGGCCTTGGGCAACGTTAACAGAACTACGTATTGTAAGAAATTTGGAATAAAAAATAATGGGCGAGCGGTTAAGTATAATAACTTGAACTGCGGACCATCGCTTTTGTCGAAAAGGAATTTCCAAAGCTGTTTAAGAGTTGCTTTGTAGTGCTATTTTCAGTTATACGCAATTCCTCGAATAAGCGCCGCATTGGGTCTGCGGCGCTTATTCGGGGGAGGCGCTTATTAACTTTTTTGTCCCAAATGCGGCGCTTATTCGAGGGTGGCGCTTATTCGGGGGCGGCACTTATTCGTGTAAATACGGAAAGCGTTCAACGAGACAGGAGCGGTAACCTGGTAGCCATAGTGAAGCGAGTGGGTAGCTTATGCAAAGCGGGAGACGAGAAGATGAAAAGAGGAGGTTCCCAAGGTGAAGAGAAATGGAAAAACTAGAAATTTATTTTTGCAATATTGGAGTTTTTGGTTAATATGTTTGCATTAGAAAGAACACAAAATTGCGGGGACCTCTTAATTAGTCAATTAAGTATTGGACGGGGGAGGGAGGGAAAAGTGACAGCGGGAGATCTGAAATTCCCTTTTCTTATATCTTTTACTCAAGGTTTCCAGCACTTATTAAATAATGTAAAAATTCAGCTTTTTATCCTCGGAGTTATTAAAGTTCTTTATTGGGACCTTGAGAAAAAATACTTTAGGAGGAAGAATTTCTGAATCCAGAAAGAGTTATATTGCCTTGGTCTCGGATACATTTTTTCTCCTTTATCAAATAACACGAAAAAGAATAAGCAGGGTATTTATATGTGCTTGATATTGTTACAGCAATTGCACTGAAATAAGAGTTTATTGACACATAGGAAATTACAGTGTTGGGACAATAAACTGTGTCGGTCTTGGTTTCATATGCCATTACTTGAAATCAAAAGGAATATTTTTTTTTTCAAATACTATCATAACTGGTAAATTTAATTGTCTATCCTTTGTTTAAAGGCTGTTAAAGCTAAAGCATAAAGTGTTATTCAATCCATACCAATTTTAAAGTTATAAAAAAATGATCACGTGTTTCTCTTTACGTTGGCTAAATTAATTAATAAACAGAGGCATAGATGATGATAAATGCAATGATATAAGTTCTATTTAACATACTCGCTGATGTCTGTTGTCTTTGTGAAGCAGCTGTCAGTAATGTCAAGCCATAACTTTTACGCCTGACCATAACACTTGAGTTTTCCTAATGTATGGTAACCTTCTTCGTTTGGGTTGTTTAAGTCTCCCAGTCTGATTTGTGTCAAAGGCAGAGCAGACTTGTCTGTCAACAGACCGCTGTCCTCAAACCAACCACTGCCACTGTTATCACAATTACACTTTGTACCACCAGTACAAGAATTTGTTACTCCGCATGCGCACATGTTGTCATGGCCTGTAGCTCCGCCCCAGTAGTTCATTTTTGTTCCATCACGTGACACCCACCAAGCATAGCCTTTCTCAATAAACAAGATGTCATTATTGCACTCAAACTTGATAAACTGTTCACAGTTCTGTGAGACTCGAGTGAGTGCTGCTAGCTGAGCAGTGCTGACTCCAGTGTATCGAACATCTTTACTGTAACATCCTGCACTTCCACATCCAGGAGATTTGTAATTAACATGGGTTCTACTCTCACTGTCGTGACTTATGACCGTCACGCCAACACCGCCCTTGTCACTCATGTCACAGTACACACTGAATGGAGTCACGCCTCCTTTACCATCAGGGTCAATCATGTAATTACCTGAAGAGCTTCCACTGCGGCCTGATTTTATACTGCTGCAGGACATGGGTGTATTGAACACTTCAAGAGCGGATGTTGCCTCGATAGAACGCTGAGAATTTTTTGCCACGCATGAATAGGTCCCGGCATCACTTGTGGAAACGCTTCGAAGA
>NC_135770.1:6608222-6748222 GCF_052425735.1 Oculina patagonica
ACACTATATTTCATAAAGAAATTTCTTTTCAACTTCAAAACAAAACAAAACAAAAAAAAGTCTAGAACCGCAAGAGCTTACGTTACGTTACGTATGGCAACCATATTTAAATTAATTTGTCTATGAAAAAATTCCATAAAAAATATTGGCCGTTATTGCACTTAACTGAGTACAGTGCAATAATTATCCATCACGCGATCGACAAACTTGCTTGTATATACGGTTCTGCATCTCATGATATCTGTTGGGCTCACCTACATTTGGTTTATTAAATTTTTCAGAATTCCCTTCCAGGTTACACGTTGCCATGCCATCGGTGTTAAAACGCTGTTTGAATGGTTAAATTAAACATGGGAAGTCACCGAAATGCAAAAAATTCCAAATTTATATAATTAACCTATCATGCATAAAAGAAGGCTTGGAAAAATATCCGTCACCGAATGGTTCTGCTGTAATTGAAATTTGGGCTTTCCACAAGTTGCTCGGCAACTTTTTGGCAACTTTTCATTTTTTGAGCAACTTGTTTTCTCTTCGAGCAACTTTTTTCCTCTCGAGCAACTTAATTGCTGCATATTGAGCAATTCCCAGACCGAATATCTTCCAAGATTATCCGAGTATTGTTCAAAGGCCATAACGAACGTCCCGAAAATTTACGAATTTGCCGAGGATTTTCGAGGAACATCTGAAGACGTTTCAACTTTCGGCTCATTCTGGACCTCATTCTGCATAGAAACATTACAAAACTCGTCAGCAAACACGACGTCATCGATATCTTCACGATTTTTCTCAGTTAAAGAATCCTTGTTATTTGACAAATTTTCCCCTTAATATTTTATGTAGATACTTCTTTTGCTGTCAAATTGCATAAAACTGGATAGAAATCTTACCCTCAAAGGGAAATTAGCATATATTTAGAGAAATTATCTTGATTATAAGCAGTGTCTTGGAGCAACTTTCGAGCAACCTTTATTATCAGAAGCAACTTTTTTGGTTTTGGAGCAACTTTTGAGCACCATTTCAAAACAATTAGTACGTGGAAAGCCATGCTTAATTGAAATTAATGGTAATTATGATCTTAATATATTTTGGTGAAAGTGGCTTCAACAGTAAGGTCTTGTGAAAAAATATGGCTTTTTGAGATTCATTATCTGCCATAACTACGCTGTTAGCTTTTGCAGTTTCAAAACATTTCACGCAGACGAGCCTGCCTAGCCTAGGGCACCACAAAGTTTTCTCTACCCAGGTTGCTTGTAACAGATTTAATTAAAAAAAAAAGTGCCAACCTTTTATTCTGGAAGACAAAGGACAGAAATGATTTTCATAAATAATTTTTACACCTGTCGAGCCTGAAAAAATTTCTTTCAGTGCAAAAAATTCAATGCAAACGTCACTGCGTGTCCACAGGAGTCTGACTAATTATTTATCCCATCGAGCGACTTGCAATTCTAGGTCAAGATTAAAGAAAAGAAAAAAAACTGCAAAAATTCGAAAATCCTGCGTTTTATTCCTGCTGTATTCCCCTATATTTAATACCCTCAAAATTATCCGACAAAACTTCATTAAATTTAACAGTTGGGCTGCCTTTGAAGAAATAACACCCTCTTTCGAAATTAAATAAAACATTTGCACTTTTCCACTGTCAATAGAAGCTGTAGCGTTCTAAAAGGACTCAAGAAATTCGTCCATGAGAAACATTTTAAGGCGTTATTATACGTTCTTTTGGAAGATTTTGTTTTCAAGGCACTTACACCAGGGATTTTTCCAAAAATTTTCGACTAACTCAGACACGATTAATAATACAATATTTGTAGGGAAAATTTTATGGCGTCATTTTTACGTGTATACAGCGGTTAGCTTTCCCACATCTCTGCTATTGAACTTAATGTAAAGCTAGCGAATTATTTGGCTAAATATTGAAACTATACTGCAACTAATATTTAGCATCATTCTCTGTTGCCGTCACTTTTCTTTGAACTCGAAACTAGTTGCCGTTAAAACGAACCTAAACTGGCATGGTGTGCAACAGTTCGATTACCGAAGTCTTCAGTTCAGTTCCCACAGCAGTCGAATGACTTCGGCATAAACTTTCCTGAAAGTTAGAATCGCAACGTTTTGGAAAATGTTTATTGTACCCTATAGTCGGAAATTTTCAGGTTGTTAAATGGTTTTTCACTTGAGTATTTGTCTTTTTCCCTCTCTCCTTCCCTTTGGAGACGAGATTGGTTTGTTATAAGCTTTAATAAACTTGGGTCACTGCTGTGTGGTGCGGTTAACTCTGCGCAGCGACTTCCCCCAAGCTCGTTGGCTACGTTGTTTATGAATATCGCTCGCTTACCGATACTCTTGTAGTCGGAAATTTTAAGGTTGTTAAAATTTAACGGTTTTCACTTGAGTATGCGAAAAATAGGGACTGCTCGTAGTCTATTGTCTTGTGTATCATGAAAACCTTTGTGTGTATTCAGTTTAGAAAGTTTAAGTAGAGAAATTTAAAACTTTTTTTCCAAGCAACGAATAAAATTTAAAAGAATCTCTTCGCACGGTCCCTCTGCTTTGTGATAATTAAAGAAAAGTTAGCCGACGTATTGGAGCCAGAATTTGACACGGCGACCGGAAACCCAATAGGAATAACGAAGAAAGTTCCGAAACATTAACTTCAGTACTTCTTTTCTTTTTCTTTTTCGATTCGCGATGAAGTTTGAGCTCACGATTCGATTGAAGAGAGTTGCACGATGCATTTATAGAAGATATAAATGTGGACATTGATACCACTCAAAAGGTAAACGCAATAGTGTATTATTTAACAAGTTGTATTTTATAAAGGCACTAAAGAGCCAAATTATATGACGATATTTTTCACTCCCTAGTCAGTTTCCGCCCTCACCGAACAAACTAAGTAAACGTTTGCTCTTCAGCTATGCAGTAGAAAATTTTACCCAAGGAATTACGATATTACCATTATCAGCTAGTTGGAAAGCCATTCTAATTGAAACCTTTAACTTTATAGCTTGGGCTAGGAATATAAACAGCAATTTACATACCATGGTGGTCGGCATCTGTGGGGCAGTGAAGCCAGCCTCCCCAAAGAACTGTTACCAACAGCAAAGGAATAGTAGGGAAAGGACGGCCCATCATTCTTTCTCTTGAAGTTTTTCAGACAGTAAAATCGCTTATTTTCAATGAAGACCTTTTCGTAGGGGGTTAACTTTGTTTCAATTACCTCAAGGGTGTGAGTATCAGCGCACCTGTATCACTTAGACAGGTTATCTTGAAATATAGTGGGCGTATTCGTCACAGGTAAAGTCGAATACAAATACAACGGAAGTGTTGCTAACAACACGAAAACACATTAGGAGCAGTGGTGGCGCATTTCAGCATACTTAGGTTTCAGAATAGAAAAATATTTATCTTTCATTCTTAGAAAAACAACAAGTATACGATGGAAAAGGTTTCTTATTCAAAGTTGTTCAAAAGGCTTTTTTAATTTCCTCCAGTTTGTCTACACATTATATTTACTTGTCCTGCACTAATTGACTTTTTCTACAGGTAATGTTTACTCGTCGGTTCATCTTTGGGTAAGAGCCAATAAACAGGTTCCATAAAGACAAATGAAGGCGCCCGTAATTAAAGAACAGCGTATTCAAATTGGTTAAGAATCGAATTAATTAATTGTTTAGTTCACTCAGCTCTTTAACAACAGATCTGGGAGAAAACTGTAATTTCAATTCTTCATCAACTCGCCGGGAATGAAAAAGCGGACGTTTTCTAGACGATATTTTTAAGAAAAAAATATTAAACTGGCCGTTTCTTTGAGGAACATTTTGCGACGCACCTGTATCACTTAGACAGGTTATCTTGAAAGAAAGTGGGCGTGTTTTTTACAGGTAAAGTCAAATACAAATAAAAAGGAAGTGTTGCTAACAACACGAAAACGCATAAGAAACAGTGGTGGCGCATTTCAGCATACTTTCTTTCAGAATAGAAAAAAATCAATTTTTATTCTAACGCAGTGATAGAAATAAGATTGGATGCTTAGAAAAACAACAAATACGAAGGAAACTGTTTCTAATTCAAAGATATTTAGAGAGCTTTTTAATGTTTGTGAGTTTGTTTACATATTATATTTACATGTCTTGCACCAGTTCGGTTATGGCTTAAACTACGGAAGTTCATGTCGAGATAGGTGACAGTTCTGTCGATTGCTTTCCCATAATTAGCGCTTCCCTACAGGAAGTTCTTACTCGTCGATTCATCTGTGAGTTATAGACAGATGTTTTTCATATTTACCCAATTAAACAGGTTCCATAAAGACAAATGGAGGCACCCAGAACAGTGTATTAATTAGTTAAGTATCTAGTTAATCAATTATTGCTTTCGACGGTAGGAGAACGCATCCTAATCTTGCGGTGGCCTGTGGTCCTGTGGTTGTCCTGTGAACGCGCAAGCGAAAGTGGTTCTATGAATCGTATTATGTATGTATGTCGGTATGTGGCAAGTTGGCCTTGATCTCATGTGATTAATAGACATTAGTAGAAACTCAGCTGTGTTCTATTAAAAATCCGCGAATCTGATTGGTTCTCCCACTGTTTTCTATTCGCCGATAGAAAACAATCGCGCGCGTGTAGCTCTTTAAGCGGTAAATTTTCTTGATTTTTGTCTTGAAAGTGCACAAAACTGTAGGTTTTGGACTGCAATCTTTTAGAGTTTCTACTAAAACAATTGGACTACTCGCCCTCGTTTTCTATGAGCGATAGTCAACTCGGCTGCGCCTCGTTGACTATTCTCTCATAGAAAACTCGGGCTCGTAGTCTAATTGTTACCGTATTTATTCGATTAAGCGCCCTGGGCGCTTATTAAATTTTTGGACCTTGAGGGTGGGCGCTTATTCGAGGTGGGCGCTTATTCGAGGCTGGGCGCTTATTAAATTTTCATCATTTTAGTTTTATTTAACTTTCCTACCTACAGGCTGGGCGCTTATTCTTGGTGGGCGCTTATTCGAGGTTGGGCGCTTAATCGAATAAATACGGTAATTGGAAAGCAATTAATTGCGTCACAGCAACGTCAACAAAGACAGCGCGCGCAAAAACAATTCATGAAGCCGATACGCTAGGCTGTAAACAATTTTTGTGTTCGACGGTAGGAGAACAAATTCTAATTTTGTGGTGGTTTGTGATCCCGTGGATGTCCAGTGAAAGTCGTTTTATGTGTTGGTCTATGTATCTTGGTATGTGGCAGGTTGGCTAATTAATGACGTCGCAGTTTCTTTGCGACAGGCCTGGGAACGAGGTTGATTCGTTCTAACGATCTTCTTCGGTTTGCGTTTTCGAGTTTGTCCTGTAAGTTGTACTGAAAAATAAACGTTTCGGCAGTCCTTCTTTTAAAAGAAGTAAAACATTGATGTGCTGCCTCGTGCACTGTTGGATTGAGATTGTTACTCTGATAGTTTCAAGTGATGTTGGATGCGCACTTTTTGTTGCACACGCGGTCGTTTTTAAATTCGTATAACGATATAAACAGTCGTGTAACTCGGATTACGTTTGCTAGCCTTATCTTGAGTACCTATCTTGGGTCGAACGCACTCCCCTAATCTCTGATTATTACTAGTTTAATTCTTTCATTAACAACAGATCTGGGAGAAACCTGTAATTTCAACTCTTCATCAACTCGTCGGGAATGAAAAAGCGGACGTTTTCTAGACGATTTTTTTTAAGAAAAAATATTAAACTGGCAGGAACTTTGAGCGACATTTAATAACACATTAAACATCTTATATAACGAATGGTGTTGTAGACGGCATTAACAAAATGCTGGGTTGCAAAGCTGCGATTGTCTCAGAACGCAAATTTCAGTGCAAAAAGAAATATGAATTGTGTATAATTTGAAAGTTACAGTTTTCTCTGTTACAATTAGCTGGATTTTAAGAGGGGTTTGCTCTACGGACCGACTAAGGTATGCAAGATAGCAAAGACCGATTTTCCCAAACTTTGCCAGAATAAAGGCCTCGGTAAACTAGTTCTAAAAATATAAGTTTCGGATCCTTAAGAATTTTTTTGATTTTTTAGTAGAATTTATAATATTTTGCCCGTGGCGGCACGCTAAATCAACGCCGAAATAGCGACTTTTGTGGAAGCTGTTATTCATATATTAAAAGCTTCCTAGAAAAAAATTACCAAGGAACTTAAAACCTTTCATTTCCTCTGTCTATAAGTGGTGTTCAAATTATGTGGAACAAAAACTGGAATTTTTAACGGAATTTTTAAGTTTATACATTTTGAAAGTCGTAGCAACAGCCGAATTATGCCTAAATTCACGGGTCAAAAAATCACTCTGGTACACGACTTTACCCTTTAAGACTATACGCCGTAGAAAGAGAAATTTCTCATCTACAGTTTCCACGAAAAATAAATTGGGATAAACGAAACGACGAATTTTGAAAGCGTTTTGAAAATAGGTCACTCGAGTCATACGAGTGACCTTTCGACCTTCCGTGTCAAAAACAACAACTAACGGAAGGTCTTCAAATGTTACGTTTCTTCGTTAAAAGACGTGTAATTTCCACTTTGTTGCATGCTTTTAAATAAAAGGAAACCAGGTTTCTTGCGGTGGAATTGCTTATTTGCTATGTTGGCGAATTTGTTCGAAACTTTCGCGAGAGTTTTGAAATGCGAGCTTATCTTCTGCTTTGAGCGGTTCCGGTACGTTGATTACCAAATTATACTTTCGAATCTGCTATCAACGAGAATGTGGCATCTACAACGAAGTAAATACCAAATCTGAGCAATATAGAAATATTTCTTACCTTTGTGATTTTTCCTAGTCCAGAAACCACATTATTCGTACCAAAATACGGAGCGAAATCAACCTCTTCACGTCTTCTTGTCGCACGCGATCCTGTTTCAATGTAACGTCCATGTTAACGATTAACTTGGCAAAACCGCATAATTCAACAGGAAGTACAGTTCACTAAGGCTTTCTTGGTAGTGCAGCAGCGCATTTTCCCGATCTTACTTTGAAATCTCAAATACTCGACGCTGTCAGCTGTGTTCTGAGATGTGATGTGAATGTGCAAAGCTAGACTGGATAACTCCAATTCACCCCGGAAGTGGCGCGGCCACGAAGAAAATTTTCAACTACCGATTATACTTGCTGTCACTCCAGTGCAGTTCATTTTGACAGAAACGACTGTGCCGGCTTTTGCTTATGGCGGCGTTCACTTGGAGTCTTTCTTCATAGTGCAGCAGCGCGTTTTCCCGGTGTTACTTGAATTGGGCATCTTAAATTCTCGACGCTCTCGGTCAACAGAAGTGGTCTTTTGCTTGTCTTTAAGGAATGTTAACGATTTGTAAAGTAAAGCCACAGGCTACCCAGCTGTACGTAAAGGTTGCTAATCAATTAAAAAATATATATTATACACAAAAGCAAAAACTTCGTGAGCATTTTGAGCACAGTAAAAGTTGCTTCATTGATCGACTTCATTAAACGGTAATTGAAAATATAGTTATATAGTAAACGAATGTATAGGTATATGTGTATTTAGTATATTTATTTTTTTTTGACGTTCTTATTGAAATTATGTTAAACTTTACAGGCAAATTCTATCGTCCATGCGACATTATTCAGCTCTAAGAAACTGCAGTAAAAAACATACCGTCATACATTGTACGTGCATTTAGTATAGATCCACAATGAAACATCTTTATTGTTTGGTTTATACCACATGGTCAGCAAGCTGTACAATTCAAGTGGAAAACAGATGTGGCAAATGTCTAAGCCTCTACTTACAGGCACTACCCTTTACAATTTCCTTCAACCAACCAGCTACTTCTCCAAAAAGCTAGCCAATTGTATTCAGATGACAATATGACATGTGTCTTACTCCCTACTAAGAGCCACACCCCTTTACAATCCCCTTAACCAACACACCTATACAGTTCAATGACAAAAAATGACAATTTGACAGGTGTCTTACTCTCTACTTAGAGCCACGTCCTTTACAAACTACCCTTTGGCGAACAAGCTATACAATTCAAGTGATAGCAGATGACTTTTTGCAGGTGTCTTACTCTCTACTAAAAGCCACACCCCTTTACAAACTACCCTTTGGCGAACAAGCGATACAATTCATGTGATAGCAGGTGTCTTACTCTCAACTAAGAGCCACACCCCTTCTACCCTCTGGCAAACATGATATACAATTGAATGAAAACAGAAGACAATTTGACAGGTGTCTTACTCTCTACTTAGAGCCACACCCCTTTACAAACTACCCTTAGCGAACAAGCTATAACAATTCAAGTGAAAGCAGATGACAATTTGACAGGTGCCTTACTCTCTACTTAGAGCCACACCCCTTCTACCCTTTAGCGAACAAGCTACAATTTAAGTGATAGCAGATGACAATTTGGCAGGTGTCCTACTCTCTACTTAAAGCTACGCCCCTTTACAAACTACCCTCTGGCAAACATGATATACAATTGAATAAAAACAGAAGACAATTTGACAGGTGTCTTACTCTCTACTTAGAGCCACACCCCTTTACAAACTACCCTTTAGCGAACAAGCTACACAATTCAAGTTATAGCAGATGACAATTTGGCAGGTGTCTTACTCTTTACTTAGAGCCACACCCCTTCTACCCTTTAGCGAACAAGCTATAATTTAAGTGATAGTAGATGACAATTTGGCAGGTGTCCTACTCTCTACTTAAAGCTACGCCCCTTTACAAACTACCCTTAGCAAGCGAAAAAGCTATAACAATTCAAATGATAGCAGATGACAATTTGACAGGTGTCTTACTCTCTAATTAGAGGCATGATCTTTTACAAACTACCCTTAGTGGACAAGCTATACAATTCAAGTGATAACAGATGACAATTTGACAGGTGTCTTAATCTCTACTCAGAGCCACCCCCATTTACAATCTCCTCTTAGTCAACAATCTATACACCCTTTCAAAATCTCACCCGGCCTAAGCCAACAAACTATACACTTAACAATCTTAGAAAACAGACCTCAACATGACTGCTGTCTTATTTGCTACAACAGCTGCACCCCTTTACAATCTCCTCTAAGGAGAAAAGAAACTCCGCTTTGCAGGTTGCGATGAATCCGTCCGTGGAAACGCCAAAGAACTCGCAAACAGTCTTGAGCATAGCTATACTCAATGCTTTCATTCTCCCCTTCTTGTGCATGTCACACAGGTTTAAGTTGTCATAAACAATGGGGTGTCGTAACTGCACGTCATCCAGTACAACCTGGCGGGCATCGCAAAACTCTTGCTCTACTTCCACAGCTCAAATATCTTCGTCGGAAGTTGCCACAGCGTTGCACAACTTAGCTGCCGTTCTTGAAAAGAACGACCGTATCTGCTGTGCAGTTAGGAATTCGTCTTTGGAGAACAACCTCGACCCGTCTGCTTTCTTTGCAAATCGCATATCTTTAGAAACTTGCTCAGGGTTTTGTTTGTGACCAGTTTCCTGCCCAAGGTTGAACTTGTCTTCTAAGTACTTCCTTTGAGTTTCACTAAATCGTTTGGGCTTTTTGGCTGTTTTCAAGGCCCAACCCTGGGGTAAGCCTGCTCCCTCCGTCGCCTCAACTTCAGTTGTTTCTAGTGCTTTTGCGGAACTGACATCTTCTTGAAGGAGTATGTGGTATGACTTCTTTGCTTTGTCAAGCAATGTCTCTTTTTCTGGCAACATCTTGCATTTGCCAAAGGACATATGCTTCTCCAGACTTCAATACCTCTGATAAACCTTTACACAACCCTCATTTGGGCAGGAAAACAGGACGCTGGAATCTTCCACCGCACCACTGTCGTTTTCTTGTTCTTTAAACGTTTCATCAAGGCATGGCTTCTATGAATTTTCTTGGGAAGCGCGGACGAAGCCACCAGGAGAGAACTGGCAGTCAAATCGGCAACTCTTCAGAATGTCAGGAACTATAAAAAAGGAATGTCATGGTTAAGTATGAAAATAAACTAAATCCCGCATAATTTTATACCCTAAGCTTTAAGTGTATATGACACAAAATCTTTTATTGGCTTTTTTCTTTCGTTGATATGTTTCGATAAAGGATTCATAGTTAAAATTTGTCCATAAAAAAATTTCCGTCATTTTTTGCCGCCGAAATGTCGCACTCTCAGCCATCTTGAAAATTCATCAAACAAGTTTAACAGTTCTGAGTTGGTGTGCTTTCCAGGCCTGGATTGCCTGGACGGCCTGACTATGTATGTAAGAGAAGTCTTCCGCCTCCTCGGGCGCAAGCGTTGATTTAGTTAAATATCGTTCGATACAGCAAAGTACTTCACTGATACTTTCACACTTCGAACACTTGAGACTGTGGTCGTGGGAACACAAGGAACTCAGCTCACTGTTCTTGCTGTCGCTAAGGGCATAGCTGCTACAATGGTCTGCAACAGAGCAGCACTCGGATATGTGCACCTGTTAAAACAGAAAGAGTCGCAATTTACATACCTTATTGGTACTTAATTTCGCGGGTCTATAAGACCCGTGAAACGTATTTTTAACGTTTTTGATATATTTTTACTAGTTTTAACGTACGTTGTGACTAATCGCAAAAAGAAAATCCCGAGAAATATTGTCTCGCAAAAAGAAAATCCCGCGAAATATTGTCTCGCAAAATCGCAAAATTTAGTACCAATAAGGTAACTTGTATGAATAGAACATCCACTTCCAATTTGGTTGCTTACAATGCACCTGTAGAAAAGAGACTGAGCAAAAACCATAAAGTGACAAAAGCGCTGGCGCTCAAATAAAGGTGGGGGGGGGGGGGGGGGGGATTGGTAAAGGTGTGGCTTATCTTCGGATTTAAATGTGCGTAACAAATACGTTTTGGTTTAATATTTGAAAAAGAATATGCTAGTAAATCAATCTTAGCCCGTAGGCTCATCTTTGGTAATGCTTATCCTATAATTGGGAAATATTTGGCTTCCGTCTGAATTTCGGAGTAGGGGTAGGGAGTATTTTCGAAATGTTGAGGCAGGTGCAATTATGAATACCAGACATATTATTTTCCAGCCGTGGTCATCATAACATTTTTCGTAACGACAAAGTGGGAGCAATAAAGAGAGAAAAGCGCATCACAGAACAAAGCAAAATAAAAAATAATAATTTGTGTTACCTTATAGTCAGCCTTCAAATATTCCTTCCCTTCCTTCAGGGATATCTCCCAGCCTTTAGCAGTCTCTCTGTCCAGTCCCCCTTTTTCTTTAAGCTGTTCCACCATTGAACAGAGATCTTCAAAACCTTTCGCACCGTCTGCTGCAACGTAATCCAGACCCTGCAAGGATTTCCTGGTACATGTAGTAGCCGCACAGGCCGACAAGACTCTTAGCATAGTTGCCGGGCTGAATGGAGTGAAATCTGTTTCCACACAGTAAGTCTGGTATTGCTTTACTAGTCTGCTGGGGATCATCGTCCTGATGACATTTGGTGTTTCTAGTATCTTCCCAGAGGAGAGGCGTAGGTATCGCTGCCCAAACGGAATATCCTTTATGACATGCGGACTAGTTATGTAAGTTAAAAAGTGGTCAAGCTGTTTTCTTTTTTCTGTTTTCATTCTCGGACTTTTTGCTCCGGGTACTTCGACTCCACGCCCATACTGAAGAGAATGCTGTCTTGCCATTTTGAACCGGTATTCGGTAAGGCCTGGGATGTAGCTCTGGATGTGTTTGAAAGTTGTGAGGTCCGCCATGATTGACAATATTTGACGTCTTGTTTCCCAGGATGATGCGTTTTCGTAAGACTCTGCCAGAGCAACAAGATATTTTCGCTCTTCAGGCTCGCCAATAACGAGTTCTTTTTCGACTGACCCGGAATTTCTCACGGCCTCCCAGAGGTAGCCTGCATCTCCTGGGGCGATAACATTAAGGCCAGCCACAATTACAGACTTCGCCTTGGATACATGGTTAGCTCTCGTACGTACGGTAGCTTCCTCCCAACGCCGTTTGTATGGCCCGACAGTATCAGTATCACATGAACGTAAGAAATCATTCAGTAGTAAACGTTTCGTGGTCAGGCTGGTTGTTGGTGTGTCGCTGCCGCTAGAGGTTTCGCTGCTTGCCGACTGTGAGTTTGGTTGATATAGGCTAGTCTCCTCTGTTGTCAGTTGGTAAACTAAATCGCCAAGTGTAGAATCAGGCTGAGACAGATTTTCTTCTTCTATCGTCAGGTGACAGATTGAGTCATCAAGTTGAGAGTCGGGCTGGCACGGACTATAGTCTTCTATCTTGAGGTGGTAGATTGAGTCACCAAGTTGTTGCATGACTTCTGAACTAGCTGCATCTGCTCTCTGTGTTTTAAACAGAAAAAAATTATGTTCACTTGGGAATAAAAAGGCAATCCATATGGCTATGCCAGCAAGTAAAATAGCTTGAATGATAACCTTTACTGCGTACAAGTGAAGATGAGTTAGTAGAAAATAACTTGGTCGGTGGATTTTAAAAAAAACCCATTGAGTTGCGGCAGCAGCAGCTGCAGCGACCACAGTTAAGATCAGCAATCAGGGTCTGGAAGGGGAGGTCCTCATCCCGCATTCCCGCTCCTTTTTTCACGCGAATCCCACATCCCGCACTTTTTTCCATGGTTATCCCGAATCCCGTTTTTTTCCCTCAAAAATGCATAAGAAGTCTATTTTCTGCAAAAGCTGATAAAAATATAATGTAAAATGTAGATATTGTCATGCATCTTGCGTCCAGTTGAAACAAAATACTCTCTGCTGTGTGCCCATCTGGCGCTTACTTGACAGTTTCAAGGAGACACCACTTAGCACTCGCCTGGTTGATTTGCTTTAGCTTTCGCCGGTTGAATGTTTATTCGGGTCGTGACGGTTTCCCGAATTCCCGACAGACAGGCAAAAAATCCCGCATCCCGTGCCCAAATTTTGGTGAATCCCGCTTCCCGGGGAGCAGTCAAATCTCGTATCCCGTCTTGATATTTTGCTTTTTCCCGAATCCCGCACCGTATTTTGGTCAAATCCCGGATCCCGAAAATACCCTTCCAGACCCTGAGCAATGAGTAACCTCCTCTGTAGCTGATGCATATTACTTACCTTTGCGATATTCTCTGATATGTCCTCTTCAAGTTCTGGGCCACATTGATCTTCGATAGGTGAAATTGCAGATTCTTGGGCAATGCTTTCTATAGGAGATGACTCCTCCAGCTTTCTTCGACATTGTGTGCATATTCCTAAGGAGTTAAAAAATGGCTGGATTTCATGTTCTACCTAGCTAGAATGTATAACTAGAAAATCTTTGATTTCTTGTTCTTATTCGTTTTCCTCCGTTTCGTGCTGAGTCAGTGGCCGATCCAGACCTTCAGCTAAGTGGGGCCCCCGATCATCCAGGCCCTGGAATAAGAGAGGGGTCAGCTCTGGAAAATAATCTTTCTAAACCCTTCGGGGCTTAATTTGGTCTCAATATAGTTAAAAAGCAACTCTTTATTTTGTGTATTAATCAATGCGTAACGGACGGATTTTGACCAAGACTACCACTTATTTCGGTTTAATATGGAGTAACAAAAAGTATCAAACGTGTAAACGTGTTATATGGCGGAAAACTTACGTGAGCCTACAGGAAGCACTTTACTTGGGTTAAATGGTGGAGTAGTTTGGCATGAGAAAGAGATATTCCTCTTACTCCTGATACTGACTTCCCATGCGAAGACCATCCACTTGGAGCGGCACAATTTCTTTTATTTGAACGCCATCTGATGCCAAACTTGTCGCGGTGTCATGGGCAAATTGTGAGTTTGAGATGATCTTCGCCCACATTGAAAATGCCTTTTTAAAAGCAAACAATCAAGGCACTGTGCTTAACAACATTTGACAATATTCTCTTGATAATTGTTTTTACCATTGATGACACGTCACTGCATTCATATGTTGTATCCTTTCACTACAGTCTAAGTAAGCTATTTCTCTTCTTTTGTGAGCTAAGCCAAAAGGAAACTGGGTACTAGAAACATAGTCCACTTTCGTCACGCATTTGTCACGCATTCGTCACGCTTCAATTCCACGTTTAAAAGTCGCTATGCACCTGCCAGGCGCGGTGACCCAACGGTTAGTAGCTCCGAACCGAGCGCTCCAAGTTCGAGCCCTTACCGGGGTCACTGTTGTGTTCTTGGGCAGGACACTTTACTCTCACAGTACCTCTCTCTACCTTGGGTACCGGCGAGTTAATGATGGGGATAACCCTCTGTTGGACTACCATCCTAGGCTACCCATGCCACGGGAACCAAGATAAGCTCCGGGTGTAATTTATGGTCCACTATTTTTGTATGCAGACCTTACTTAATCTTACATAAAAGTAAAGATCAGTAAAAGTGTTATCCTAATTGTTGGTAATAATTAATTATTACTGTGCCTTCACCTGCTTCGTATTCACTTTATTGTTCTAAAATTTAGTCAGATTCACGAGAATCATACATGTCTTGGGTGCTTGAGAATAAAACTAAGCGGGTAATTATTAGTTACTAACATATCCGTACAACTACAACATACCTGCTCGTGCTAGTAATAGCTTTGGCTCCGAGTCTATAGAAGCGTTTCGAACGCCGTATGCACGTAGATGTCCTTGTATGTCTTTGGTACATTTAGCAATGACGACACTATTCGAATTTGCCGGATTGTCCACACTAGGACCACATTCTCCCCCTGCAATCTGTCCATATTCACACGCGGCCATAAGCAAAAGCCGGCACAGTCGTTTCTGTCAAAATGAACTGCACTGGAGTGACAGCAAGTATAATCGGTAGTTGAAAATTTGCTTCGTGGCCGCGCCACTTCCGGGGTGAATTGGAGTTATCTAGTCTAGCTTTGAACATTCACATCACATCTCAGAACACAGCTGACAGCGTCGAGTATTTGAGATGTCAAAGTAAGATCGGGAAAATGCGCTGCTGCACTACCAAGAAAGCCTTAGTGAACTGTACTTCCTGTTGAATTATGCGGTTTTGCCAAGTTAATCGTTAACATGGACGTTACATTGAAACATGATCGCGTGCGACAAGAAGACGTGAAGAGGTTGATTTCGCTCCGTATTTTGGTACGAATAATGTGGTTTCTGGACTAGGAAAAATCATAAAGGTAAGAAATATTTCTATATTACTCAGATTTGGTATTTACTTCGTTGTAGATGCCACATTCTCGTTGATAGCAGATTCGAAAGTATAATTTGGTAATCAACGTACCGGAACCGCTCAAAGCAGAAGATAAGCTCGCATTTCAAAACTCTCGCGAAAGTTTCGAACAAATTCGCCAACATAGCAAATAAGCAATTCCACCGCAAGAAACCTGGTTTCCTTTTATTTAAAAGCATGCAACAAAGTGGAAATTACACGTCTTTTAACGAAGAAACGTAACATTTGAAGACCTTCCGTTAGTTGTTGTTATTGACACGGAAGGTCGAAAGGTCACTCGTATGACTCGAGTGACCTATTTTCAAAACGCTTTCAAAATTCGTCGTTTCGTTTATCCCAATTTTTTTTTCGTGGAAACTGTAGATGGGAAATTTCTCTTTCTACGGCGTATAGTCTTAATGGGTAAAGTCTTGTACCAGAGTGATTTTTTGACCCGTGAATTTAGGCAAAATTCGGCTGTTGATACGACTGTCAAAATGTATAAACTTAAAATTCCGTTAAAAATTCCAGTTTTTGTTCCACATAATTTGAACACCACTTATAGACAGAGGAAATGAAAGGTTTTAAGTTCCTTGGTAATTTTTTTCTAGGAAGCTTTTAATATATGAATAACAGCTTCCACAAAAGTCGCTATTTCGGCGTTGATTTAGCGTGCCGCCACGGGCAAAATATTATAAATTCTACTAAAAAATCAAAAAAATTCTTAAGGATCCGAAACTTATATTTTTAGAACTAGTTTACCGAGGCCTTTATTCTGGAAAAGTTTGGGAAAATCGGTCTTTGCTATCTTGCATACCTTAGTCGGTCCGTAGAGCAAACCCCTCTTAATTAAGTGTCATTATGGGAGAAAGTGTTTCAGACCTTAGAAGTCGGGGTCAATCGATTTTCCTGAAACTTACTGCAGAAGTTGGCCTTGATGAGATATTCCAAAAGCCATTTGGGTTTGGTTTTCTGACTTTTACTTTCAAAGTTACAGGGGTGGTCTCATATTGAGCCTTCAAATCATGAAAAATCCTGTTTTTGAAGGTGTAAGTTTGCACTTGTGTAAAATCAAACACACAAAACCTTCTGAATAAATAATTCTAATGGGTGATAACTGGAGTTTTTTTTTTTACCCAGACAATACAGTCATGTATTATAATGCAAATGCAACCCAGATACATGAAAAGGCTTATACAAACAGTAAAGGAATATATTTTCGAAAGCCAATATTTCCTGTTTACTGTTTAGTCAGCCCTTCGTTTTTGCTTCATTAGGATCCGGTGCTTCGGTTTTGTTAAGCTGGTCCTTGCTTACACATTTGAACCTCAATACAGTTGATAAATGTAATAGTTGTTACTCACCTTGAACAGACAACGTAGCCCTTGACGTCATTTCTGTGAGCTCTAACCCTTCTTTGACCTTTTTCCGGTTTCAGTTTGCATTGGATCAGTTTCAATTCTTTAGGCTAGAGCTGTTTCACTTTGCTGTGAATGTGCCGCATAACTCATTTCTAGAATTCACATTCCTGTAGTTTCTTTTATCTCACAACATTTTTAAAACATAACGTTGCGTGACAGAGGGAGAGGGCCAGAACTGGACTTATTTTTCCTTTGTTTGAAATATGTATGAAGTTTTACCGTACCTACAGTACATGTCTGGACTGAAAAAAAATCTATCGTCTTGGTCGATGTGCAATTTTCCGATTATTGTTTCAGGGATCAACGTCAAGCCTGCCAATAAGGGTGGGGCAATGCTTGGCGCGCGAATTTCGGCAGGTTCCATATCTTCGCTTCTGTGGTATGATTCGCCTACCGAGCTCACACACACTTCTGTAGTGTATACCGTATTTACTCGAATAAGCGCCGCGGCGTTTATTAAATTTTTCGCGCCTCAAGTCCGGCGCTTATGCGAGGGCGGCGCTTATTTAAAAATTGGACACCACAAACAATCTAATCTTTCCGAAACTTCTGCAGTAACTAAAAGAAGGGACTTTGATTATTAGTATTCGCCTCTTACAGAAGAGAGTTGTTTTGCTTGCTGACCCAACAAAGTTCACGGCCTTGGGCAACGTTAACAGAACTACGTATTGTAAGAAATTTATAATAATAAATAATAATGTGTGGAGAGAATTAACTCAGAAAAAAATTCTGAGTTCACAGATGGGATTTGAACCCACGACCTTCCGTACACTAGTCGGACGCTCTAACCACTGAGCTAATTTGGAATAAAACCACTGAGCTAATTTGGAATAAAAAATAATAGGCGAGCGGTTAAGTATAATAACTTGAACTGCGGAGCATCGCTTTTGACGAAAAGGAATTTCCAATGCTGTTTTCGAGTTGCTTTGTAGTGCTATTTTCAGTTATACGCAATTCCTCGAATAAGCGCCGCATTGGATCTGCAGCGCTTATTCGGGGGCGGCGCTTATTAACTTTTTTGTCCCAAATGCGGCGCTTATTTGAGGGCGGCGCTTATTCGGGGACAGCGCTTATTCGTTTAAATACGGAAAGCGTTCAACGAGACAAGAGCGGTAACGTGGTGGCTATAGTAAAGCGAGTGGGTAGCTTATGCAAAGCGGGAGACGAGAAGATGAAAAGAGGAGGTTCCCAAGGTGAAGAGAAATGGAAAATCTAGAAATTTATTTTTGCAATATTGACGTTTTTGGGTAATATGTTTGCATTAGAAAGAACACAAAAATGCGGGGACCTCTTTGGGCCGGGGGAGGGAGGGAAAAGTGGCAGCAGGGGATCTGAAATTCCCTTTTCTTATATCTTTTACTCATGGTTTCCCGCACTTATTAAATAATGTAAAAATTCAGCTTTTTAGCCTCGGAGTTATTAAAGTTCTTTATTGGGACCTTGAGAAAAAACCTTTAGGAAGAAGAATGTCTGAATCCGGAAAGAGTTATATTGCCTTGGTCTCGGAGACATTTTTTCTCCTTTATCAAATAACACGAAAAAGAAAAAGCAGGGTATTTATATGTGCTTGACAATGTTTCAGCAATTGCACTGAAATAAGAGTTTATTGACATGACACATAGGAAATTACAGTGTTGGGACAATAAACTGTGCCGGTCTTAGTTTCATATGCCATTACTTGAAATCAAAAGGAATATTTTTTTTTAAATACTATCATAACTGGTAAATTTAATTGTCTTTCCTTTGTTTAAAGGCTGTTAAAGCTAAAGCATAAAGTGTTATTTAATCCATACCACTTATAAAGTTGTAAGAAAATGATCACGTGTTAACGTTCCTTTTTACGTTCGCCAAAATAGTTAATAAACTGAGGCATAGATGATGATAAAAAATGATATAAGTTTTATTTATTATACTCGCTGAGGTCTGTTAGTTTTGTAAAGCAGCTGTTGGGATCTCAAGCTCTTTTTACGCCTGACCATAACACTTGAGTTTTCCTAATGTATGATATCCTTCTTCACTTGCACCATTCAAGTCTCCCAGTCTGATTTGTGTCACAGGCAGAGCAGACTTGTCTGTCAACAGACCGCTGTCCTCTCTCCAACTACCGCCACTATTGTAACAGTTACACTTTTTACCATTGGAGCAAGAGTTTGTTACTCCGCATGCGCACATCTTGTCATGGCCTGTAGCGCCGCCCCAGTAGTTCATCCGTGTTCCATCACGTGACACCCACCAAGCATAATCGTTCATTATGAACCCCACGTCATTATTGCACTCAAACTTGATAAATTGTTCACAGTTCTGTGAGACTCGTGTGAGTGCTGCTAGCTGAGCGGTGCTGACTCCAGTGTATCGCACATCTTTACTGTAACATCCTGAACCACCACATCCAGGAATGTTACCAACATGGGTTCTACTCTCACTGTCGTGACTTATGACCGTCACGCCAACTCCACCTTTGTCACTCATGTCACAGTACACACTGAAGGGAGTCACGCCTCCTTTGCCATCAGGGTCAATCATGTAATTGCCTGAAGAGCTTCCACTGCGAGTCGACTTTAAATCGCTACAGGATGATATGGATTTGAGCACTTCAACACCAGATGCTGCCACGATAGAACGTTAAGAATTTTTTGCTTCGCAAGTATAAGTCCCAGAATCACTTAAAGACACGCTTCGAAGAAGCAACGTTCCGTTTGGATAAAGGACATGATTATGAGGGAGATTTTGGCCCGCTCTTTTCCAATCAATGTCCACTGAGCCCTGAGCTGTACAGTGCAGTATCACATTGCTAAAATCTGATACAACAATTTTCACTGGAGGGGTTAAGGTAAATTTGAGTTCATCAATCACTATCACTAGTGCAGTAGCGGAATCCTCTCCAAGGAGATTCTCTGCCGCGCATGCGTAAGCCCCACCATCTGCTTTTGCAACATTACGTATGGTCAATTTTCCATCAACAACAGAAGTCTTCTCTTTTGGCAAATGACTGAACGCTTTTCGCCACGTGACTGTTGGTGTCGGCTGACCAGTAGCTTGACAGACCAGGCTCACGTTCTGTCCTTCTTCAACGATGACAGATGAGGGCGTCCGAGTGATCACAGCGCCAACTAAATCGAGGAAACAAAAACAAAAGTAATAAAACGATTGGGTTGGGAGAACTTGACAGACCCGGGACTCTCTCCGTGTGACATGTTGGCCAGAAAATGTATTTTCTACTGGTATGCAGTCAATACAGTTCATTAGCAGGTTTTTTGGTTATTTATTTCGCTGTGTATGACACGCCGCTTGGGCGTGTCCCTTGGGTATCCCTGATTGTTTTGATTAGGTATTTATAGACTGTTCAGAGTTGTTCAGTCCTCTCGCTTTCGCATTCCATGCTGACATTGAAGTTGTAAACCCGATGTTTTGCAGCAAGAGTCTTCAAATCCAGAGTTAGTCAATCAAGCGTTCTCCCTGTTCAAGAAATACCTGTCGTCCCAGTTCGGATAGACAAATAAGAATTCGGAGGAAAGTCGAAATTATAAGCTGTTCGAGTTGAACGTTCGCTCAGCTAAAGATCAGCCTGGATAAACCGTCAGAAGTCCGCAAGCTGGTAACGGAAGGAGGGCAGCTCACAACGACGCGGCAGAAGACGATAAATCTCGCGGATAGAAGCAAAGACGAGTGTTTGGCTCTACTGGTATACGAGTCGGACGAGCTTGCTTGTCAGAAGATGCAAAGGGAATTAATTGTCGGTCGAAAAGAAGAAGACGGATTCGGAGGCTAATTTCGCAATATTTTCAAGAAGTTTTAACCAACTAGCAATTTAGCCTTCTCGCGGTAAGATCTTATATTTTTTACTTTGTGATGTCTCGCGTAGGTTGGATTGCCTGAGCATCCAACCATCATTCCTTTGGTGTGTATGTTTTGCAGTATTTAAGAAGAAAACAATTTACGTTCGTTTGAGCGTAGCGAATTAGAACGTAATACTTAATTCTTTTAGGTGAAAAATTTACTGAGTTTTCACCCAGACGATAACTTTCTTCTATAGCTAACAGCTGTACAATCATGTTACTAATTGCAAATACAACCTCGATACAGTTGATAAATGTGATATTTCTTACCCACCTTGAACACATAACGAAGCTGATGACGTCATTTCTCCAAGAATATTTCTTGCTACACAAGTGTACTCTCCTTCATCTTGTGACGTCACATCTGTAATCATTAGACCACCACGTGACGGCACAACTCGTTTGTCCGCGACAAGACTGGAATTCTGCTTCTGCCACGTGACTTTAGGTTCCGGGTTTCCTTCAGCCTCGCACTGAAACGAGGCTGTATCAGTTTCGTTTACCACCATGGACATCGGAGGTGCCACAATTGAAGGGGCTGAGATGGATTTACCAGGATTGCCCTTGGGTCCTTGTGGGCCTTGGTCACCTTTAGGTCCAGGTGTTCCCTGATTTCCCTGAGTACCTTGGTTTCCTTTAGGTCCGTGTGGTCCTTGCGGCCCGGGCGGTCCATGTTTACCTGGAGAGCCTCTGGGACCAGGCCTGCCTCTTCTTCCCCTGATGCTTTTGGGGCAATGGACATTGCAGACCACGCTACTCAGAGCAATTGTTTTGATGTCGTCACGATCAATGGCTTCGCTGGCGTTTGCTTTCTTGTCTGATGCGTAGAACTGGCGTTTGTTTCGAATGTGTTGTTCTGTAAAAAAAAAAAAACACAAGATGACTTTGCTTTTCGCAGCTTCCGTTACCAAAAGTCAAATTTGACATTGAACAAAAGGACTTTATAACATAGCTAGCAGAACCGCGGAATCAAATTCAGTATGCGAGCGTGCACAATAACCAATAGTGCACGCCGATAGCGTGAGCTCTTGCGCGAGTTTTTGGCGTGGCTTTTCATGTACATCTCCATCGGCAATGTTATAAAGCAATTGGTTCATGCTTTAAGTTGTGCTCTATCCAGTAATAGTACACTTGGGAAGTTTGAAGAGCACTCAAGAAGCTTCTTTTGTGCTATCCAATCTTCCCGAGTGCACCATGCACGAACCAATTGTTAAGTATAAGTTGACGAAGTCGACAGCGACTTAGAACCTGTTAAGACTTACCTGACGATAAATCTCGATCGGAACTCAGGCACTCGAATTGATACCTCCTGATTTCATATGTTTGGAAATTAGCCGGTCCCAGGCTCTCGGTTTGTCGGGGAGGGCGAAAGAAAAGCGGTCTCCCCTCGTCTTTTCCCCGCTCGCCCGCTTTTTTTGCTCTCCCCCACAAACCGAGAGCCTGAAATAGGCAGAAAACCAAAATAATCGTATTACTTGTATTGCAAAGGAGTACAAACTCTCACAAGTGCTATAAAATAGACTTCTGATTGGTAAACTTCTTCACAGAATGCTTGTGTTTCATTTTAGTGTCCACTTTTGCTAAAAAATAACTAAAATTCATACTATAGGAACAACATCAATTTTAGTTAGAAGCTCATTTTTCTGTAGGCTAACTTCAAGTATCGCGCAGAAATGTCACTAAATGCTAGCATTATTTTTTAAACTTTTGCCTCTTTAAAGAAGTACTAATGGGCCTACAAGGGTAGGCCTTCAGCTAGCCTCCCACGCAGTCGTTTTTAGGGGCGATCGTGTTTCACTTCTCCCCACAAAAACACGATCGCCCCTAAAAACGACTGCGTGGATAGCTAGATAGCCTTCAGCCATCACGACAAAAGGTCCAAAAGAAGTTGTAATGCTGAAAGGATTGTACATTATAACAGCATGTAGTTACTTGATACTGTCTTACAAGAGATGTAGAATTAATGCAATGTTTTACTCAGTTATCAGGAACTTTAAACTTGTCGTGAATGAGGTGTTTAATACTAGAATAAAAGGGCGCTTGAATACTCGGAATTGTTTCCCCAAAATAATAACACGGGATGGCGATTGACAGGAGTCATGTTTCAACTTCCTTAGTTTCAGCTGTAGCTTCTTTAGATAAATAAAATTCCTCGCCTATAACTATTTTCTCAATCACTGCATTTCTCACCTTTGTTTGAATCACTGTGTAACATTTTCATCACAGACTCATTTTCGTCGTTTGTTGTGTTCAGTGGCCTGAGATTTTCTTCTCTTTGTTGATTCAAGACTTGAAGCATTTGTCGATGAACGCGAAGTTCGATCTCGACGTGAATCAATCCCGCGAAGCAAATAACGGAGAGAAATATCGATGAAAATACCACCGTGTTGGAAACCGGTCGTGTCTTTGATATCTCCATAATACCGTCTTGGCTGCGAGAATTATCTAGGTTTGAAAACTTCTTCAATATAGAGCGAAACTTATTCCTGTGTGCTCAAAAGACAGATAATAACACAATGTTTGTTGGCTCTGAGCTCTAACCCTTCTCAGTTTGACCTTTTTCTGGTTTCAGTTTGCATTGGATCAGTTTCGAACCTTAAGGCTAGAGCTGAATGTGTCATGTTCCTGTAGTGTGGGGTGGGGGTATTGGCAAAGAGTTGTATTCTACAGTACAGTACAGGGAAATCGTGCTCGTTATATTACTAGAACGTTATACCGATAACGTTGGCCGGCTGAAGAATGTACCGTTCGTTATATATCAGCTTATATCGGCTGGGGCTTCGTTATAAAATCATTCGTTACATCGGGTTTAATTGTTTGCTTAAATTTAAGAGGATCGGTTGGAGTCTCAGAATATTGCTTTGATGTTTTTTTCTATAAGTGTGACAACTGTAGAGTTGCAGATTTTGCCCTTGGTCCAGAGTCGGCTCACGCAACGACGTTGCGTGACAGTGAGAGGTCCAAAACTGGACTAATTTTGCCTTTTGTTTAGGAATATGTATGAATGAATTTTTAAGTGGTAAAAGGTTCCTTCAGTTCACGTCTGTACTGAGAAATAATCTATCGTCTTGTACGACGTGCAATTTTCCGATTATTTTTGCAGAGAACAACGTCGTACTTGCGAATAAGGGTGGGGCAATGCTTGTTCGCGCGATTTTCGTGCATGTTCCATATCTTCGCTTCTGGGGCGTGATTCGCTTACCGAACTCACACACACGTTTGTAGTGTATAAGCGTTCGAGACAGGAGCGGGAAACTGGTTGTTATAGTAAAGTGTGTGGGAACCTTATGTGAGACGAGAGGGTGAAAACAGGGGCTCCCAAGGTGAAGGGAAATAGAAAAACGTGAAATTTATTTTCGCAATAATGGAGTTTTTGCGTAATAATATTTTTGCATTAGAAAGAACACAAAGAGGCGGGGACCACCTAGTTAACTAAGTATTTCGAGAGGGGAAGGGGGGGGGGGGAGTGGCAGCAGGGGATTTAAAATTATCTGTTAGCAGAACTTTTGGAGTATTCAAGTTCTTTATTGGGACCTTGAGTAAAAAACCTTTAGGAGGAAGAATGTCTGAATCCGGAAAGAGTTATATTGCCTTGGTCTCGGAGACATTTTTTTCTTCTTTGTTTAATAACATGAAAAAGAATAAGCAGGATATTGTATATGTGCTTGACAATGTTACAGTAATTGTACTGAAATAAGTGTTTATTGACACATAGGAAATTACAGTGTTGGGACAATAAACTGTGTCGGTCTTGGTTTCATATACCATTAAATCTAAAGGAGTCTTTTTCTCAAATACTGTCATAACTGGTAAATTTAATTGTCTTTCCTTTGTTTAAATGCTGTTAAAGCTAAAGCATAAAGTGTTATTCATTCCATACCCCTTTTAAAGTAATAAGAAAATGATCACGTGTTCCTTCAGTACGTTCGCTAAATTAATTAATAAACTGAGGTATACATGATGATAAATACAATGATAGAATTTATATTTATCGTACTCGCTGAGGTCTGTTAGTTTTGTAAAGCAACTGTCAGTGATCTCAAGCATTTTTTGTTTTACGCCTGACCATAACACTTGAGTTTTCCTAATGTATAATATCCTTCTTCGTTTGAGCGATTCAAGTCTTCCAGTCTGATTTGTGTCACAGGCAGAACTGACTTGTCTGTCAACAGACCGCTGTCCTCTCTCCAACCACTGCCCCAGTTGCCACAGTTACAGTTTCTGCCACTTTCTGAACAAGAGTTTGTTACTCCGCATGCGCACATTCTGTGATGGCCTGTAGCTCCGCCCCAGTAGTACATCTGTGTTCCATCACGTGACACCCACCAAGCATAACCATCAGCAATGGACCCTGCGTCATTATTGCACTCAAACTTGATAAACTGTTCACAGTTCTGTGAGACTCGAGTGAGTGATGCTAGCTGAGCAGTGCTGACTCCAGTGTATCGCACATCTTTACTGTAACATCCTGCACCACCACATCCAGGAATGTTACCAACATAGGTTCTACTCTCGCTGTCGTGACTTATGACCGTCACGCCGACACCGCCCTTGTCACTCATGTCACAGTACACACTGAAGGGAGTCACGCCGCCTTTGCCATCAGGGTCAATCATATAATTACCTGAAGAGCTTCCACTGCGACTCGACTTTAAATCGCTACAGCTTGACATGGGTTTCAGTACTTCAACAGCAGATGCTGCCTCGATAGAACGTTGAGAATTTTTTGCTTCGCAGGTATAAGTCCCAGCATCACTCGAAGAAACGCTTCGAAGAAGCAAAGTTCCTTTTGGATAAATTACATGATTCTGAGGAAGATTTTGACCCGCTCTTTTCCAATCAATGTCAACTGAGCCATGAGCTGTACAGTGCAGTACTGACATTGCTAAGATCTGATGCAACAACTTTCACTGGAGGGGTTAAGGTAAATTTGAGTTCATCAATCACTGTCACTAGTGCAGTAGCGGAATCCACTCCAAGGAGATTCTTTGCCGTGCATGCGTAAGCCCCGCCATCTGCTTTTGCTATATTGTGTATGGTCAATTTTCCATCCACAACTGAAGTCTTCTCTTTTGGCAAATGACTGAACGCTTTTTGCCAGGTGACCGTTGGTGTCGGCTGACCAGTTGCTTGGCAGACCAGGCTCACGTTCTGTCCTTCTTCAACGATGACAGATGAGGGCTTGCGAGTGATCACTGCGCCAACTAGATTACAGAAACGAACAAATAACAGTTATTAAACGATATAATTGAGCAAGGAGGAGGAAGCAAATGAGAGATTTTGACAGATTGGGAAATTTCTTCATAGCTACATGTTAACCAGAAATACTAAATTCTAGTGGGTTATAATTTAATTACTGGATGTATTTGTTGTTTTTTTTACCCAGACGATAACTTTGTTTTATAGCTAATAGCCGTACAGTCATGGTACTTATTGCAAATACAGCCTAGATACAAGGTGAGGTAAGGTAAGTTAAAAAAGTCTTTAAAATACGTGTTAAATTACAATATTTAAAACGATTAAAAGTACAAAATGTCTGTAAAATTATCATTAAATGCAAGTACTGCATTGGCAGCCACCAAAGTTAAAACAAAAAAGCAAAGCTGATTAAACAGTAAAGGAATATATATTTTGAAAGCAAATGTCTCCTTTACTGTTAAGTCAGCCTTGCTTTTTTTCGTTTATTAATTTAAAATTTCATAACTGATTATATTCTCCATTAGGATCCAGTGGTACTTCAATTTTGTTACGCTGGTCCTCGCCTGCATAATTGATTCTCAATACAGTTGATAAATGTAATACTTGTTATCCACCTTGAACAGATAATGTAGCCGATGACGTCATTTCTCCAAGAATATTAAATGCCACACAATTGTACGTTCCTTCATCGTGTGACGTCACATCTGTAATCATCAGACCAGCACGTGACGGTACAACTCGATTGTCCGCGACAAGACTGGAATTCTGTTTCAGCCATGTGACTTTAGGTTCCGGGTTTCCTTCAGCCTCGCATTGAAACGAAGCTGTACCAGTTTCGTTTACCACCATGGACATTGGAGGTGCCACAATTGAAGGGGCTGAGATAGATTCACCAGGATCGCCCGTGAGTCCTTGGGGGCCTTGGTCACCTTTAGGTCCAGGAATTCCCTGAATTCCCTGAGTACCCTGAATTCCTTTAGGTCCCTGTGGTCCTTGCGGCCCGGGCGGTCCATGTTTACCTGGAGAGCCTCTGGGGCCAGGCTTGCCTCGTCTTCCCCTGATGCTTTTGGGGCATTTGACATTACAGACCATGCTACTCAGTGCAATTTGCACTTCTTTTCTGATGTCATCACGATCGCTGGTTTCGCTGGCATTCGTTTTCTTGTCTGCTGTTTCCAGCACGTGGCGTTTGTTACGAATGTGTTGTCCTGCAATGAACATCACAAAATGAATCAAAACTACTTAGTTGATGTTTCACTCAGTCTACTAAACGGGACTCATCAGAGCGTTTGTTACGAACCCAGTGCAGAAAAGGATTCTATGAGTTAAAGAGGTGAACAGTGTCTTACAACATAAAATGGTTAACAAGAACTTTGCGTAAAATCGAGATCGGAACTCGAAATTGGCAGAGAATATAATCAAATTCAACTTATTGCTTGTACTGAACAAAAGTGCGAGTACTACAAGTCCTATATAAAATAGTGTTCTGGCTAGTAAACATACTTCTAAACTAGGCTTTTGCTTTTCATTCTTTACTAAAATGCTTGTGCTCAATGTTTCAGTTTCTCTAAAAACAAGTCCACAGAGGTTGAAAGAGGTCTTGAAAAAACGAATAACAATCACTCATTAAATGCCTGTCTCTTTTCTCATTTTTCTATAGGATAACTTTAAGTGTCACGCAAAAATGTCACTGAATGCTATTTTTAATGTTGTTGCCTTACTAAAGTAGTACTGAGTTGGCTTCCTTGGGTAGGCCTTCAGCCATAGCGACATCGAATTTCCTCACTCTGTATTATCTTTAAGGAAGTCGTAGGTAATATTTATTAATGCTAAAAGGATAACTTTTTAGTAACATCTTTCCAAAATTTGCTGTGTTGCCTCGGTACCTATCTTGGGTCGAACGCACTCCCCTAATCTCTGATTATTACTAGTTTAGTGTAAATCGCAATTTTTTTACTTAGTTATAAACTTCAAATTTGTTGTTCAATAGTTATTTAATACTAGGATATAAGGGTGCTAGAATGCTCGGAATTATTTCCCCAAAATAAGAACATGGCATGGCGATTCACAGGAGTAATGTTTCAACTTCCTTAGTCTCAGCTGTAGCTTCTTTAGATAAATAAAATTCTTCGTATATAACTATCTTCTCAATCATTGAATAACTCACCTTTGTTTGAATCACTGTGTAACATTTTCATCACAGACTCATTTTCGTCGTTTTCTGTGTTTCGTAGCTCGAGCTTTCCTTCTCTTTGTTGATTCAAGACTTGAAGCATTTGTCGATGAACGTGAAGTTCGATCTTGACGTGAATCAATCCCGCGAAGCAAATAACGGAGAGAAATATCGATGAAAACACCACCGTGTTGGAGACCGGGCGTGTCTTTGATATCTCCATAACACCGTGCGGCGAGGCTGCGAGAATTATCAAGCTTTGACAAAAGTCTTCGATATCATAGCGAAACTTGTGCTTGTGTGCTCAAAGGCAGACAAAAACACAATGTTTTTGTGCGCTTAGCTCTAACCCTTCTTTGACCTTTTTCCGGTTTCAGCATGCAGTGGATCAGTTTCAATCCTAATTGGGCTAGAGCTGTTTCATTTTTCCGATCAATGTGTTATGTTCCGGTGTTGTGTGCTGGGGGGGGATTGGTGAAGAGTTGCATTCTACAGTACAGTAATATTGCAAGATAAAGGGACTGGCAAATTTTGCTCGTTATATTACGGGTTCGTTATACCGGAGTATCGTCCCTATACATTTCACTGTTAGTGTAACGTTGGACGGGCTGAACTGAATAAACCGTTTGTTTTATACCGGCTGCGACTTTGTTATAAAGTGATTCGTTACATCGGGTTCAATTGTTTGCTAAAATTTTAGAGGAGAAGTCGGAGTCTATAAACCTAGCGGCATATTGCTTTGAAGTATTTGTAGTGTACATAACAATGTAGAGTTGCAGATTTTGCCCCTAATCAAGTTCGGCTCACGCAACGACGTTGCGTGACAGAGAGAAATAGAGGGCCAGAACTGGACTTATTTTGGCCTTTGTTTAGGAATATATATGAATTTTTGCCAAGGGGAAAAACGCACCTTCAGTACATTTCTGGATTAAAAAATGCGCTATCGTCGTGGTCGACGTGCAATTTTCCGATTATTGTTGCAGGGATCAACGTCGTGCCTGCCAATAAGGGTGGAACAATGCTTGGCGCGCAACTTTCGCGCAAGTTCCATATCTTCGCTTCTGGGGCGTGATTCGCCTACCGAGCTCACACACACTTTTGTAGTGTAAAGGCGTTCAAGGAGAAGGAGCGTGAACCTGGTAGCTATAGTAAAGCGAGTGGGAACGTTAATTGAGGCGGAAGACGGGAGGGTGAAAAGAGAGGTTTCCAAGGTGGAGGGAAATGAAAATTTATTTTCACAATATTGGAATTTTTGCGTAATATTTCTGCATCAGAAAGAATACAAAGAGGCGGGACCTCATAGTCAACTAAGTATATATGGAGAGGGGAAAGGGGGTGGGCGTGGCAGCAGGGGATCTGAAATTCCCTTTTCCCATATGTTTTACTCAAGGTTCCCTGTGCTGAATAATGTCAGTAAAATTCAACTTTTTAGCCTTGGAGTTATTCAAGTTCTTTATTGGGACCTTGAGAGATAAATGAAAACGAAATCCGGGCTTAGTTACATAACTTTGGTCTCGGAGCGTTCTTTCTTATTTTCAAATAACATGAAGAAGAATACGCAGGGTGGTGTATATGTGCTTGTCTTTGTTACAGCAATTGTACTGAAATAAAAGTTTATTAACACTTAGGAAGCTACACTGTTGGGTCGGTCTTAGTTTCATCTACATAAAAACTAAATGAATATTTTTCTAAAATGCTATCATATAATCTGGTGAATTCAATTGTCTTTTGTTTCTTTAAATGATGTTAAGGTATCACGGAAGAAAAATTGGCCTTTTCGTTCCAAGTGAAATTGTGTGCAAACCATCAATCGTAACCCCAATAAAGTATATATTTTCTGAAAGCTTATTGAATAAAGATTGTAATTTTGGATTTTGTTTTGATCATATAGACCATAATAAGCAACATCAGCATTTTGTTTGCAATTATAATGTTGCGCAACTTTAGGTTTATTTGAGAACACATTTACACGAGAGCCAAAACTTTTATGTGGAATTTGATCTACATATATTGGTCTAAAAAACGGTGCCTCAGATTTTTCTTTTCTTGCTCCATTAATTTTTTATGAATTTTTAAACTTTAAAATTGCATTTTAGGGCTTCTTTGGGATTAAAAATTCATAAAAAATTAATGGAGCAAGAAAAGCAAAATCTGAGACACCGTTTTTTTAGACCAATATATGTAGATCAAATTTCAGTTGTGCAACATCATAATTGCAAACAAAATGCTGACGTTGCTTATTATGGTCTATATGATGTAAACAAAATCCAAAATTACAATCTTTATTCAATAAGGTTTCAGAAAATACATACTCCATTGGGGTTACCATGAATGGTTTGCACACAATTTGACTTGGAACGAAAACGCCAATTTTCCTTCCGTGATACCTTAAAGCTAAAGCATAAAGTGGTATTTATTCAGTACTATTTGAGTAAGATCACATGAACTGCTTTTACTTTCGCTAAATTAATTAATGAACTGAGGTATGCATGATGATAACTTAAAAATGCAGTCATATAAGTTCTCTTTATCATACTTATGAGGTCTGTTGGCGTTGTAAAGCAACTGTCAGTTATGTCAAGCTATTAATCTTACGCCTGACCATAACACTTGAGTTTTCCTAATGTATGAAATCCTTCTTCGTCTGACTGATCCAAGTCTCCCAGTCTGATTTGTGTCACAGGCAGAGCAGACTTGTCTGTCAACAGACCGCTGTCTTCAAACCAACCGGCCTTGCCATAGTTATCACAGTTACACTTTCTACCACCAGTACAAGATTTTGTTACTCCGCATGCGCACGTGTTGTCATGGCCTGTAGCTCCGCCCCAGTAGTTCATTTGTGTTCCATCACGTGACACCCACCAAGCATAGCCTTTCTCAATAAACAAGATGTCATTATTGCACTCAAACTTGATAAACTGTTCACAGTTGTGTGAGACTCGAGTGAGTGCTGCTAGCTGAGCGGTGTTGACTCCAGTGTATCGCACATCTTTACTGTAACATCCAGCACGACCACATCCGGGAGATTTGTAATTAACATGGGTTCTACTCTCACGGTCGTGACTTATGACCGTCACGCCAACGCCGCCCTTGTCACTCATGTCACAGTACACACTGAAGGGAGTCACGCCTCCTTTGCCATCAGGGTCAATCATATAATTACCTGAAGAGCTTCCACTGCGGCCCGATTTTATACTGCTGCAGGACATGGGTGTATTGAACACTTCAAGAACAGATGTTGCTTCGATAGAACGTTGAGAATTTTTTGCCACGCATGAATAGGTCCCGGCATCACTTGTGGAAACGCCTCGAAGAAGCAAAGTTCCGTTTGCTTAAAGAACATGATTCTGAGGGAGATTTTGGCCCACTCTTCTCCAACCAATGTGCACCGAGCCCTGAGATGTACAGTGCAGTATTGCATTACTGTAAAGGGATGCAACAACTTTCACTGGAGGGGTTAAGGTAATATAAATTTGAGTTTATTGATCACTGTCACTAGTGAAGTAGCGGAATTCTCTCCAAGGAGATTCTTTGCCGCGCATGCGTAAGCCCCGCCATCTGCTTTTGCTATATTACGTATGGTCAATTTTCCATCAACAACTGAACTCTTCCCTTTTGGCAATTGACTGAACGCTTTTTGCCACGTGACTGTTGGTGTCGGCTGACCAGTAGCTTGGCAGACCAGGTTCACGTTCTGTCCTTCTTCAACGATGACAGATGAGGGCTTCTGAGTGATCACGGCGCCAACTAGATTGAAGAAATGACAAACAACAGTGATGAGACGATAATCATTGAACTAGAAGAAAGAAATAACTGACAGATTGGGCACTTTCTTCATAGCTACATGTTGACCAGGAATGCTAAATTCTAATGGAGATTTTTTTTCATCCAGACGAAAGCTTACTTTCCTAGCTAATAGCCGTACAGTCATGTTACCAATTGCAAATATAACATAGATACACAAAAAGCAAAGCTGATTAAACAGTAGAGAAATATATTTTGAATGTCAATATTTACTTTACTGTTCAGCTAGCCTTGCTTTTTTCGTTTATTTAAAACTTCATAGCTGATTAGTTCCTGCCTTGATTAGCATCCGGTGGTTCTGTTTTGTTACGCTGGTCCTTGCTTATACACGTCAATTGAACCTGAATACAGTTGATAAATGTAATACTTGTTACCCACTTTGAACAGACAACGAAGCCGATGACGTCATTTCACCAAGAATATTCCTTGCTACACAAGTGTACATTCCTTCATCTTGTGACGTCACATCTGTAATCATCAGGCCACCACGTGACAGCACAACTCGTTTGTCCGCGACAAGACTGGAATTCTGCTTCAGCCACGTGACTTCAGGTTCCGGGTTTCCTTCAGCCTCGCACTGAAACGAGGCTGTACCAGTTTCGTTTACCACCATAGACATTGGAGGTGCCACAATTGAAGGGGCTGAGATAGATTTACCAGGATCGCCCTTGGGTCCTTGGGGGCCTTGGTCGCCTTTAGGTCCTGGAGTTCCCTGAATTCCCTGAGTACCTTGGTTTCCTTTCGGTCCCTGTGGTCCTTGCGGCCCGGGCGGTCCATGTTTACCTGGAGAGCCTCTGGGACCAGGCCTGCCTCGTCTTCCTCTAATGCCTTTGGGGCATTGAGCATTACAGACCAGGCTACTTAGAGCAAGTCGCACTTCTCTTTTGATGTCATCACGATCGATGGTTTCGCTCGCGTTTGTTTTCTTGTTTGTTGTTTTCGTCACTTGGTTCTTGTTACGAATGTGTTGTCCTGCAAGGAACATCACAGAATGAATCTACTTAGTTGATGTTTCACTCAGTCTACTAAACGCGACTCATCAGAGCTTTTTTTACAAACCCAGTGCAGAAAAGGATTCCATGAGTTAAAGAGGTGAACAGTGTCTTACAACATAAAACGGTTAACAAGACCTGGCAGAGAATATAATCAAGTTCAACTTATTACCTGTACTAAAAAAAAGTGCGAGTAGTACAAGTCCTATATAAAATAGACTTCTGGCTAGTAAACATACTTCTAAACTAGGCTCTTGCTTTTCATTCTTCACTTAAATGCTTGTACGCTCTGTTATAGTTTCTATAAAACAAGTCCACAGAGGTTGAAAGAGGTCTTGAAAAAACGAATAACAATCACTCATTTTAATGAGTGATTGTTATTCGTTTTTTCAAAAATGCCCGTCTCTTTTCTCATTTTCTGTAGGATAACATTAAGTGTCACGCAAAAAGGTCACTGAATGCTATTTTTAATGTTGTTGCCTTACTTAAGTAGTACTGAGTTGGCTTTCTTGGGTAGGCCTTCAGCCATAGCGATATCGAATTTCCTCACTCGGTTTTATCTTTAAGGAAGTCGTAGGCTATATTCATTAATGCTGAAACGGATAACTTTTTAGTGACATCTTTCCAAAATTTGCTGTGTTGCCTCGGTACCTATCTTGGGTCGAACGTACTCCCCTAATCTCTGATTATTACTAGTTTAGATGTAAATCGCAATTTTTTACTCAGTTATAAACTTCAAATTTGTTATTCAATAGTTATTTAATACTAGAATAGATAGATATTGGGTTTCCACTGTACTGATATTCACTTCAAGTGACTTGCAATCTGAAAAGGTTAACAAGACCTTAGGATAAATCGAGATTGGAACTTACCACCGCCTTATTTTTTTTTTCAAAATTGATAGAGAAACAAACTAACGGTATGGCTAGAACTGAAAACAGTGTGAGTAGTACAAATGCTATAAAATAGACTTTCAGTAAACATACTTTTAAACTAGGCTTTTGCTTTCCATTCTTCACTGAAATGTTTGTGCTCAGTGTTTTAGTTTCTTAAAAAAAATACCTAAAGTTGTTGAAAAAAGAAAACAATCACTAATTAAATGCCTGTCTCTCTTCTTATTTTTCTGTAGGCTAACTTAAAGCGTCACGCAAAAATGTCACTGATTGCTATTTTTAATGTTGTCGCCTTACTAAAGTAGTACTGAGTTGGCTTCCTTGGGTAGGCCTTCAGCCATAGCGACATCGAATTTCCTCACTCGGTATTATCTTTAAGGAAGTCGTATGTAATATTTATTAATGCTGAAAGGATAACTTTCCAATAACATATTTTCCTGATACCGTCTTACAAGGGAAGCGCTTGTTATTTAGGTGTAAAACGCAATTTTTGTACTCAGTTATAAAACTTCAAATTTGTTGTGCATTAGTTTTTAATAGAATATAGGGGCGCTAGAATACTCGAAATTATTTCCCCAAAATAAGAACATGAGATGGCGATTCACAGCAGTCATGTTTTAACTTCCTTAGTTTCAGCTGTAACTTCTTTAGATAAATAAAATTCCTCGTCTATAACTATTTTCTCGATAACTGTATTACTCACCTTTGTTTGAATCACTATGTAACATTTTCATCACAGACTCATTTTCGTCGTTTGCTGTGTTTCGTAGCTCGAGCTTTTCTTCTCTCTGTTGATTCAAGACTTGAAGCATTTGTCGATGAACGTGAAGTTCGATCTCGACGTGAATCAATCCCGCGAAGCAAATAACGGAGAGAAATATCGATGAAAACACCACCGTGTTGGAGACCGGGCGAGTCTTTGATATCTCCATAACACCGTCTGGAGAGGCTACGATAATGATCAATCTTTGACAGAAGTCTTCAATTATAAAGCAAACGTGTTCCAGTGTGTTCAAAATACAGACAAAAACACAATATATTTGTTGGCGCTGAGCTTTAACCCTTCCTTGACCTTTTTCCGGTTTCAGCTTGCATTGGATCAATTTCAAACCTTTGGGCTAGAGCTCTTTCATTTCTGTTGTCCATGTGTCATGTTCCTGTGGTGTGGGGTGGGGGTATTGGTGTAGAGTCGGTATTCTACAGTACAATACTAGTAAGAGGGTCCTGAAGGGGTAAAATGGGAGCTGGGATTTGCCTCTTTTTGGGCTGGGAAAATGGGATTCGTGCACTGGGACTGGGATTTTACCACTGGGAATGGGAAAAAACACTTTGAAAAATGGGAATGGGATTTCACTTCTTTGTGAAAATAAAGTAAAAAACAGGTCTCCACGGACTCCCCATGTGCCTTGTGGTCGCAGGCGTCGCATTAGCGCCTTCAAATTATATTTTTTCTCTCACAAGCATGTATTTAAAGGATTTACCCTTTTTAAAAAAAGAGCTGATCGGAGGGTTTTTTAAAATTTGTTTTCAGCATTAATTTTGTATAAGGCTCCAATGCTCTCATTTAATTCAACAAAATTGTCAGGTCAGACATGTCAAGAGCGTAGTTTTCGTCACTGGCACGATCGTCGTCTTTGGTGGTGCGATGTCGTGATAATCTTCCATAACCGGCGGAGCAGGGGGGAAGGGGTATGCTGTGGCCCCCCGAAACGAAAATTTGGCGGGTGCACGCAGCCCCCCCCACGTTTTGGTGCCAAAAATATCGCAAACACAGCGTAAAATAGGTTTGTCAAGCTATTCCGTCTCGTGAGTGAGCTAAAACATCTTTGAAACTTCCTTGGACATCCTTGGAAAACTTCGTTTACCTTCATAATAGTTCCAAAATGATCGGAAACGTTTGTATGGACTTCGAACAACAATCGGAGATTCATCGGAAATCTGCGGTGTAAGAAAAACTCAAACAACAAAAGGTTGATAGAACGGAAAAAAATTGCTCCAATATGATAACCTGTCGAGTATTTTTGGGACAGTCTCAGCCCCCCCCCCCCCCCACCCCTCCACGTTCCAAAACGCTACGCGCCGCCGCCGCCTCTGTCTTCGACACCGTTGTTTAGAGGTATTGTGTCAGAGAGTCGTGAAAGACAAATATTTCTGCAACTTTTTACAGTGGCTAACAGTACTGGCGGTTTCGAGTCTTCGCGATTCTCTTCAGCTGTTGAGGTAGAAATGTGTTCTCAATTCTACTCCCGGCAGTAGAATGTTTTGTGACCTTTTTATAGATAGATCGTTAGGGTTGAGGATCGAATGTGAATCCTTTAAAAACATAGAACGGCGACCACAAGGCACATGGGGAGTCCGTGCAGACCTGTGTTTTACTTTATTTTTTTGTTTATGAACTGGGATTTCGACCAAAATTAGCCTGGGAACTGGGATTTGATGCCTGGGAACTGGGATTTGGACCAAAATTGGGCTGGGAACTGGGATTTAGGACCCCCCTTCAGGACCCTCTAGTAAGAGCGGGGCATTACCAAGGAACTGTGGAATTGTGTTCGTTATTTTTAGCGCTCGTCATACCGGGCTTCTGTTTCGACACATTGTTATTTGGCTGGGCTAAAGAATATCTTTCGTCCGATAAGCCAGGGACTTAATTATATAGGGGCTTGTCATATCATGGCTTCAATGTATACTGATAAACCTTTAGGGGATCGTTCGGTCGGAGTCTAAACACTTAGCGGCATTGCTTTGATGCATTTGTATAGTGAAGAACATTGTAGAGTTGCAGTATTCGCCCTTTGCCTATGACTGGGTATGTTTTTTACGATGGCGAAAAAAAACGCACCGTCAACACATGTCTGGACTGAAAGATTAGTCCTCTTCAGGTTGACGTGCAATTTTCCGGTTATTGTTTCAGGGGACCTAAAGCTTCCATTTTCAAGAGCAAAACCAACGTCATGCCTGCGAATAAGGGTGGAGAAATGCCCCGCGCGTGATTTTTGCGCAGATTCCAAATCTTTGTTTTTTGGGCAAGTGATTCGCCTACCGAACACACACACACACACACACTTTTGTAGTGTATAAGCGTTCACCGAAACTGGAGCGGGACAAGGTGCTATAGTAATGGGCGTGGGAACCTTATGGGAGGCGGGAGACGAGAGGGTGAAAAGAGGAGGGAGGGTGGGGGGAGGGGACGGGCTCACATGGTGAAGGGAAATGGAAAAAAGTGGAAATTATTTTTCGCAAGAATGGAGTTTTTGCGTAATATTTCTGCATTAAAAAGAACACGAAGAGGCGGAGACCACCGAGTCAACTAAGTATGGGAGGAAGGGGGGGGGGGGAGTGGCAGCAGGGGATCTGACATTCCTTTTTCTCATATTGTTTTACTCAAGGTTCCCTACACTCAATAATGTAAAAATTCAGCTTTTAGCCTTGAATTCTTTGAGCTATTCACGTTCTTTATTGGGACCTTGAGAAAAAAAATAGGAGGAAGAATTTCTGAATCCGGTTGGAATTATATTACATTGGTCTCGGAGACATTTTTTCTTCTTTGTCAAATAACATGAAAAGGAATAGGCAGGGTATTGTATATGGGCCGGAATATGTTACAGCAATTGCACTGAAATAAGAGTTTATTGACACATAGGAAACCACAGTGTTGGGGCAATAAACTGGGTCTGTGTTAGTTTCATCTACATTAAATCAAAAGGAATATTTTTTCTCAAATGCTATCATAACTGGTAATTGTTTGTCCAAATGCTGTTAAAGCTAAAGCATTAAGTGGTATTCATTCCATACTGTTTGTCACGTTTCAGTGTTACTACTAAGATCACATGCACTCCTTTTTACTTTCGCTTAGTAATTAACTAATAAACTGAGGTATACATGATGGTAAATGCAATGATATAAGTTCTATTTATCATACTCGCTGAGGTTTGTTAGTTTTGTAAAGCTACTGTCAGTAATGCCAAGCGTTTATTTTTACGCCTGACCATAACACTTGAGTTTTCCTAATGTATGATATCCTTCTTCGCTTGAGGCATCCAAGTCTCCCAGCCTGATTTGTGTCACAGGCAGAGCAAACTTGTCTGTCAACAGACCGCTGTCCTCATACCAACCATTGCCCCTGTTGTCACAGTTACACTTTATACCACCAGTACAAGAGTTTGTTACTCCGCATGCGCACATCTTGTCATGGCCTGTAGCTCCGCCCCAGTAGTTCATCCGTGTTCCATCACGTGACACCCACCAAGCAAAACTCTGCTCAATAAACTCCATTTCATTATTGCACTCAAACTTGATAAACTGTTCACAGTTCTGTGAGATTCGAGTGAGTGCTGCTAGCTGAGCAGTGCTGACTCCAGTGTATCGCACATCTTTACTGTAACATCCACCGTAATGACATCCAGGAATGCTAGGGCCAACATGGGTTCTACTCTCACTGTCGTGACTTATGATCGTCACGCCAGCACCGCCCTTGTCACTCATGTCACAGTACACACTGAAGGGAGTCACGCCTCCTTTGCCATCAGGGTCAATCACATAATTACCTGAAGAGCTTCCACCGAAAATTGACTTGAATTCGCTACAGGAGGTATAAGGCCAAGAATCGCCCTTGGGTCCTTGGGGGCCTTGGTTTCCTTTAGGTCCTGGTGTTCCCTGAATTCCCCGAGTACCACGGTTTCCTTTCGGTCCGGGAGTTCCCTGGATTCCCTGAGTACCTTGGTTTCCTTTAGGTCCTGGAGTTCCCTGAAATCCCTGAGTACCTCGGTCTCCTTTTGGTCCGGGAGTTCCGTGAATTCCCTGAGTACCTTGGTCTCCTTTTGGTCCGGGTGTTCCGTGAATTCCCTGAGTACCTTGGTTTCCTTTAGGTCCTGAAGTTCCCTGAATTCCCTGAGTTCCTCGTTCCCCTTTAGGTCCCGGAGTTCCCTGAATTCCCTGAGTACCTTGGTTTCCTTTAGGTCCCTGTGATCCTTGCGGCCCGAGCGGTCCATGTTTGCCTGGAGAGCCTCTGGGACCAGGCCTGCCTCGTCTTCCCCTGATGCCTCTGGAGCAATGTACATTACAGACCTGGCTATTTAGAGCAAGTCGGAGTTCTTTTCTGAGAACTTCGCGATCGATGGTTTTGCTTGCGTTTGCTTCCTTATCTGTAGTTTCCACATGGCGTTTGTAACGATTGTGTGGTCCTGCAACTGAAAAATATTGCGGAAATTTTCTGTTGAGATTACATTAGATAGAAGACGAAATTTTAAAAAAAATTAAAGTTTAGAGCCGGGAAGGGCTACAAGATTAAACAAAAATTAAAGTTGTTAACGAGTGTCCTGACGACAGCTACGAAATTAAAACAATGATTTGTCCCGTTGTTTGTGGAAGCGATACGGTTATCTTAAATGCGTCTGTGCGCGCGGTAACAAAGTAGGATGGAACACCTACGATCTGATCCGGAACTGAGCTTGCAAAATGTCAATTTCTATCGTTTTCGTCCCTAGAGTCGCTTGTACTTCTCGGTCGTCTGAGCCTGTGTACGAGAAACAAGTGGATCTGGGAACACATGACTTGATTGGCAATATCACTCGATGAGAGACGTGCCACTTTAGAGGTTCTATCTTTCGAACGCAAAATCGCGAACAGTCTAAGATATTACATGGATCTCTAAAGCGCTGTGTCATTCGGGAATTCTCCAACACGAATCGCAGAATGAGTAGAGTTTTATCTAATTGCTTATTTTACCGATCTAAAATATTCAGCCTGGCAAGATGCATTACATCTAAGTGATGCTAGTGAGCGCTGTTGAATTGATTCAGTCTTATTTACTCAGAGTCTTCATACTATTCAAACTACGCCTTTAGTGACTCTTTTTAAAATTCGCAGGAAATGTCACATATTCTTCTGTATCGACTTGCCAATGATGTGGAAATTAATCCTGGGCCTTTCTGTTGCTAATCGTATCTATAACAAAATTCTCGATTTTGATTGGTTCTGCGCGCGCCTATTTGTCGCGTAATCGGCGCGCGATCACGTGGGTGTCCAATTACAGGTATCCAATTTGAGCAACTTCAAATTGGATACCTGTAATTGGACACCTACGCCATCCGCGCGCCAATCACGCGCATTTGAATGGGTTTTTTCTTGCTGTTTGTGTGCAACCAATTGAATTTACCTTTGACTTTTTCTTACAGAAAATGTTCCTAAAGACTTCCTAACCTCGAATTTTGTTATTGACACGATTAATTAGTAATCGTACAATTCAGAGAGTAATCGTGCTCGTAATTTCAAATCGTCCTCGCGCTTCGCGCTCGGCCGATTTTGACATTACTCGCCCGATTACTCCCTGAATTGTACTCCACTCAGTCCAATTACTATTACTAATCGGCTGAGGTCGTCATGAAATGCACTAATGTTATGATATGGTAACTGAAGGTGGTAGTTTTGTAATTTAGCGAATAACAAATTATAATACGAAAAAGGTCGCAATTTAACGGATCATTGTAAAACATCATCGACTCTGTATGCATGCATGCGAGCCGTTAATTCCAAATGAGCTAGGGCCAGCTCTTTTTGTTTTAAGTAACTGACTTCTTTACCATTTCTAGCCTAGCTTCTCTGGACTAAGATTTCATGTGAGAAGAAGAGAACTTTACAAAACACATCTGATCATATCAAATCCCATTCGGTCTAAATGCCATTCGGTGCCAAGAAAAACACCTTCTGCTGATCAGTCTGAGATTGATTTCAATGAAGTTGTATTTTGGTACCAACAAAATTCCGTCATGTGCTCTGCACACCAACATAACAAGGGCTTTAGCAGTACAGAGTGATGATAAGCTTGAAAGGAAGTCTTAATTCATTGATGCTAAAAGGTTTAGTTCAGTTAAAACTTTTCGCAGCAGGTTCGTTCTTACCATTATTTTTCTAAAAAAAGGAAAGGAAATGAAAGCGATGAATTTCTTTCGCAGTTATAAAGTTAAAACTTATTATATCGATGGGTTTGGAATTGGCCACAATACTGGATTGATGTTCTCCAAATGACCGCGATGTAATTGCCCGAGAGTCATGTTTCAACTTTCTTAGTTTCAGCCGTAGCTTCTCTTAACTAAATCATTGAGCTACTTACCATTGTTTAAATCACTGTGTAACATTTTCATCGCAGACTCATTTTCGTCGTTTGCTGTGTTTCGTAGCTCGAGCTTTTGTTCTTTTTGTTCATTCAAGACTTGAAGCATTTGTCGATGAACGTGAAGTTCGATCTCGACGTGAATCAATCCCGCGAAGCAAATAACGGAGAGAAATATCGATGAAAACATTTCCGTATTGGAGACCGGGCGTGTGTTTGATATCTCAGCCATAATACCGTTCTTAAAGGCTGTGAGGACTAACAAGCTTAGAGAAACGTTTTTGATTTAGAGTGTAACCAGTGGGTTTGCAATCAAAGGAAGACAAAAATACAATGCGTACAGTGTGTATTCAGTTTTAACCCTTGTCTGACCTTATTCCGGTGTGCTGATTCAAATCTTTAAGGGGGCATGTTTACAGTTTTCCCTGCCAATTTCTCATGTTACTTGAGTAGTCGCCGATTGATTCAATTCCAGCACATTCAGATGTCAAGCTTCCTACTAAGTGTAAATTTAAAATTAAAAATATATTTTTTTAACCCTTAATATGCTGAAATTATTCCTAAAAACGCGGGTTTTTTTTAACCGTTAATCGATTTTCTTGGCTCTACGGTCCAAAAGTTCTCTAAATTTGCTAAAAATGCACTTTTTGGCAATGCAGGAAGATTTTGATGTAATTTCCATGTAAAAATGTACAATATTTTACTTTGGCGCATGCGCATAAGCCAAAATTTGGACTTTGTTTTCTTTTTTTGCTGAACCGTTCCGATTTTTTTCCTTGCTCCTTTCCTTTTCCATTTCGTTTTTCTCTGCTTTCTTCTGCTCTCTATCTTTTACTCTGTGCACCCCTTCTACTGGCCTGAAAAGTTTTGATCTGAATCAATGGAAAACCCTGGAAAGGAGATCATGATCAAGTACGGGTATTTTGGCCTGTTTTAGCACCAATTTTACACCAAAAACTGATCGCGTTTTTTTCGATTAGCTCTGTCGGAATGCAGTCAATATTGAAGATGGACAGTCCTGTGGAAAGATCTATCCAAGCTCTATAAGATGCAAATCACAAAAATCTGCTGACGTGTAAATTGGTGACGTCATAAGTGGCAGAATGGCCATTCCTCCAAATCCCGGAATAATCCGCGCTTAGCACGTTAAGGGTTAAGCTGGGTCCAGAGACAGAGAGCTTTTTTTCATGATCATCGATCTTGGTTGCTAACTGTATTCACTTTAGAGACTGTTGGAACTGAGGAAATCTTTTTGGTGTACGTGGTTGTCTGAATGCTAACTTCAGCCTCCTCTGTCCTAACCCTGCTTTTGCGCTTTTCTTGGCTGATTTTCAAATCGCAGAGGAGGGCTCCTTTTCATCAGTCAATGATTTGATTGTTATTTTTTTTTTTTTTCATCCGAAATTTTTGACCTTTGTATCCGTTTTGAAATGTTTCCGACCATTCTATTTGTCTAACGTTATGCTTCATCATGACTAGACTGTGTATACGGACAATACTTGATAATTTTGTTGCAAGTTTACAGTTTTCCCTGTCACCGAGAGCTTTTCTCATGAACTGTTTGAACTAAAGAGATTGTTTTTGGTGTGGTGGTCTAAATACTAACTAATAGGCCTTCTCTGTCCTAACCCTTCTTTTGCACTTTCCTTTGGCTTATTTTCAAATCGCCAAGGAGGGCTCCTTTTCATCAGTCAATAATTCGATTCTTTACGTTTTTCGTCGAACATTCTTGACCATTCTACCCATTTTAAAATATTTTTAAAAATTCTTTGCTAAAATTAGATTTTTCTCACAGTATACTCTATACTTGATCTTGACTAGTTTGTGCACTTAGACAAAGGCTAACAAAATAATTTTGTCAAAGCATAATATTATGTTATAAATCAACGAGCACAGGTGTATTATGTCCGATTGTTGAAGAATGATTGTGTCGCCATGTGTCAGCAAAACGGGAGGAGGGGGATGGGAGTTGAGTGAGCGGGGGGGGGGGGGCACTATATTGACACGTTCTGCGAAGAAGGATCGAGTTTTTGGCTTTCCACTTAACGAGGACTCTCTTTACAACTCTCCCTAATAGCGAAGCGCGCGAGGTCTAAAAATAGAATGCAAATGAATATAACCCCCACGAGGCTCAGAAAACATCAGCGTGTTCTTAGAGAAATAGAAGGAATTTAGGCGACGTTTTCGTTTTACGAAAGATTTTTAGGAGCACCGGCTCTTTTAGAAAGTGTTTTAGGAAAATCGTCCGCCATTTCCGTTTGCATGTCTGAGTCTTGTCTGAGTCGTGACGTCACTCGCGCGCTTTGCTATTTAAGACAATACGACTGTTTCAACATTGTTAGGGCATAAACCTATCTCAAGTACAGTTTCTCACCAAATCAAGCTTGCAAATGTGATAGACTGGAACATCACACAATAAATCTACTTAGTAAAAAGAGGTGGACAGTGACTTACAACCTGAAAAGGTTAACAAGACCTTGATGATAAATCGAGTTCGGAACTTAGTCAAATTACCGCCTGATTTGATTTCTCCCGAAATTGGCGGGAATACAAAACACCCGTATAGCTTGTACTGAAAAGCTGTGCGAGTAGTACAAGAACTATAAAATAGACTTCGGGCCAGTAAACATACTTTTAAACTAGACTTTTGCTTTTCATTCTCCACTGAAATGCTTGTGCTCAATGTTTTAGTTTCGTTTAGAAAATGCCCACAGTTGTTGAAAAAGATACACAATCACCAATTCAAAATTCATGTAGGAACTTAGAAATGCTGATCTCTCTTCCTCATTTTTCTGTAGCCTAACTTCAAGTATCGGGCAAGGTTGTCACTGAATGCTCGCATTATTCTTAATGATTTTGCCTCACTGAAATAATCGAAGAAGTACTCATGAGTATGCTTCCCGCGGTAGGCCTTCAGCCATCACAACATCGAATTTTGGTCACTCGGTATTATCTTAAAGAAAGTTATAATATATTAACCGTGAAAGTAAAAGGATAACCTTCTTATAACATAGCGTCTCGATACTGTCTTACAAGATATGTGGAACACAATTTTTTTAATCAGTTATCAGTAAACTTTAAATTTGTCGTGCATGAGGTGTTAAACACGAAGGCGCGCTGTAAAAGAAAGCTTCCCAGGGAAGCCCAGGGCTCATTTGTCAATCAACCTCGCCAGCGTGCGGACGTGAAGGAATCTCACCGTAAGAGATAGCACTCGACAAACAAATTTATGTGTGCATTTTCTGTAAAGGCTCTTCATATATCCATTAAATTATTTTAAGAACAAATTGGAAAATATTTAAGCGTGCTCAGTTCGATCTTTTTACTTGAATTCTACGAATTGTCAAATAAACGACACGAAGTAAGCAACTTGACTTCCTTAGGCGAAAGTCATGTTCCGCAAATATCTATCACCTTTGAACATCAAATTCGAGATGCCATCCGAATTTCAAGGCTAAGTTGTAGCGAATCTTTTTTTTTTACCCGCAGGAGTAAGCAAAGTTACTGGGATAAAGACCTAAACAGTATAACATCGTATCACTATTGTGAAGCGATTTGCGGCTAAAACCTCCACCAGACAGTACATATAAAGTTCAACAATTTGAGAAACACTGTGCATAAAATACTCTGCAGTATGAAATCGAAGTGGTTTATGTTACTGTACCTTGATCGTGTGTCTAGAAATCCACCGAAATGCGGAAACACCGCCTGTGTAATTCAGACTATAGACGGTCAATGAGGAGTTGCAAAATGTCAGCCAAATAAAGTGCACATTCAACACATATAGTACTTTGCGAAATTGTACTTTGCGAAATGAGAAATCTGTACTTTGGGAGATGAGAAATCTGTACTTTGCGAAATGAGAAATTTGTACTTTGCGAAATGAGAAATCTGTACTTTGCGAAATGATAATCAAATGAGAAATCTGTACTTTGCGAAATGAGAAATCTGCACTTTGCGAAATGAGAAATCTGTACTTTGCGAAGTGAAAATCTGTACTTTGCGAAATGAGAAATCTGTACTTTGCGAAATGAAAATCTGTACTTTGCGAAATGAAAAATCTGTACTTTGCGAAATGAGTTGTTGGCGGATGAGTTTCTTCGACGCATTCGCCATCGACTTTCTTGGCGGTGAACACACATCCAAAGGTTCCCCGACCAATTTCCTCCTTGTCCGAAATGTCATCCCAAGAAAACTTAGGTAAACCGTCAAAAAGAGAACTTTTCTTTCGGGCTGTAGGGCGGTCAAGCAAACCAAAAGATGACAGCTTGAACACCATGCCGACCGAACAACTACGAGTTTCCCGCCAATTCTGATACATGTGACCGGAAGTAGAAAGTGTCACGCATTCTCTCCACATGAGACAAAACTGTCTGGATAACGCCAGCGCAATGAAATATGAAATAATCGGCTCAATGAGCTTCAATGTAACAGCGAAAAAGGAGCACCTCTTGACTTTACATCGTTGCGGCGAGAGGCAAATAATCAAATTAAAAAATATCATCGCGTTCAACGAAGAACGATTTTTATTATTTATTTCCTTTTATATTTCTCACTTCGCAAAGTACAGATTTCTCGCAAAGTACAGATTTCTCATTTCGTAAAGTACAGATTTTCATTTCGCAAAGTACAGATTTTTCACTTCGCAAAGTACGTGAGCCAAATTCGGTGAGCCAAAATCTTGCATATACGCTAAAGAAGAGACATCACTGGTGCTTTCTTGGTTTTATTTCGCAAAAGTTAGTATTTTTCAGTCAAATTAAAGAGCCTAAGGTAGGATTCGACATTTATTTTGGATAAACGACTTTACCCCTTCTTGCTTGCATGGTCCGCCATATTTGATTTAGCAGGGATCGCGTGACAAAGGGGGAGGAGCTTTACTCCTTTTATAGCGCGCCTTCGTGTTTAAATACTAGAATATAGGGGCGCTAGAATACTCGGAATTGTTTTCCCAAAATAAGAACATAGTATGGCGATTCACAGGAATCATGTTTCAGCTTCCTTAGTTTCAGCTGTAGCTTCTTTAGATAAATAAAATTACTCGTCTATAACCATTTTCTCGATAATTGTATTACTCACCTTTTTTTGAATCACTGTGTAACATTTTCATCACAGACTCATTTTCGTCGTTTGCTGTGTTTCGTAGCTCGAGCTTTTGTTCTTTTTGTTCATTCAAGACTTGAAGCATTTGTCCCTGGACGTGAAGTTTGATCTCGACGTGAATCAATCCCGCAAAGCAAATAACGGAGAGAAATATCGATGAAAACACCACCGTGTTGGAGACCGGGCGTGTCTTTGATATCTCCATAACACCGTCTGGAGAGGCTACGAGAATTATCAAGTCCTATCAAACTTTGACAAAAGTCTTCGATATAGAGCGAAACTTGTGCCTGTGTGCTCAAAGGCAGACAATAACACAATGTTTGTTGGTACTGAGTTCTAACCTTTCTTTGACCTGTTTTCCGGTTTCAACTTGCATTGGATCAGTTTTATAGCTTTAGGCTAGAGCTCTTATATTTCTCCCGTCAATATGCCATGTTCCTGTGGTGTGGGGTGGGGGTAGTGGTGCAGAGTCGGTATTCTACATACACAGTACAGTAAGATCGGGGTACGAATTACCAAGGGACTGGGAAATTGTGTTCGTTATTTTGTCATACCGGGCATCTGTTCTGCTGACACATTTTTATATGGCTGGGATGAATATTGTGTCATTATAAAGGGGCTCATTATATCATGGTTTAAATGTATAATGATGAACCTTTAGGGGATTGTTCGGTCGGAGTCTATACAACTTGCGGCATATTGTTTGAAGCATTTGTAGCGTGAAGAACAATGTAGAGTTGCAGATTTCGCCTTTTGTTTAGGAATCAAGAATGGGAATGATATTTTACGAAGGGAAAACGCACCTTCAGTACATGTCTGGACTGAAAAATAATCTATCATCTTGATCAACGTGCACTTTTCCGATTATTGTTGCTAGGAACCGAGTGACTATTTTCACGAGGAACAACGTCGTAGCGTGCCTGTTTATAAGGGTGGGGTAATGCTCGGCGCTCGACTTTCGCGCACATTCCAGAACTTCGTTTGTCGGGCAAATGATTCACCTTTCAAATTCACTCACTCTTTTGGAGTGTGTAAGTATTCAAAGAGAAAGGAGCGGGAACCTGGTAGCTATAGTAAAGCGAGTGGGAATCTTATGGGAGGCGGGAGACGAGAGAGTGAAAAAAGGGGCTCCCAAGGTGGAGGGAACTGTGAAAAACTGGAAATTTATTTTCGCAACATTGGAGTTTTTGCGTAATTAAATTTTTTGCTTTAGAAAGAACAAAAAGAAGCGGGGACCACCTAGTGAACTAAGTATATGGGAGAGCGGCGCGGGGGGGGGGGGGGGGGAGTGGCAGGGGATCTAAAATTCCCTTTTCCCATATCTTTTACTCAAGGTTCCCTGCATTGAAAATTCATTTTTTTTCTCCTTGGAGCCTTGGAGTTATTCAAATTCTTTATTGGGACCTTGAGAAAAAAAAATGGGAGGAATAATTTCTGAATTCGGGCGGAATTATGTTACCTTGGTCTCGGAAACATTTTTTTTTTTTTTTTTTTTTTGTCAAATAACATGAAAAGAAATAAGCAAGATGTATATGTCCTTGACTACGTTACAACAATTGCACTGAAATAAGAATTTATTGACACAGGAAACTACAGTGTTGGGACAATAAAATGGTTTGGTATTTAATAGTTTCATCTACATTAGATCTAAAGGTTTTTTTTTCTCAAATGATATCATAACTGGTAATTGTTTGTCTAAATACTGTTAAAGTTAAAGCATAAAGTGGTATTCAGTCCATACTGTTTGGCACGATTCAGTGTTACTACTAAGATCACATGCACTCCTTTTTACTTTCGCGATCGCTAAATTCATTAATAAACTGAGGTATAGATGATGATAAATGGAATGATATAAGTTCTATTTATCATACTCGCTGAGGTCTGTTAGTTTTGTAAAGCAACTGTCAGTGACGTCAAGCCATAACTTTTACGCCTGACCATAACACTTGAGTTTTCCTAATGTATGATATCCTTCTTCCTTTGAGCCATCCAAGTCTCCCAGTCTGATTTGTGTCACAGGCAGAGCAGACTTGTCTGTCAACAGACCGCTGTCCTCTCTCCAACCACTTGCATAGTTATGACAGTTACACTTTTTACCACCAGTACAAGAGTTAGTTACTCCGCATGCGCACATCTTGTCATGGCCTGTAGCTCCGCCCCAGTAGTTCATTTGTGTTCCATCACGTGACACCCACCAAGCATAGCTGTGCTCAATAAACGTCACGTCATTATTGCACTCAAACTTGATAAACTGTTCACAGTTCTGTGAGACTCGAGTGAGTGCTGCTAGCTGAGCGGTGCTGACTCCAGTGTATCGCACATCTTTACTGTAACATCCTCGACCACTACATCCATTAGGACCAACATGGGTTCTACTCTCACTGTCGTGACTTATGATCGTCACGCCGACACTGCTCTTGTCATTCATGTCACAGTACACACTGAAGGGAATCACGCCACCTTTGCCATCAGGGTCAATCATATAATTACCTGAAGAGCTTCCACTGCGGCTCGTTTTAAAATTGCTGCAAGATTTTGGGAGAACCTTGATAAGAGCGTTAGCTTTAATGGAGCGATGAAAATTTCTGGCCACACACGTGTAAGTTCCGGCATGGTTTGAAGTAACTCTCTTGACAACTAAAGTTCCATTTGGATACATAATATGGTTTGGGAGATGACTTGTGTCTGATCGTTTCCAGAAAATTTCTGAAGCCCCCTGAGCTGTACAGTTCAGAATCACATCGCTAGAACTTAATACGACAAGTTTCACAGGTGGAAGCAACTTAAACTTGAGTTCTTCGATGACTGTAATTTGTGCCACGGCCGAATCTTCATTGAGCAGATTTTTGGCTGAACAAACGTAATCTTCCCCGTCAGCTTTTGTTACACTGAGAATAACCATTTTGTCTTTTTCAACCTTGAATCGCTTTTTCATTGCGTTATTATACCACTTACGCCACGTGACCGTTGGAGTCGGCTGACCAGTAGCTTGGCAGACCAGGCTCACATTCTGTCCTCCTTCAATGATGACAGATGAGGGCTTCCGAGTGATCACCGCGCCAACTAAATGTACGAAAAAGGAAAAATATATCAAGAAAAAACAAGACTGAGAAAAGAAAAAAGCAAATAAAAAAGACTCACAAGTGAACAGATACAGAACTTAACGGTCGGGGGAATAAGTGCCAGTTTTGGCAAATCTTCGTTGAAGCACTCGAAGAATTTCAGAATTATTTTATCCAATCAAAAACTAGCGCGAGCGCTCATGCCGATTCCCTCTATAGCGCGCGCCTGCAGGCAATCACGGTAGTTGTATTTATCAAACCATGCGCGAGACTCAGCAACGATGCACGTTGTTGGGAATTGCACGAACAAATACGTCATGTTGCTTAGCAACTTCTAGGAGAAAAACCGCCGGCTCAGTCACTTTTCAGAGAAGTGATGTCGCCATCAACTGGCACTTGTTCACCCGAGTGTAGAGAAGAAATTGAGAACACTTGACAGAGACTGTTTTCACAACTTTATGTCGGTGAAAAATATTACATTCTAATGTAATTTTCCCAAACGTAGGCTTCTTTCAAGTTGCTGCATGCAAACATTTTACTGCTTTAACCCTATTCAGACCGGGCTTTTTTGGACCTTCTCAGACCGTGGGGGGACTTCGGAAGCCCCCCCCCCCCCATGTAACTTCCAGAATATTTAAGCAATCACCATGAAACTTATAGGATGTATTGTATGTCCGAAACTCTTTCTTTTGGTATATGTCACGTGGGATGGTGACGTCACGTCACGTGACAATTACATCATGATGTCAAAACAGCCGCCATCTTGGATCCGCCATCTTGGATTTCAAAATTTTTTCAAAATGCCAGAAAACCACCCAAAATCACTGCAAAGTACTCAAAATGAATAAAAATGTGCTTTAAATCCGTAAGAATGTAAAAATAATTCCATTTAAGGACGGTGCCTACTAATAACGAAGTAATTTTGCCTGGCCGAAGACTATGCAAGAAATGTAGATGTTACCAAGGGCTATTAAAATCCAAAAAGAAAATTGGGGGTAGCCACGCAAATTTTCGAGATAATTAGGTTTGAAAAAACTAGAATAAAGTGCTGAAGTGGCATTTTAAAAAAGACATAAAATGAAATAAAATTTTCTTGCAAATTCCATTTGAAGTTGGTTTTTCATGAACAAAATCACCATAAAATATAACAACACTTACAATAACTAACAAATAATGTCTATGAAACTGCGTGATCCACGATTTTAGTAACAAAATAATTGCGTTTGAGCAATTTTTGACTCTAACCGCTCTCATTTGCACGGCCAGAAAATCGGCCTAATTTTTTTTTCACTGAATCACAAATTAAACATGTGCTCTATAGACTTCCCACTTCCATTTTATAAAATAAAAAGTAGGGGTTACCGCGCGTTTTTAAAAGTTATACGAGTTCTTTTCAAGCTCTATCGAATCGTTTTTGGGGTCTGTTACATTTTTCCTTTATACATTCATGTGTAAAGAGTAAAAAGAAATGTCTTATATTGTTCCCTTCAATATCAGTGGTTATTCTATTTGTTCCTTGATTCTCTGTGCTGCCTTCTGAGCGGCAAGTCGTAAAGGAGGACGTTGTATATCATTTTCAGGAGCTTTTTCTATGTTTTTGTTAGTCGGTATGTCTGACATCTCTAACGGATAAAGTTTCTCTACAGGTCGTGATAGTTCCTTTCCAGAAGGTACTCTTAGAGATACAGATCTTGCGAGTCCATCTTTCCCCGTGTGTAGGCTAGTTACCACACCTATTTTCCATTGGTTTCGTGGGGTGCTATCGTGTATGAGAACAACATCTCCAATAGCAACTGTCTTTTTGTTTACTATTCTCTTTCGACAAGTGTGATGTTCTCGCAGACTTGTCAGATATTCAGTTTTCCATCGTGTCCAGATGGCGTATATTAGTGTTTTCTGATACTGAGCTCTTTTTATCAGTGCTTTTGTTGACATCTCAGATGGAATATAGTCTGGATCTGCTTCGTTTTCTTTAGCATTCGTGTCTGGTAATGTTAGGAGACGGTATCCACATAAAAAAATGTGATGGTGTCAGAGGAGAGGCATCGTTGATGTCTGTGTAAGGGTATGTTAAGGGTCGGCTGTTTAGCACTGCTTCTACTTCAGTAAGTATTGTGTTTAGTTCAATCATGTTTAGGCAGGCTTTCCCCAGAGTTTTCTTTAAACGTCTTTTCATTAGACCAATAAGCCGCTCGTAAAATCCTCCCCACCACGGAGCTCTCTCAGTGATGAATTTCCAAGTTATGTTGTGATGAGCGAGGAACTGTTTGGATGAACCTGTTCCAAGAATTTGAGTTTTGATTGTTTGAAGTTCTTGAGCTCCGGCTTTGAAGGTTTTTGCATTGTCTGAAATGATACACTCCGGAACTCCTCGACGGCTTATGAATCGTCTGAATGCTCTAAGGAAAGCATCGGTGGTCTGATCTTCTACTAATTCAAGGTGTATGGCTCTTACTACCGCACATGTGAAAAGACATATGTACATTTTAGATGAGGTTTGATTTGTCTGGTCGCGGACATATAGAGGTCCTGCGTAATCGATCCCTGTAAATTGAAATACTAGGGATTGTTGGACTCTTGATTGTGGTAACGGTGGTGTGGGTACAGAGCGAAAGGGTGGTCCTTCCACTTTTCTGCATGTTACGCATTTTGATATGATTCTTTTTTACGAGTTGTCGACCTTGAGGTATCCAATATGTTTGTCTGATGTGAATAAATGTTTCTCGTACTCCACCATGCATTACCTACTTATGCATAGAATAGACGATGAGTGTAGTTAAGTAGTTGTCCTTTGGTATGAGGATAGGAAATTTTGTGTCGTGAGGCAGATCTGTATACTGTAGTCTACCACGACAGCGTATGATATCTTCATTGTCAAGATAAAGATCGAGTTGTCGTATGATGGCAGGTTGTCTGGATTTGTCTTTGTTCTTCAGGTATGAAATTTCTTGTCTGTAGATTTTATGTTGAGTAGCTTTCAGCAAGACATTCCTTGCTTCCACGATATCTTTCGCTGTAAAAGTTTCACTGTATACTTTTCTTTTTCTCCATTTTCTTGCGAAGTTGATAACGCGGGCAGTGACTCTGAGTAGATGGATTAGGGTGCTGTATCTTGTTATGTCAATGATGTTTAGTATATTTGGATCATCTGCGACGTTTGTGACAATTTCCATCTGTAAGTTTTGAAGTGCTTCATGAAATAAATTTTGGGGATATGGAGGCCATTGTTCCTCTGGTTCGCTAAGCCATGGAGGTCCCTCAAACCATATTTTTTTCTTATCGTTGAATATAATAGTGCTTACTCCACGAGTTATCAAGTCAGCTGGGTTCATAGACGTTGGGCAAAACCTCCAAGTTTGGGATGATGTGATTTCTTGTATCTTGTGAACTCGAGTTCGAACGAATTGTTGTAGTTGTTTGTTGGAAGATAACCAAGATAACACAATTTGTGAATCACTCCAGTATATAACTTCACTGCTGTTTACAAGCTCTAAGGTTTGTTTAGGTATTGGAATAGTTTTGCTCCCAAGAGTGCTGCTAATAGCTCTAGTCGTGGTAGTGTCGTCGTTTTCAAGGGTGCGACTCTGGTTTTAGCCATAAGGAATGCAGTGTGTATTCCGTTGTCAGCTGACAATCCTCTTAAGTAAGCGAACGCTCCGTAAGCCTGTTGGCTGCTGTCACAAAATATGTGCAATTGAGTTTTTGTAACGTTTGCGAAGAAGTACTGTCTGGGTACTTCAATTGAGGTTAAATTGTGGATATCATCAATCCATTTTAGCCACTGTTCTTTTTGTTCGTCTGGTAGACTTTCATCCCAACTTAAGGTTTGTTTCCACAGGTCTTGAAGCATAATCTTTGCCTTTACTGTAATAGGTTCCACGAAGCCGAGCGGGTCAAACAATTTTGATGCGAAGCTTAGTGTTGTTCGCTTTGTTGTTTTTGTGATAGCATCTCTTTCTCTGATCATTTTCTCGATTGAAAGTGAGAGCGTGTTACTTGTTGAATTCCAGGTGAGTCCCAAGATTTTTGTTGTTGGAGCTGCTTGTATATGATCTTCTTGTGCTTTGCGATTTAGAGCGTCTGAGTTAGAAGTCCATTGGCGTAGATTCATACCTGCTTCTCGAAGGTACCTTTTCGATAATGAGTAATATTCTAAGGACTTATTATCGCAATCAGTTCCGGTTATCACGTTATCCATATACATGTTTTTCATAAGGTCCCGTGCTACCCAATCGTCCTTTTGACTTAGGTGATATTGTATTGTTGCGTTCAGCAGAAAGGACGAGGGTGTCGCTCCAAATAGAACTTGGCAAAATATTTAAGCCTCCAAGTTGCTTTTACTGTCAACGGGTTAATTGATATCTTTAAGCCACAGGAATCTCGTTGCGTCTCTGTCTAAGGAGTTCAGTTCGATCTGTAAGAAGGCCTTTTCTATATCTGCAGAGAAGGCCTGTTTGTGTGTTCTGCAGAGAAGGCCTGTTTGTGTGTCCTCCCTAGCGAGTTAAATATTTGCATCTCGCGCGCGCATGCCATATGTAGTTAGCAGTTTGCGAGTTACGTTTGAGTGCTTAGCGATTTGTTTTAAACTGTTAATGTGAGCAATTTTAAGAGGTCAATGGGAACTAAAATGTTGCTTTTCCGCTGTGCCTGGCTTAGTATATGTCCATAAACTGGATTTCGTCGCAGCAGAAATCTTTCTTGATTTTAAGTCGCGCGCTTGGTCGCGTAGTTGAATTCGTCATTTTGAGCGAGCAAATTAATCAAAAGCGCGCGCGTCCAGTGTGTTCGATACATTGCGTGATGCGCAGAACAAGTGCGCAGTAACAATAGGAGGCACCGTCCTTAAGTTGATTTTTATTAACAGAAACACGCAAAATTACAAATTTGGGAAAACATGCCTGTCAAAATACCGTTGTCATGGTGATGTCAAGTTCCTGACACATCATCCAACCCTACCAAATTGTTGCCAGATAAATTTTAGGAAAACTCAGAAAGTTTGGCAGCGTTTGGTTAAATCTTAAAAAAGTTATAAAAGTTCAAAGTCAGCGCGGGCCTCAAAAGCCCCCCCCCCCCTGGTCTGAATAGGGTTAATTAAGTTTAAATAAAATGACTTGCAATTATGACACTGACAATGGTGTGTATTAATGAATCATACTGAAAACACAATACTCACAGTTGCTTTTGCAATAGAACCAATTTAATCAGTGCTCTAATAACGGAATTTGAACCCGTGACTCATCGGCAACACAGATGTAATGGATTCCAATTTCGGTGAAGCACTGATTAGTTTCTTGCTTTAATTGCAAACATTACTTCACGTGTCAATATTTTATGTTCCAATTATAACACTATTCACCTTGAACAGATAACGTAGCCGATGACGTCATTTCTCCAAGAATATTTCTTGCTACACAAGTGTACGTTCCCTCATCATGCGACGTCACATCTGTTATCATCAAGCCACCACGTGACGGCACAACTCGTTTGTCCGCGACAAGACTGGAATTCTGCTTCAGCCACGTGACTTCAGGTTCCGGGTTTCCTTCAGCCTCGCACTGAAACGAGGCTGCACCAGTTTCGTTTACCACCAAGGATATTGGAAGTGCCACGATTGAAGGGGCTGAGATAGATTTACCAGGGTCGCCCTTGGTTCCTTGGGGGCCTGGGTCACCTTTAGGTCCAGGAGGTCCCTGAATTCCCTGAGTACCTTGGTTACCTTTAGGTCCCTGTGGTCCTTGCGGACCTGGCGGTCCATGTTTACCTGGAGAGCCTCTGGGACCAGGCCTGCCTTGTCTTCCCCTGATGCTTTTAGGGCAGTTGACATTGCAGGCCAGGCTACTCAAAGCAAGTTGCAGTCTTCTGATGACTTCACGATCGATGGTTTCGCTGGAATTCGTTTTCGTGTCTGTTGTTTCCGGCACGTGGCGTTTGTTACGAATGTGTTGTCCTGCAATGAACATCACAGAATGACTTAGGTGATGTTTCACTTAGTCTACTAAACGGGCTTTTCAAAGCTTCAGTTACGTACTAAAAGGTTGAATTTAACAATACACAGAGGAATTACAAAAGTTTAACCTTTTGTGCACTGTCTGAATTATTCTGCCTGTGCTGCACCGTTCTTTTACCTGTGCTGCACCGAAACTATGGAATGTGCTATCATTTGACATAAGAATCGCCAGCACCGTTAGTATTTTTAAAGCCAAGCTAAAAACCCACCTTTCACGTCAAGCATTTTTATCGTAGTTGTTTTTAAATCATTGTAAGTTTACTTTTAAATGTAATTTTAGCTCTATATCCTTTTTTCCATTTTTAATCTTGTCATGCGCATTTGAACATTTCATGGAATTTGCGCATTATAAATGTTTTATTGTTGAAGAGGAAGACAGTGACTTACAACCTGAAAAGGTTAACAAGACCTTCATGATAAATCGAGATCGGAACTTATTCAAATTATCACCGCTGATTTGATTTGTTCTGAAATTGTCGGGAAAACAAAAACCGTATGGCTTGTACTGAAAAGCAGTGCGAGTAGTACAAGAGGTAAAAATAGGCTTCTGGCCAGTTAACATACTTTTGAAATTAGCTTAGGTTTTCATTCTTCACTGAAATGTTTGTGCTCAGTGTTTCTTTTTTTAAAATGTCCACAGTTGTTGAAAAGAGAAAAACAATCACTTGTTAAATGTTTATCTCACTTCTCATTTTTCTGTAGCGGATAACTTTTTAAAGTATGGAGTATTACACTTAAAAGTGTAATACTCCATAACTTTCGAGCTATTTTAAACGTTCGCGGCCACCGTACCTCACCGATTTCGCTGAAATTTGGCATGCAGTGTTGTTTTAGGGTCCTTACTACCAAATGGATATTAAAAAGTTTCAATTCTTTTTATTTTGGAAAATGTCGAGAAGGCCGATTTGTAGCGTCCGTGACGGCCCGCCAACATGACGGATCGAAGGTGTTCTTGTTACTTCGACACTGAACCTGCCGTCACAGTTTCTCGATCATACTTGGTACAGTTATAAAGAACTATCTTTCTTCTTTCAATTTATCGAAGTAGATTCGGCAAATGTTGAGTTTGAATGATCAACGGCCAAAAAGTTCGAAGGTATGTTAACGATGTTTTGAACAGCCTCAAATTTACTACAAAATTAAAGGCTTATAACTCCACTGTTATCTCGATTAAGAACTAGCCAATTACCATGAATGCAAGAATGTCATAGAACGGTTTTATACTAGTGAAAATACCTGTCAGACATAACTTCAACTGTTCGTGTTATTCGACTGTTTTCACAAATATGCAAATTAAGGAATTCTTAAAGTGCCTATCTTTAACTATTTCACGCTTAAAGATTCCTCTATATCTTTTCGCCCACCTTTTGGCCAAACGAAGTTTTGTGTCTCCAGGCAGAATACGCGTTATCAGCAATGAAAGTCGAAGAGATACAGAAGCTCGAGTAAAATTAAAACTGCTGTGAAATGAACATCGTTTGAGCTTGACGCCTATTTATAGATTGCGCCCCGTTAATTAAGTTTATTTATTTGACGATCAGATAAAAATCAATGAATGATCAGAGTCAAAAAAGTCCATTTCTAAGCACGAAAAACACAGATATTTCTTTCAGAAGCATTTATGCATAGAAATACCGGTTTATTATTGACTGTTGACGCGGTTAAAAAAAATACTCGGCTTCCAGCGGTAAATCTGCATTTACAATTGTTGGGAGTTTGGGGTGTTTTTTTGGTGATGTTATTGGGGGGGGGGGGGGTGTGGAAGTGGTACCTCCGTATTCTCTTTACATCTCTGACACAGTACTCTGAATGTTGAACAAAAGAGCTCATCTGTTAATAAGCATAATGCGAGCTGTTTTCGAAATAAACATGACTTTACGTTTGTGTCATCAGTAATTATAGCGTTCGAAGAAGGCGTGGCTGAGTCGCGGCAACACTACATTTAGAGAAGTTTTCTCATTTCGCTTTAAGCCCAGCACCCCCCCCCCCCCCACGGATAAAAGACCTACCGCATTTAAAAGCCCACACTTCTAACCAAACTGTACAACCCCAGAGCTTATACGAGCGGATTTTTGCACTTTCTTGCACGGTTGGTAAGCTTGATGGCCCAATGGTCACTGCGCTGGACTCTGGACCAAACAGTCCTGGATAGAGCTTTTGGGGGACAATGCGTTAAGTTCTTTGACCGATGAACTTCAACTTATCCCTAGGGGAGGGTGATAAATTGTAAAGTAAACATTCAATTGGAAATATAGTCGAACCTCTCTAACACGGACACAGAAGGGACAGAGCAAAGTGTCCGTAGTAGAGAGGTGTTCCTGTTATAGAGGTCATCACTATGACGTCCATTTGACTTTATTGACAGCTGAAAGTAGAAAAAAATAACACTAAGCAAAAATCCGAAATGGTCTAAGGTGAATAAAGCGTTACGTTGTTGATTTTGAAATCATACACAGGAAACTGCATTACGTACGAACACAAAATGTCATCACCTGATCACCGAAGTGTCCGTAATATATATAAAGAGGTTACGTTATATGAATTTGTTCCCTGAGGCCGAGATTTAGTGTCCATTGTCCGAATAAGAGGGGTTTCGTATTATGGGGATTCTTTTAAAGAAAATAAATGAGAATTTTGTCGGGGCATCAGAGGTTGTCCGTAATAGAGGTTGCCGTATTAGAGAGGTGTCCTTATCGAGAGGTTCGACTGTAATAAAAAAAAAAAAAGTCCGAGATAACAAAAACAGCCAAGTGCTGACCCGTTCTCTTATTGTAAAAATCTGGACGAAAAACATTTGTTTATTTTAACTTGCCCTAAGAAGGATTGATTCGACATTCATTTCAATTCAATGAGGAAAATGTGTTAGCTTCACTGTTATTACGCTCTTCTTGCCGCGACTCAGCCACGCCTTCTTCGAACGCTAAATTACTGATGACACAAACGTAAAGTCATGTTTATTTCGAAAACAGCTCGCATTATGCTTATTAACAGATGAGCTCTTTTGTTCAACATTCAGAGTACTGTGTCAGAGATGTAAAGAGAATACGGAGGTACCACTTCCACACCCCCCCCCCCCCCCCCCCAATAACATCACCAAAAAAACACCCCAAACTCCCAACAATTGTAAATGCAGATTTACCGCTGGAAGCCGAGTATTTTTTTTAACCGCGTCAACAGTCAATAATAAACCGGTATTTCTATGCATAAATGCTTCTGAAAGAAATATCTGTGTTTTTCGTGCTTAGAAATGGACTTTTTTGACTCTGATCATTCATTGATTTTTATCTGATCGTCAAATAAATAAACTTAATTAACGGGGCGCAATCTATAAATAGGCGTCAAGCTCAAACGATGTTCATTTCACAGCAGTTTTAATTTTACTCGAGCTTCTGTATCTCTTCGACTTTCATTGCTGATAACGCGTATTCTGCCTGGAGACACAAAACTTCGTTTGGCCAAAAGGTAGGCGAAAAGATATAGAGGAATCTTTAAGCGTGAAATAGTTAAAGATAGGCACTTTAAGAATTCCTTAATTTGCATATTTGTGAAAACAGTCGAATAACACGAACAGTTGAAGTTATGTCTGACAGGTATTTTCACTAGTATAAAACCGTTCTATGACATTCTTGCATTCCTAGTAATTTTTAAAGACAAATTAAGAATGACTCTGTTACGGAATGGGCAAGTTTTTAAACAGTGATTTGGAAAATGCGAGCAACAGAAGTTCTTGTGAAACGAATATTGAATTACAACAGCGTATAATCTCGACAACAAAGTCGCCGATATAAAAATTTGCAAAAACAATCGTACGCTCAAAAATCGCCATATCTTTGGCAAAGATCATGTATTTGTTTAATATAAGCAAAGAATACATGAAAACTGTTTATTTTAAACGACCGCAACCCTTTCATGTTTCTCCCAATTATGTGCTGTTAATGAGCTGATCCGCTGAAATGGCGCTGAAATGGCCAATTTACTAGAGGTTCTATAATTTTTTATTCTTAACTGTAACATTTCCCCAATTTTTTTTATTAATGGAATCAATTCACCAATGAACAAGCTTTGTTCATGGTAATTGGCTAGTTCTTAATCGAGATAACAGTGGAGTTATAAGCCTTTCATTTTGTAGTAAATTTGAGGCTGTTCAAAACATCGTTAACATACCTTCGAACTTTTTGGCCGTTGATCATTCAAACTCAGCATTTGCCGAATCTATTTTGATAAATTGAAAGAAGAAAGATAGTTCTTTATAACTGTACCAAGTATGATCGAGAAACTGTGACGGCAGGTTCAGTGTCGAAGTAGCAAGAACACCTTCGATCCGCCATGTTGGCGGGCCGTCACGGACGCTTCAAATCGGCCTTCTCGACATTTTCCAAAATAAAAAGAATTGAAACTTTTTAATATCCATTTGGTAGTTAGGACCCTAAAACAAGACTGCATGCCAAATTTCAGCGAAATCGGTGAGGTACGGTGGCCGGTCAAAGTTCGAATCTTACAGACTATGACAATTAAGTCTCACGCATAAATAAACTGAATGCTCAATTTTGCCTCACTAGAGAAGTACTGAATTAGCTTCCCGGGATTGGCCTGCATCCATAGCGACATCGAATTTTTGTCATCGGTATTATCTTAAAAGGAAGTCGTATGTTATATTTATTAATGCTGAAAGGATCACTTTCCAATAACATATTTTCTTGATACCGTCTTACAATGGAAGCCCGTTTATTTTTAGATGTAAAACGCAAGTTTTAACTCTGTTAGAAAACTTCAAATTTACTGTGTATTAGTTTTTACTAGAATATAGGGGCGCTAGGATACTCGAAATTATTTCCCCCAAAATGAGAACACGGGATGTTGATTCACAGGAGTCACGTTTCAACTTCCTTAGTTTCAGCTGTAGCTTCTTCAGCTAAATAAAATTCCTTGAATATAATTATCTCCTCAATCACTGTATTACTCACCTTTGTTTGAATCACTGTGTAACATTTTCATCACAGACTCATTTTCGTCGTTTGCTGTGTTTCGTAGCTCGAGCTTTTCTTCTCTTTGTTGATTCAAAACTTGAAGCATTTGTCGATGAACATGAAGTTCGATCTCGACGTGAATCAATCCCGCAAAGCAAATAACGGAGAGAAATATCGATGAAAATACCACCGTGTTGGAGACTGGGCGTGTCTTTGATATCTCCATAACACCGTCCGGCGAGGCTACGAGAATTATCAAGCTTTGACAAAAGTCTTCGATACAGAGCGTAACTTGTGCCTGTGTGCTCAAAGGCAGACAAAAACACATTGTTTGTTGGCTGTGAGCTCTAACCCTTCTTTGACCCTTTTCCGGTTTAAGGTGGCTTAATACAGTTTTGAGGGGTTAAGTGAGCCCAACTTTTAACTCTCTTTAAAAATATTCAGGAATGTCTTTTCTTTCTCTTATTACTGTTGTTTAAAGCGTATATCCATCATATGCGACATTTGGCCAATAAAAATGCTAATAAACAATCAATAAAGAGCCAAAATGAATGGCCGAGTGCTTAAGAGGGGACTGGGCACTAGTTGTTTCAACAGCGTTTTTCTCGAAATCTACCCGTATGACCCCACCTCAAAATTTCAGAAATTACAAATTGGCTTTGATTTAACATTCATGCAGGATAAAATAAAAATCTGTAAGACAGATTTTTCGCAAAATAGGAAAATGTGATATTTTGCCCCTTTAAAAAATATCTCAAATTCTGTCTTACAGATTTTTATTTTATTTTGCATGGATGTTTAATCAAAGCCAATTTGTAATTTCTGAAATTTTGAGGTGGGGTCATACGGGTAGATTTTGAGAAAAACGCTGTTAAAACAACTAGTGCCCAGTCCCCTCCTAGGCACTCGGCTATTCATTTTGGCTCTTTATTGATTGTTTATTAGCATTTTTATTGGTCAAATGTCGCATATGATGGCTATATGCTTTAAAAAACAGTAATAAGAGAAAGAAAGAACATTCCTGAATATTTTTAACGAGAGTTAAAAGTTGGGCTCACTTACCCTCTCAAAACTGTATTAAGCCACCTTAAGTTTGCATTGGATCTGTTTCAAACCTTTGGGCTAGAGCTCTTTCATTTTTGCTGTCAATGCGTTATGTTCGTGAGGTGTGGAGAAGGGGGTATGGGCGAGGGAATGGCCTCCTCGATAGTAAAGTAAGGTCGCAATATAACGACTTACCAAGGGACTGGGAAATTGTCCTCGATATATTACAGGTTTGTTATACCGGAGTGTTGTCCCAATACATTTCACTGTTAGTATAACGTTGGCCGGGCTGAACTGTATATAACATTTATGATATACCGGCTGGGCCTTGGGTAGAAAGCGATTCATTACATCTGGTTACTTTAATTGTTAAAATTGCTAAAAGTGCTAAAATTCAAGAGGATCGGTCGGAGTCTATACGCCTACCAGCGGCATATTGCTTTGAAATAAGGGACTGGTCAATAAGTATCAGGGGGGTGGACCGGAGCAATTAGAAAAGTGGTGGCTAGAAAATTTGTGACCCACCCCTTCCGTCTGGCTCAAAACTGACTAACCCACCCCTAACAGGCGGTTGAAAATTACATGACCCACCCCCTTTGCTAAAAAAAAATCAAGGGACCTATCATTTCTTTTACATCTGTTAGGTGTTGGAGATTTTTTATTTGACTTCAGCTTTTAAAGTGAAATTCCCTACATAGACATTTTTCCTGATGGACACTGCTGTTCCATGTACTTCTTTTTCCATTTCTTAACACACCAAAGAAGGATGAATTTATCACTTCTCATACTAGCCTTTTGTAAGTTTTCCACGTATTTGTATGTAAAGTCCATGGGGAAACTGAATCAGTATATGATATTAATTCATAATCAATTACTGAAGAGTTCATATTTTTATACAGAAATTAATAACATAAAATACAACCACTGTCAGTCATTCATATTTGCAAATTATTTGAGAAAAGAGTTTACTGGTATTAAAAGGCCTAAAGCCCAGCTTGAATCTATGCAGGTTGAAGAGAGTCAGGTAAACTGATGAAATGATTACAAGCCATCTAGGGGGGTCAGGGGGCATGCTCCCTAGGGAAATTTTTATATTTGGGCCTTTTGAAATCGCTAGAAATTCATTTAAAACTGCTTAAATGGAGAAATTTATCAATTTTATATACTGATGAATACAACTTTTCTTGGAACTATAACAGTTAAAAGTTAGTGAATAAATAAGATGACCCACCCCCTACGTGTAGATCAAAACTACATAACCCACCCCTTTTCGAGGGCCCAAAAACTGATGACCCACCCCCTTTCTGCTCCGGCCCACCCCCCTGTACTTATTGACCAGTCCCTAATTGTAGTGTGAGTAACAATGAAGAGTTGCAGGCTAGTCCAGTTCGGCCGCGAGAGAGAAAGAGGGCCAGAACTGGACTAATTTTGCTCTTTGTTTAGGGTTACATGTCTGGACTGAAAAATAATCTATCGTCTTGTACGACGTTCAATTTTCCGATTATTGTTTCAGGGATCAACGTAAAGCCTGCCAATAAGGGTGGGGCAATGCTTGGGGCGCGATTTTCGGCAGGTTCCATATCTTCGCTTCTGGGGCGTGATTCGCCTACCGAACTCACACACACTTTTGAAGTGCAAAGGCGTTCAAGGAGAAGGATTGTGAACCTGGTAGCTATAGTAAAGCGAGTGGGAACCTTAAGGGAGGCGGAAGACGGGAGGGTGAAAAGAGGGGGGCACACAAAGTGAAGGGACTGGAAAAACTTAAAATTTAGTTTCACAATATTGGAGTTTTTACGTAATATTTCTGCTTCAGAAAGAACACAAAGAGGCGGGGACCACATAGTCAACTAAGTATATATGGAGAGGGGAAAGGGGGGGGGGGGGAGGGGGGTGGGCGTGGCAGCAGGGGATCTGAAATTCCCTTTTCCCATTTCTTTTACACAGTCAGAAAAAATTCAACTTTTTAGCCTTGGAGCCTTGTAGTTATTCAAGTTTTTTATTGGGACCTTGAGAGAAAAATGAAAACGAAATCCGGGCTTAGTAATATAACTTTGGTCTCGGAACGTTCTTTCTTCTTTGTCAAATAACATGAAGAAGAATACGCAGGGTTTTGTATACGTGCTTGTCTTCGTTACAGCAATTGTACTGAAATAAGAGTTTATTAACACTTTGGAAGCTACACTGTTGCGTCGGTATTAGTTTCACCTACATTAAAACTAAAGGAATATTTTTCTAAAATGCTATCATATTAACTGGTAAATTAAATTGTCTTTTGTTTCTTTAAATGATATTAAAGCTAAAGCATAAAGTGCTATTCATTCCATACTATTTGAGTAAGATCACATGAACTCCTTTTTACTATTTACTTTCGCTTTCGCAAACTGAGGTTTGCATGATGATAAATGCAGTCATATAAGTTCTCTTTATCATACTTATGAGGTCTGTTGACGTTGTAAAGCAACTGCCAGTGATGTCAAGCTATTATATAACCTTACGCCTGACCATAACACTTGAGTTTTCCTAATGTATGATATCCTTCTTCGCTTGAGTGATCTAAGTCTCCCAGTCTGATTTGTGTCACAGGCAGAGCAGACTTGTCTGTCAACAGACCGCTGTCCTCAAACCAACCACTGCCACTGTTGTCGCAGTTACACTTTTTACCACCAGTACAAGAGTTTGTTACTCCGCATGCGCACATGTTGTCATGGCCTGTAGCTACGCCCCAGTAGTTCATCCGTGTTCCATCACGTGACACCCACCAAGCAGAACTGCCCTCAATAAACGAAATGTCATTATTGCACTCAAACTTGATAAACTGTTCACAGTTCTGTGAGACTCGAGTGAGTGCTGCTAGCTGCGCGGTGCTGACTCCAGTGTACCTCACATCTTTACCGTAACATCCTGCACTATAACATCCAGGAGATTTGTTATTAACATGGGTTCTACTCTCACTGTCGTGACTTATGACCGTCACGCCTACGCCGCCCTTGTCACTCATGTCACAGTACACACTGAAGGGAGTCACGCCTCCTTTGCCATCAGGGTCAATCATATAATTACCTGAAGAGCTTCCACTGCGACTCGACTTTAAATCGCTACAGCTTGACATGGGTTTCAGTACTTCAACAGCAGTTGCTGCCTCGATAGAACGTTGAGAATTTTTTGCTTCGCAGGTATAAGTCCCAGCATCACTCGAAGAAACGCTTCGAAGAAGCAAAGTTCCGTTTGGATAAAGGACATGATTCTGAGGAAGATTTTGACCCGCTCTTTTCCAATCAATGTCAACTGAGCCATGAGCTGTACAGTGCAGTATTACATTGCTAAAATCTGATGCAACAACTTTCACTGGAGGGGTTAAGGTAAATTTGAGTTCATCAATCACTGTCACTTGTGCGACAGCAGAGTCCTCTTCAAGGAGGTTCTTTGCCACGCACACATAATCCCCACCATCTGATTTTGCTATATTGTGTATGGTCAATTTTTCACTGACAACTGGAGCCTTTGGCAATTGACTGAACGCTTTTCGCCACGTAACTGTTGGTGTCGGCTGACCAGTAGCTTGACAGACCAGGTCCACGTTCTGTCCTTCTTCAACGATGACAGATGAGGGCTTCTGAGTGATCACCGCACCAACTAGATTAAAGAAACGAATAAAAAACAGTTATAAAATGATAATTATTGACCTAGAAGGAAGATGCAATTGAGAGAACTTGACAGATTGGGAATATTTTCCATAGCTACAAGTTGGCTAGAAATACTAAATTCTGATTAAACAATAGAGTGTTTCTGTCGAGGAACTATCGGCTGACAGTTGCCCCGCGAAAATTTGATGTTCTTAAAACAAATATGCCAGTTTTTAAGGACATCAAATTTCCAAGGGGCAGCTATCAGCTTCTGCGCGCCCAATTAAAAACGAGCATCGTAAATTATTTTTTACTTTTCAGGATAAAAAACTCAATTAAAAGCCGAATTAAATTAATAAAAAAGATACAAAACCAGACAAGAAACCTACTAAATGCAGTGAATTTAGTAGGGTTTCTCTGTCTGTAGGCCCGTTGTTTACAAGAAATTACACGGGCGGGCACTATCCATCCGGGCTTCTTCTCGGACGAGCACTGTGCCCTGAAAGAGCCCTTCGCGGATGAACACTATCGCGTCACGTGATCAATTAAAACCAATCAGAATCGAATAAAATTTAGTGGTGAACTATAATGGATGATTAATTTATTGGAGGTTTTTTTCTTTTCACCCAGACGATAGCTTTCTTTTTTAGCTAATAGCTCAGTATAGTCATGCAATTAATTGCAAATACAGCCTCGATACAGTTGAAAAATGTAATACTTGTTATTTACCTTGAACAGATAACGAAGCCGATGACGTCATTTCTCCAAGAATATTTCTTGCTACACAAGTGTACATTCCTTCATCTTGTGACGTCACATCTGTTATCATTAGACCTCCACGTGACGGCACAACTCGTTTGTCCGCGACCAGACTGGAATTCTGTTTCAGCCACGTGACTTCAGGTTCCGGGTATCCTTCAGCCTCGCACTGAAACGAGGCTGTACCAGTTTCGTTTACCACCATAGACATCGGAGGTGCCACAATTGAAGGGGCTGAGATAGATTTACCAGGATCGCCCTTGGGTCCTTGGGGGCCTTGGTCGCCTTTAGATCCCGGAGTTCCCTGAATTCCCTGAGTACCTTGGTTTCCTTTAGGTCCCTGTGGTCCTTGCGGCCCGGGCGGCCCATGTTTACCTGGAGAGCCTCTGGGACCAGGCCTGCCTCGTCTTCCTCTAATGCCTTTGTTGCATTGAGCATTACAGACCAGGCTACTTAGAGCAATTTGAACTTCTCTTTTGATGTCGTCACGATCGATGGTTTCGCTGGTGTTTGTTTTCTTGTTTGTTATTTCCGGCACGTGGCGTTTGTTACGAATGTGTTGTGCTAGAAGGAAAATTACAGAATGAATCTACTTAGTTTATGTTTCACTCAGTCTACTAAACGGACTTTTCAGAGCTTCCGTTACGCACCAAAAGGATAAATTTGACAGTGCACAGAAGGATTGCTTGAGATAATCTGCACCGAAACTATGGAATGTGCTACCCAGTTTGACATAAGAAGGGCCAGCACTGTTCGTTTTTTTTTAAGCTCATTCATTCGTAGTTGTTATTAAATTATTGTTATTAGGTTTTTAATGTTGTCATGCGCATTTGAACATTTCATGGAATTTGCTCGTTATAAATGTTATTGTTGTTATTGTTGTTGAAGAGGTGGACAGTGACTTACAACCTGAAAAGGGTAACAAGACCTTCATATGAAATCGAGATCCGCGGAACTTATTCAAAGTATTACCGTTGATTTGATTTGTTCTGAAATTGTCGGGAAAACTTAAACCGTATGGCTTATACTTAAAAGCAGTGCGAGTAGTACAATAGCTATAAATTAGACTTTTGGCCAGAAAACATATTTTTGAAATTAGCTTAGGTTTTCATTCTTCACTGAAATGTTTGTGCTCTGTGTTTCAATTTGTTTTAAATGCCCACAGTTTTTGAAAAGAGAAAAACAATCACTTGTTAAATGTCTATCTCACTTCTCATTTTTCTGTAGGATAACTTTAAGTCTCACGCATATAAATGTCACTGAATGCTAAATTTTGCCTCACTAAATTAGGGATAGGCCTTCAGCCATAGCGACATCGAATTTCCGTCACTCGGTATTATCATTAAAGGAAGTCGTATGAAATATTTATTAATGCTGAAAAGGACTACTTTCTTATAACGTTTTTTCTTTGATACCGTCTTACAAGGGAAGTGCATGTTTTGAGGTGTAAAACGTAATTTTTAACTCAGTTATAAACTTCAAGTTGTTGTGCATTCATGAATTACTGTAGTACTTGAATATAGGGGCGCTAGAATGCTTGGAATATATTGTTTTCTCAAAATAAGAACATGGGATGGCGATTCACAGGAGTCATGTTTCAACTTCCTTATTTTCAGCTGTAGCTTCTTCAGATAAATATAAATCTACGCCTATATATAACTATTTTCTCGATAATTGTATTACTCACCTTTGTTTGAATCACTGTGTAACATTTTCATCACAGACTCATTTTCGTCGTTTGCTGTGTTTAGTGGCCTGAGATTTTCTTCTCTTTGTTGATTCAAGGCTTGAAGCATTTGTCGATGAACGTGAAGCTCGATCTCGACGTGAATCAATCCCGCGAAGCAAATAACGGAGAGAAATATCGATGAAAACACCATCGTGTTGGAGACCGGGCGCGTCTTTGATATTTCCATAACTTCGTCTGGAAAGGCTGCGATAATTATCAAGCTTTGACAAAGTCTTCGACAGAGAGCAAACCTTATGCCTGTGTGATCAAAGGTAGACAAAAACACATAGTCTTTGTTGGCGCTGAGCTTCAACCCTTCATTGACCTTTTTCCGGTTCCAGCTTGCATTGGATCAGTTTCAAACCTTCAGGCTAGAGATGTTTTATTTTTGCTGTCAATGTGCCTTGTTTATGGGGTGTGGGGTGGGGATATAGGTGAAGAGATGGCCTCCTCGATATACAGTAAGATTGCCGAAAGGACTGGGAGATTGTGTTCTGTTCCAATTCATCTTTGCTGTATGTAACTTTGACTTGGCCGAAGAATATATCGCTCTCTAAACCGGGTACTTTGTTATAAAAAAGTTCGTTTTATCGGTTTTTTTTTTTTTTTTGGGGGGGGGGGGGGGGGGGGGGAGCGTAGAATACATTGTTTTATCGGTCATTGCTTGAGTCAGGAGCTCCTACTTGGGTATATCGTATTTGCAGTGCCTTATACAGCCCTCGTCGAACGTGTTGCCACGATATCCAAACTCATTCCTTTTCTCCCCACTCCCCTTTTCAATGTTGAGCTCCCCAACATACTGCGCAAATAATCCTTCATTTTACAACATTGAAATGGGGGAGGGGGCTGTAAAAATGAATTATTCTAAGAATATCTTAAAAGTGACTGTTGCAGACATGTAGCATTTCAAGGCTGCCCTAGATGCTTTTGCAGGTAGAATAGGTGTGTTTATAAAGGCATACTGATGCTATATTGATTTGAACGAGTTTTAAGTGAAGAATCTGCCTCTAAAACTTCAGATGAACAAAAAAATGAGATTTTCATGCATGTAACTTGTTGTAATTAGACCAATTTGTACCACTTTCTCCAATAGCGTTTTTGATTTACAAAAGAATAGAGTATAGAATGACTATATTAAATTGAACCCGAATTTCGTAATAAAACCGAGAAGCGTTCAGTGCAGAGAACGAAAAGAAATTGAACAAATTTAGCATTTGAAAGGAATGGAACGAAAGTTCTCTCGCGCGATTACGTCTCAAGCGTGATAAAATGAGATGACGCAAATTCAGATTGTAAAGAAAAAACAATGATTTTTGTGGATTAAAGTATACAATAACGTCACGCGATTTCGTCCCAAGCGTGTCAAATCAAATGACTCGTGACGGACTGGTGGTTAATATAAAACTATTGCAAACGACAGTTTTCCTATACTAAATCGAAGTTTTTTGTTCCAAATGGAATCCGTGCTGCCAAGTTACTTGCTATAACGTTAAATAATTGTAAATACTGTGATTTTGAACGGTTTACAAGAGGATTTGAGCTTATTTTAACGGTTTACAAACGGTTTACACACGGTTTACACGGTTTATATCTATTGAAAAAAACTCTGATGATCATATTTTATTGCCTCTGTAAACCGTTGTAAACCGTTGTAAACCGTTGTAAACCGTTACTTTTCGCTTCGGTTGTGTTCAACATACAAAGTAAACCGACTGTAAACCGACTGTTACTAAGATTCATTCATCTCTTTTCGATTTAAAAAGGAGTCGAGAATATTCTGAAATTTCGGGATCTTCAGTGTTCACTTCCCGCGGGTAACGCGGGATATCGACACATGCAGTCTGCCTCTTTTAAGCTCTCTTAGGTGATCAATTATTGCACGCTTACTTTTTAACTTTTCTTTTCGAGTAGATTCTTCGGTAAAATTACTTTAAAATCAATATAGCATCAGCATCCATTATCAAACACGCTTATATATATTCTCCCTACAAGAGCATATTTAGCCGCCTTGAAACACAACATCCATCCACATAGCAGCTTGTATCTCAGCATCTCTCTTCACTATCTTCTTCTCCACTTTAGCTTTCAGCTGGAACCTCTTTACATCCGCATGTGCTTGCTTGCACATTTTTTCCGAATATCACCAAAGTCTTCAAAATACTTGTCAACTCTTTTCTCAAGTTCTCGGAGCGCTCTTTGTAATCTTCCAATGCAATAGACCTTTCATCATCTTATTCTAACAAATCCTTTCAGTAGCAGTCCAATCCAGTTTTCTCTAGTTTCACTACCGAATCAAGGTTTTCTATTGTAAGAAAGAGCTACGTTGCTCTCGGAAAGCTTTCTAGTCTTTGTCCGTTGTTGCAAGTGACGCAACAATCGTGTTGTTTCCTTTGAAAAGAAAGCGCGCGCTTGCTTTAAAATATCCGCGCGCTACACAAACAATAATAATAAATAATGATTTATTTATTTATTTATATTGCAGGTAAAAATTGTCAATTGTGCTTTACAACGTTAAAAAAGAGCTAAAAATTAAATTCGAAATCAACTACAATCTTGGACGAAACCTGTTGAGACAAACGCATTTCACAGATTTTCCCCAAACTTCTCAAATTGCCGATAAATCACTATCCCGTTAGTAGCGCAGTATGTTTTGTTAACATTTATCCACTGGATAGCGATTTATTCGGTGGAAAGCGTTATCCATCTTTTGAACAACTGTGCTCCGCCTAAAATTATTTCAAAACAGTTGAGAAAAAGAAAACACTTTTGAGGGCTTTGAGCACAGTACCAGCGCTTCAAGCGTTTTTCACCGGCTTTTGAATTTTTAAAACTGTTTCTCCTCGAAGAGTGTGTGTATAATCTATGTCACCAGTTATCGCCATAAAGTTATAATTACAGTAAAAGAAAATGTTTAACCGACAACGTACTTTTCGACGTTGGCTTAATGTCGTTCTCAAGTCAATGTCGGCTATAAAATGGAAGTGTTCAAGTGCTGAAAATGAACAATAGATCAAACTGTGAAATACACATATAACAATACGTTTAACAAATGGTTTGGCACTTATTCATTAGTCTGTGTACTAGCTTGTATTCAAATTTGGATGAAACTTCGCAGTACATTTGGCTTCTTGTAGACGAAACGTAAACACTCATTTTTTTCGCTTGGCACTTTCGTCTTAATATGTGAAACTCAACTGAACAAAACTATAAGTAAAGACAACAGCTTGTTGGAAATGATGTGATGTTTGTTGTTGCTTAACCGAATTAGGAAAAAGGTCATAAACTACGCCATCGAAATGCGCAGGATAATGACCGACATCAGACCGCCTGGTCCAAAAATGTTTCGCCAGGTTTGAAATAAGTTTCACTGCCGCGAAATAATCTTAGCCCATTTTCTATAACTTGGTGTGCACTCGATTTCAGCCGACTTCCGGCGGAAGCTAATTAATTATAACCAACTATACAGAGGCAAAACTTTTGCTTGCAACTCAAGGGATTTCGGAGGTGGCGAAGTGGCATCGCTGCCGGCGGCTGATGTAGCTTCATCACCTCAAAGTCGCGGGTTCGAATCTTCCAGTATAGGGTTTACACTGAACGGCTTGGGGGCTGTGTAAATTCCTCCCCGCGTGAAGATTCGACCCTACGGCTCCAGGAATTGCTCTGTTTTTTTTTTTTCTATTATTATTTTTTAATTTATTTTTTCCTATATTACTGTTCTCAACTTTTCCCTTTTCGGACATCATCACTTTTCAAACGCTGGTGAATCATGAAAAGGTTTATTATTCAGATATTCTAGTATTTGTTTTTTTTTTTTTTTTTGGGGGGGGGGGGGTGTAGAATACATTGTTTTATCGGTCATTGCTTGAGTCAGGAGCTCCTACTTGGGTATATCGTATTTGCAGTGCCTTATACAGCCTTCGTCGAACGTGTTGCCACGATATCCAAACTCATTCCTTTTCTCCCCTCTCCCCTTTTCAATGTTGAGCTCCCCAACATACTGCGCAAATAATCCTTCATTTTACAACATTGAAATGGGGGAGGGGGGCTGTAAAAATGAATTATTCTAAGAATATCTTAAAAGTGACTGTTGCAGACATGTAGCATTTCAAGGCTGCCCTAGATGCTTTTGCAGGTAGAATAGGTGTGTTTATAAAGGCATACTGATGCTATATTGATTTGAACGAGTTTTAAGTGAAGAATCTGCCTCTAAAACTTCAGATGAACAAAAAAATGAGATTTTCATGCATGTAACTTGTTGTAATTAGACCAATTTGTACCACTTTCTCCAATAGCGTTTTTGATTTACAAAAGAATAGAGTATACAATGAGTATATTAAATTAAACCCGAATTTCGTAATAAAACCGAGAAGCGTTCAGTGCAGAGAACGAAAAGAAATTGAACAAATTTAGCATTTGAAAGGAATGGAACGAAAGTTCTCTCGCGCGATAACGTCTCAAGCGTGATAAAATGAGATGACGCAAATTCAGATTGTAAAGAAAAAAACAATGATTTTTGTGGATTAAAGTATACAATAACGTCACGCGATTTCGTCCCAAGCGTGTCAAATCAAATGACTCGTGACGGACTGGTGGTTAATATAAAACTATTGCAAACGACAGTTTTCCTATACTAAATCGAAGTTTTTTGTTCCAAATGGAATCCGTGCTGCCAAGTTACTTGCTATAAAGTTAAATAATTGTAAATACTGTTATTTTGAACGGTTTACAAGAGGATTTGAGCTTATTTTAACGGTTTACACACGGTTTACACACGGTTTACACGGTTTACATCTATTGAAAAAAACTCTGATGATCATATTTTATTGCCTCTGTAAACCGTTGTAAACCGTTGTAAACCGTTACTTTTCGCTTCGGTTGTGTTCAACATACAAAGTAAACCGACTGTAAACCGACTGTTACTAAGATTCATTCATCTCTTTTCGATTTAAAAAGGAGTCGAGAATATTCTGAAATTTCGGGATCTTCAGTGTTCACTTCCCGCGGGTAACGCGGGATATCGACACATGCAGTCTGCCTCTTTTAAGCTCTCTTAGGTGATCAATTATTGCACACTTACTTTTTAACTTTTCTTTTCGAGTAGATTCTTCGGTAAAATTACTTTAAAATCAATATAGCATCAGCATCCATTATCAAACACGCTTATATATATTCTCCCTACAAGAGCATATTTAGCCGCCTTGAAACACAACATCCATCCACATAGCAGCTTGTATCTCAGCATCTCTCTTCACTATCTTCTTATCCACTTTAGCTTTCAGCTGGAACCTCTTTACATCCGCATGTGCTTGCTTGCACATTTTTTCCGAATATCACCAAAGTCTTCAAAATACTTGTCAACTCTTTTCTCAAGTTCTCGGAGCGCTCTTTGTAATCTTCCAATGCAATATACCTTTCATCATCTTATTCTAACAAATCCTTTCAGTAGCAGTCCAATCCAGTTTTCTCTAGTTTCACTACCGAATCAAGGTTTTCTATTGCAAGAAAGAGCTACGTTGCTCTCGGAAAGCTTTCTAGTCTTTGTCCGTTGTTGCAAGTGACGCAACAATCGTGTTGTTTCCTTTGAAAAGAAAGCGCGCGCTTGCTTTAAAATATCCGCGCGCTACACAAACAATAATAATAAATAATGATTTATTTACTTATTTATATTGCAGGTAAAAATTGTCAATTGTGCTTTACAACGTTAAAAAAGAGCTAAAAATTAAATTCAAAATCAACTACAATCTTGGACGAAACCTGTTGAGACAAACGCATTTCACAGATTTTCCGCAAACTTCTCAAATTGCAATGTTATCTCCCACAGCAAAAATTAGTGAAAATTAGCAATTTGTCCAAACAGATTTGTTCGCGCTTGCCGATAAATCACTATCCCGTTAGTGGCGCAGTATGTTTTGTTAACATTTATCCACTGGATAGCGATTTATTCGGTGGAAAGCGTTATCCAACTTTTGAACAACTGTGCTCCGCTTAAAATTATTTCAAAACAGTTGAGAAAAAGAAAACACTTTTGAGGGCTTTGAGCATAGTACCAGCGCTTCAAGCGTTTTTCACCGGCTTTTGAATTTTTTAAACTGTTTCTCCTCGAAGAGTGCGTGTATAATCTATGTCACCAGTTATCGCCATAAAGTTATAATTACAGTAAAACAAAATGTTTAACCGACAACGTACTTTTCGACGTTGGCTTAATGTCGTTCTCAAGTCAATGTCGGCTATAAAATGGAAGTGTTCAAGTGCTGAAAATGAACAATAGATCAAACTGTGAAATACACATATAACAATACGTTTAACAAATGGTTTGGCACTTATTCATTAGTCTGTGTACTAGCTTGTATTCAAATTTGGATGAAACTTCGCAGTACATTTGGCTTCTTGTAGACGAAACGTAAACACTCATTTTTTTCGCTTGGCACTTTCGTTCTTAATATATATGTGAAACTCAACTGAACAAAACTATAAGTAAAGACAACAGCTTGTTGGAAATGATGTGATGTTTGTTGTTGCTTAACCGAATTAGGAAAAAGGTCATAAACTACGCCATCGAAATGCGCAGGATAATGACCGACATCAGACCGCCTGGTCCAAAAATGTTTCGCCAGGCTTGAAATCAGTTTCACTGCCGCGAAATAATCTTAGCCCATTTTCTATAACTTGGTGTGCACTCGATTTCAGCCGACTTCCGGCGGAAGCTAATTAATTATAACCAACTATACAGAGGCAAAACTTTTGCTTGCAACTCAAGGGATTTCGGAGGTGGCGAAGTGGCATCGCTGCCGGCGGCTGATGTAGCTTCATCACCTCAAAGTCGCGGGTTCGAATCTTCCAGTATAGGGTTTACACTAAACGGCTTGGGGGCTGTGTAAATTCCTCCCCGCGTGAAGATTCGACCCTACGGCTCCAGGAATTGCTCTGTTTTTTTTTTCTATTATTATTTTTTAATTTATTTTTTCCTATATTACTGTTCTCAACTTTTCTTTTTTCGGACATCATCACTTTTCAAACGCTGGTGAATCATGAAAAGTTTTATTATTCCGATATTCTAGTATATATATATTTTTTTTTTGGCGGGGGGGGGGGGGGGGGGGGGCGTAGAATACATTGTTTTATCGGTCATTGCTTGAGTCAGGAGCTCCTACTTGGGTATATCGTATTTGCAGTGCCTTATACAGCCCTCGTCGAACGTGTTGCCACGATATCCAAACTCATTCCTTTTCTCCCCACTCCCCTTTTCAATGTTGAGCTCCCCAACATACTGCGCAAATAATCCTTCATTTTACAACATTGAAATGGGGGAGGGGGGCTGTAAAAATGAATTATTCTAAGAATATCTTAAAAGTGACTGTTGCAGACATGTAGCATTTCAAGGCTGCCCTAGATGCTTTTGCAGGTAGAATAGGTGTGTTTATAAAGGCATACTGATGCTATATTGATTTGAACGAGTTTTAAGTGAAGAATCTGCCTCTAAAACTTCAGATGAACAAAAAAATGAGATTTTCATGCATGTAACTTGTTGTAATTAGACCAATTTGTACCACTTTCTCCAATAGCGTTTTTGATTTACAAAAGAATAGAGTATACAATGACTATATTAAATTGAACCCGAATTTCGTAATAAAACCGAGAAGCGTTCAGTGCAGAGAACGAAAAGAAATTGAACAAATTTAGCATTTGAAAGGAATGGAACGAAAGTTCTCTCGCGCGATTACGTCTCAAGCGTGATAAAATGAGATGACGCAAATTCAGATTGTAAAGAAAAAACAATGATTTTTGTGGATTAAAGTGTACAATAACGTCACGCGATTTCGTCCCAAGCGTGTCAAATCAAATGACTCGTGACGGACTGGTGGTTAATATAAAACTATTGCAAACGACAGTTTTCCTATACTAAATCGAAGTTTTTTGTTCCAAATGGAATCCGTGCTGCCAAGTTACTTGCTATAAAGTTAAATAATTGTAAATACTGTTATTTTGAACGGTTTACAAGAGGATTTGAGCTTATTTTAACGGTTTACACACGGTTTACACGGTTTACATCTATTGAAAAAAACTCTGATGATCATATTTTATTGCCTCTGTAAACCGTTGTAAACCGTTACTTTTCGCTTCGGTTGTGTTCAACATACAAAGTAAACCGACTGTAAACCGACTGTTACTAAGATTCATTCATCTCTTTTCGATTTAAAAAGGAGTCGAGAATATTCTGAAATTTCGGGATCTTCAGTGTTCACTTCCCGCGGGTAACGCGGGATATCGACACATGCAGTCTGCCTCTTTTAAGCTCTCTTAGGTGATCAATTATTGCACACTTACTTTTTAACTTTTCTTTTCGAGTAGATTCTTCGGTAAAATTACTTTAAAATCAATATAGCATCAGCATCCATTATCAAACACGCTTATATATATTCTCCCTACAAGAGCATATTTAGCCGCCTTGAAACACAACATCCATCCACATAGCAGCTTGTATCTCAGCATCTCTCTTCACTATCTTCTTCTCCACTTTAGCTTTCAGCTGGAACCTCTTTACATCCGCATGTGCTTGCTTGCACATTTTTTCCGAATATCACCAAAGTCTTCAAAATACTTGTCAACTCTTTTCTCAAGTTCTCGGAGCGCTCTTTGTAATCTTCCAATGCAATAGACCTTTCATCATCTTATTCTAACAAATCCTTTCAGTAGCAGTCCAATCCAGTTTTCTCTAGTTTCACTACCGAATCAAGGTTTTCTATTGCAAGAAAGAGCTACGTTGCTCTCGGAAAGCTTTCTAGTCTTTGTCCGTTGTTGCAAGTGACGCAACAATCGTGTTGTTTCCTTTGAAAAGAAAGCGCGCGCTTGCTTTAAAATATCCGCGCGCTACACAAACAATAATAATAAATAATGATTTATTTATTTATTTATATTGCAGGTAAAAATTGTCAATTGTGCTTTACAACGTTAAAAAAGAGCTAAAAATTAAATTCAAAATCAACTACAATCTTGGACGAAACCTGTTGAGACAAACGCATTTCACAGATTTTCCGCAAACTTCTCAAATTGCCGATAAATCACTATCCCGTTAGTAGCGCAGTATGTTTTGTTAACATTTATCCACTGGATAGCGATTTATTCGGTGGAAAGCGTTATCCATCTTTTGAACAACTGTGCTCCGCTTAAAATTATTTCAAAACAGTTGAGAAAAAGAAAACACTTTTTAGGGCTTTGAGCACAGTACCAGCGCTTCAAGCGTTTTTCACCGGCTTTTGAATTTTTAAAACTGTTTCTCCTCGAAGAGTGTGTGTATAATCTATGTCACCAGTTATCGCCATAAAGTTATAATTACAGTAAAAGAAAATGTTTAACCGACAACGTACTTTTCGACGTTGGCTTAAAGTCGTTCTCAAGTCAATGTCGGCTATAAAATGGAAGTGTTCAAGTGCTGAAAATGAACAATAGATCAAACTGTGAAATACACATATAACAATACGTTTAACAAATGGTTTGGCACTTATTCATTAGTCTGTGTACTAGCTTGTATTCAAATTTGGATGAAACTTCGCAGTACATTTAGCTTCTTGTAGACGAAACGTAAACACTCATTTTTTTTCGTTTGGCACTTTCGTTCTTAATATGTGAAACTCAACTGAACAAAACTATAAGTAAAGACAACAGCTTGTTGGAAATGATGTGATGTTTGTTGTTGCTTAACCGAATTAGGAAAAAGGTCATAAACTACGCCATCGAAATGCGCAGGATAATGACCGACATCAGACCGCCTGGTCCAAAAATGTTTCGCCAGGCTTGAAATAAGTTTCACTGCAGCGAAATAATCTTAGCCCATTTTCTATAACTTGGTGTGCACTCGATTTCAGCCGACTTCCGGCGGAAGCTAATTAATTATAACCAACTATACAGAGGCAAAACTTTTGCTTGCAACTCAAGGGATTTCGGAGGTGGCGAAGTGGCATCGCTGCCGGCGGCTGATGTAGCTTCATCACCTCAAAGTCGCGGGTTCGAATCTTCCAGTATAGGGTTTACACTAAACGGCTTGGGGGCTGTGTAAATTCCTCCCCGCGTGAAGATTCGACCCTACGGCTCCAGGAATTGCTCTGTTTTTTTTTTTCTATTATTATTTTTTAATTTATTTTTTCCTATATTACTGTTCTCAACTTTTCCTTTTTCGGACATCATCACTTTTCAAACGCTGGTGAATCATGAAAAGGTTTATTATTCAGATATTCTAGTATTTTTTTTTTTTTTTTTTTTGGGGGGGGGGGGGGCGTAGAATACATTGTTTTATCGGTCATTGCTTGAGTCAGGAGCTCCTACTTGGGTATATCGTATTTGCAGTGCCTTATACAGCCCTCGTCGAACGTGTTGCCACGATATCCAAACTCATTCCTTTTCTCCCCACTCCCCTTTTCAATGTTGAGCTCCCCAACATACTGCGCAAATAATCCTTCATTTTACAACATTGAAGTGGGGGAGGAGGGCTGTAAAAATGAATTATTCTAAGAATATCTTAAAAGTGACTGTTGCAGACATGTAGCATTTCAAGGCTGCCCTAGATGCTTTTGCAGGTAGAATAGGTGTGTTTATAAAGGCATACTGATGCTATATTGATTTAAACGAGTTTTAAGTAAAGAATCTGCATCTAAAACTTCAGATGAACAAAAAAAATGAGATTTTCATGCATGTAACTTGTTGTAATTAGACCAATTTGTACCACTTTCTCCAATAGCGTTTTTGATTTAAAAAGAATAGAGTATACAATGAGTATATTAAATTGAACCCGAATTTCGTAATAAAACCGAGAAGCGTTCAGTGCAGAGAACGAAAAGAAATTGAACAAATTTAGCATTTGAAAGGAATGGAACGAAAGTTCTCTCGCGCGATTACGTCTCAAGCGTGATAAAATGAGATGACGCAAATTCAGATTGTAAAGAAAAAACAATGATTTTTGTGGATTAAAGTGTACAATAACGTCACGCGATTTCGTCCCAAGCGTGTCAAATCAAATGACTCGTGACGGACTGGTGGTTAATATAAAACTATTGCAAACGACAGTTTTCCTATACTAAATCGAAGTTTTTTGTTCCAAATGGAATCCGTGCTGCCAAGTTACTTGCTATAACGTTAAATAATTGTAAATACTGTGATTTTGAACGGTTTACAAGAGGATTTGAGCTTATTTTAACGGTTTACAAACGGTTTACACACGGTTTACACGGTTTACATCTATTGAAAAAAACTCTGATGATCATATTTTATTGCCTCTGTAAACCGTTGTAAACCGTTGTAAACCGTTACTTTTCGCTTCGGTTGTGTTCAACATACAAAGTGAACCGACTGTAAACCGACTGTTACTAAGATTCATTCATCTCTTTTCGATTTAAAGAGGAGTCGAGAATATTCTGAAATTTCGGGATCTTCAGTGTTCACTTCCCGCGGGTAACGCGGGATATCGACACATGCAGTCTGCCTCTTTTAAGCTCTCTTAGGTGATCAATTATTGCACACTTACTTTTTAACTTTTCTTTTCGAGTAGATTCTTCGGTAAAATTACTTTAAAATCAATATAGCATCAGCATCCATTATCAAACACGCTTATATATATTCTCCCTACAAGAGCATATTTAGCCGCCTTGAAACACAACATCCATCCACATAGCAGCTTGTATCTCAGCATCTCTCTTCACTATCTTCTTCTCCACTTTAGCTTTCAGCTGGAACCTCTTTACATCCGCATGTGCTTGCTTACACATTTTTTCCGAATATCACCAAAGTCTTCAAAATACTTGTCAACTCTTTTCTCAAGTTCTCGGAGCGCTCTTTGTAACCTTCCAATGCAATAGACCTTTCATCATCTTATTCTAACAAATCCTTTCAGTAGCAGTCCAATCCAGTTTTCTCTAGTTTCACTACCGAATCAAGGTTTTCTATTGCAAGAAAGAGCTACGTTGCTCTCGGAAAGCTTTCTAGTCTTTGTCCGTTGTTGCAAGTGACGCAACAATCGTGTTGTTTCCTTTGAAAAGAAAGCGCGCGCTTGCTTTAAAATATCCGCGCGCTACACAAACAATAATAATAAATAATGATTTATTTATTTATTTATATTGCAGGTAAAAATTGTCAATTGTGCTTTAAAACGTTAAAAAAGAGCTAAAAATTAAATTCAAAATCAACTACAATCTTGGACGAAACCTGTTGAGACAAACGCATTTCACAGATTTTCCGCAAACTTCTCAAATTGCCGATAAATCACTATCCCGTTAGTAGCGCAGTATGTTCTGTTAACATTTATCCACTGGATAGCGATTTATTCGGTGGAAAGCGTTATCCATCTTTTGAACAACTGTGCTCCGCTTAAAATTATTTCAAAACAGTTGAGAAAAAGAAAACACTTTTGAGGGCTTTGAGCACAGTACCAGCGCTTCAAGCGTTTTTCACCGGCAGTTTTGAATTTTTAAAACTGTTTCTCCTCGAAGAGTGTGTGTATAATCTATGTCACCAGTTATCGCCATAAAGTTATAATTACAGTAAAAGAAAATGTTTAACCGACAACGTACTTTTCGACGTTGGCTTAATGTCGTTCTCAAGTCAATGTCGGCTATAAAATGGAAGTGTTCAAGTGCTGAAAATGAACAATAGATCAAACTGTGAAATCCACATATAACAATACGTTTAACAAATGGTTTGACACTTATTCATTAGTCTGTGTACTAGCTTGTATTCAAATTTGGATGAAACTTCGCAGTACATTTGGCTTCTTGTAGACGAAACGTAAACACTCATTTTTTTCGCTTGGCACTTTCGTTCTTAATATGTGAAACTCAACTGAACAAAACTGTAAGTAAAGACAACAGCTTGTTGGAAATGATGTGATGTTTGTTGTTGCTTAACCGAATTAGGAAAAAGGTCATAAACTACGCCATCGAAATGCGTAGGATAATGACCGACATCAGACCGCCTGGTCCAAAAATGTTTCGCCAGGCTTGAAATAAGTTTCACTGCCGCGAAATAATCTTAGCCCATTTTCTATAACTTGGTGTGCACTCGATTTCAGCCTACTTCCGGCGGAAGCTAATTAATTATAACCAACTATACAGAGGCAAAACTTTTGCTTGCAACTCAAGGGATTTCGGAGGTGGCGAAGTGGCATCGCTGCCGGCGGCTGATGTAGCTTCATCACCTCAAAGTCGCGGGTTCGAATCTTCCAGTATAGGGTTTACACTAAACGGCTTGGGGGCTGTGTAAATTCCTCCCCGCGTGAAGATTCGACCCTACGGCTCCAGGAATTGCTCTGTTTTTTTTTTTCTATTATTATTTTTTAATTTATTTTTTCCTATATTACTGTTCTCAACTTTTCCTTTTTCGGACATCATCACTTTTCAAACGCTGGTGAATCATGAAAAGGTTTATTATTCAGATATTCTAGTGTTTTTTTTTGGGGGGGGGGGGGGTGGGGGGCGTAGAATACATTGTTTTATCGGTCATTGCTTGAGTCAGGAGCTCCTACTTGGGTATATCGTATTTGCAGTGCCTTATACAGCCCTCGTCGAACGTGTTGCCACGATATCCAAACTCATTCCTTTTCTCCCACTCCCCTTTTCAATGTTGAGCTCCCCAACATACTGCGCAAATAATCCTTCATTTTACAACATTGAAATGGGGGAGGGGGGCTGTAAAAATGAATTATTCTAAGAATATCTTAAAAGTGACTGTTGCAGACATGTAGCATTTCAAGGCTGCCCTAGATGCTTTTGCAGGTAGAATAGGTGTGTTTATAAAGGCATACTGATGCTATATTGATTTGAACGAGTTTTAAGTGAAGAATCTGCATCTAAAACTTCAGATGAACAAAAAAATGAGATTTTCATGCATGTAACTTGTTGTAATTAGACCAATTTGTACCACTTTCTCCAATAGCGTTTTTGATTTAAAAAGAATAGAGTATACAATGAGTATATTAAATTGAAACCGAATTTCGTAATAAAACCGAGAAGCGTTCAGTGCAGAGAACGAAAAGAAATTGAACAAATTTAGCATTTGAAAGGAATGGAACGAAAGTTCTCTCGCGCGATTACGTCTCAAGCGTGATAAAATGAGATGACGCAAATTCAGATTGTAAAGAAAAAACAATGATTTTTGTGGATTAAAGTGTACAATAACGTCACGCGATTTCGTCCCAAGCGTGTCAAATCAAATGACTCGTGACGGACTGGTGGTTAATATAAAACTATTGCAAACGACAGTTTTCCTATACTAAATCGAAGTTTTTTGTTCCAAATGGAATCCATGCTGCCAAGTTACTTGCTATAACGTTAAATAATTGTAAATACTGTGATTTTGAACGGTTTACAAGAGGATTTGAGCTTATTTTAACGGTTTACAAACGGTTTACACACGGTTTACACGGTTTACATCTATTGAAAAAAACTCTGATGATCATATTTTATTGCCTCTGTAAACCGTTGTAAACCGTTGTAAACCGTTACTTTTCGCTTCGGTTGTGTTCAACATACAAAGTGAACCGACTGTAAACCGACTGTTACTAAGATTCATTCATCTCTTTTCGATTTAAAGAGGAGTCGAGAATATTCTGAAATTTCGGGATCTTCAGTGTTCACTTCCCGCGGGTAACGCGGGATATCGACACATGCAGTCTGCCTCTTTTAAGCTCTCTTAGGTGATCAATTATTGCACACTTACTTTTTAACTTTTCTTTTCGAGTAGATTCTTCGGTAAAATTACTTTAAAATCAATATAGCATCAGCATCCATTATCAAACACGCTTATATATATTCTCCCTACAAGAGCATATTTAGCCGCCTTGAAACACAACATCCATCCACATAGCAGCTTGTATCTCAGCATCTCTCTTCACTATCTTCTTCTCCACTTTAGCTTTCAGCTGGAACCTCTTTACATCCGCATGTGCTTGCTTACACATTTTTTCCGAATATCACCAAAGTCTTCAAAATACTTGTCAACTCTTTTCTCAAGTTCTCGGAGCGCTCTTTGTAACCTTCCAATGCAATAGACCTTTCATCATCTTATTCTAACAAATCCTTTCAGTAGCAGTCCAATCCAGTTTTCTCTAGTTTCACTACCGAATCAAGGTTTTCTATTGCAAGAAAGAGCTACGTTGCTCTCGGAAAGCTTTCTAGTCTTTGTCCGTTGTTGCAAGTGACGCAACAATCGTGTTGTTTCCTTTGAAAAGAAAGCGCGCGCTTGCTTTAAAATATCCGCGCGCTACACAAACAATAATAATAAATAATGATTTATTTATTTATTTATATTGCAGGTAAAAATTGTCAATTGTGCTTTACAACGTTAAAAAAGAGCTAAAAATTAAATTCAAAATCAACTACAATCTTGGACGAAACCTGTTGAGACAAACGCATTTCACAGATTTTCCGCAAACTTCTCAAATTGCCGATAAATCACTATCCCGTTAGTAGCGCAGTATGTTTTGTTAACATTTATCCACTGGATAGCGATTTATTCGGTGGAAAGCGTTATCCATCTTTTGAACAACTGTGCTCCGCTTAAAATTATTTCAAAACAGTTGAGAAAAAGAAAACACTTTTTAGGGCTTTGAGCACAGTACCAGCGCTTCAAGCGTTTTTCACCGGCTTTTGAATTTTTAAAACTGTTTCTCCTCGAAGAGTGTGTGTATAATCTATGTCACCAGTTATCGCCATAAAGTTATAATTACAGTAAAAGAAAATGTTTAACCGACAACGTACTTTTCGACGTTGGCTTAATGTCGTTCTCAAGTCAATGTCGGCTATAAAATGGAAGTGTTCAAGTGCTGAAAATGAACAATAGATCAAACTGTGAAATACACATATAACAATACGTTTAACAAATGGTTTGACACTTATTCATTAGTCTGTGTTCTAGCTTGTATTCAAATTTGGATGAAACTTCGCAGTACATTTGGCTTCTTGTAGACGAAACGTAAACACTCATTTTTCGCTTGGCACTTTCGTTCTTAATATGTGAAACTCAACTGAACAAAACTATAAGTAAAGACAACAGCTTGTTGGAAATGATGTGATGTTTGTTGTTGCTTAACCGAATTAGGAAAAAGGTCATAAACTACGCCATCGAAATGCGCAGGATAATGACCGACATCAGACCGCCTGGTCCAGAAATGTTTCGCCAGGCTTGAAATAAGTTTCACTGCCGCGAAATAATCTTAGCCCATTTTCTATAACTTGGTGTGCACTCGATTTCAGCCGACTTCCGGCGGAAGCTAATTAATTATAACCAACTATACAGAGGCAAAACTTTTGCTTGCAACTCAAGGGATTTCGGAGGTGGCGAAGTGGCATCGCTGCCGGCGGCTGATGTAGCTTCATCACCTCAAAGTCGCGGGTTCGAATCTTCCAGTATAGGGTTTACACTAAACGGCTTGGGGGCTGTGTAAATTCCTCCCCGCGTGAAGATTCGACCCTACGGCTCCAGGAATTGCTCTGTTTTTTTTTCTATTATTATTTTTTAATTTATTTTTTCCTATATTACTGTTCTCAACTTTTCCTTTTTCGGACATCATCACTTTTCAAACGCTGGTGAATCATGAAAAGGTTTATTATTCAGATATTCTAGTGTTTTTTTTTTTGGGGGGGGGGGGTGGGGGGCGTAGAATACATTGTTTTATCGGTCATTGCTTGAGTCAGGAGCTCCTACTTGGGTATATCGTATTTGCAGTGCCTTATACAGCCCTCGTCGAACGTGTTGCCACGATATCCAAACTCATTCCTTTTCTCCCACTCCCCTTTTCAATGTTGAGCTCCCCAACATACTGCGCAAATAATCCTTCATTTTACAACATTGAAATGGGGGAGGGGGGCTGTAAAAATGAATTATTCTAAGAATATCTTAAAAGTGACTGTTGCAGACATGTAGCATTTCAAGGCTGCCCTAGATGCTTTTGCAGGTAGAATAGGTGTGTTTATAAAGGCATACTGATGCTATATTGATTTGAACGAGTTTTAAGTGAAGAATCTGCCTCTAAAACTTCAGATGAACAAAAAAATGAGATTTTCATGCATGTAACTTGTTGTAATTAGACCAATTTGTACCACTTTCTCCAATAGCGTTTTTGATTTACAAAAGAATAGAGTATACAATGAGTATATTAAATTGAACCCGAATTTCGTAATAAAACCGAGAAGCGTTCAGTGCAGAGAACGAAAAGAAATTGAACAAATTTAGCATTTGAAAGGAATGGAACGAAAGTTCTCTCGCGCGATTACGTCTCAAGCGTGATAAAATGAGATGACGCAAATTCAGATTGTAAAGAAAAAACAATGATTTTTGTGGATTAAAGTATACAATAACGTCACGCGATTTCGTCCCAAGCGTGTCAAATCAAATGACTCGTGACGGACTGGTGGTTAATATAAACCTATTGCAAACGACAGTTTTCCTATACTAAATCGAAGTTTTTTGTTCCAAATGGAATCCGTGCTGCCAAGTTACTTGCTATAACGTTAAAAAATTGTAAATACTGTGATTTTGATCGGTTTACAAGAGGATTTGAGCTTATTTTAACGGTTTACAAACGGTTTGCACACGGTTTACACGGTTTACATCTATTGAAAAAAACTCTGATGATCATATTTTATTGCCTCTGTAAACCGTTGTAAACCGTTACTTTTCGCTTCGGTTGTGTTCAACATACAAAGTAAACCGACTGTAAACCGACTGTTACTAAGATTCATTCATCTCTTTTCGATTTAAAAAGGAGTCGAGAATATTCTGAAATTTCGGGATCTTCAGTGTTCACTTCCCGCGGGTAACGCGGGATATCGACACATGCAGTCTGCCTCTTTTAAGCTCTCTTAGGTGATCAATTATTGCACACTTACTTTTTAACTTTTCTTTTCGAGTAGATTCTTCGGTAAAATTACTTTAAAATCAATATAGCATCAGCATACATTATCAAACACGCTTATATATATTCTCCCTACAAGAGCATATTTAGCCGCCTTGAAACACAACATCCATCCACATAGCAGCTTGTATCTCAGCATCTCTCTTCACTATCTTCTTCTCCACTTTAGCTTTCAGCTGGAACCTCTTTACATCCGCATGTGCTTGCTTGCACATTTTTTCCGAATATCACCAAAGTCTTCAAAATACTTGTCAACTCTTTTCTCAAGTTCTCGGAGCGCTCTTTGTAATCTTCCAATGCAATAGACCTTTCATCATCTTATTCTAACAAATCCTTTCAATAGCAGTCCAATCCAGTTTTCTCTAGTTTCACTACCGAATCAAGGTTTTCTATTGCAAGAAAGAGCTACGTTGCTCTCGGAAAGCTTTCTAGTCTTTGTCCGTTGTTGCAAGTGACGCAACAATCGTGTTGTTTCCTTTGAGAAGAAAGCGCGCGCTTGCTTTAAAATATCCGCGCGCTACACAAACAATAATAATAAATAATGATTTATTTATTTATTTATATTGCAGGTAAAAATTGTGAATTGTGATTTACAACGTTTTAAAAGAACATCACATTTCCGCGGGAAAACTATCAGCCGATAGTTCACCACTAAATTTTCTCTGATTCTGATTGGTTTAAATTGAACACGTGACGCGATAGTGCCCGTCCGCCGGAGGGCACTATCAGCGCATAGTGCCCTCCCGTGAAAAATGCCCGGATCGATAGTGCCCGCCCGTTACTGTTTTTTGTAAACAAGCTGCCTGCAGACAAAAAAACCCAACCAAATTCACTGCATTTAGTGGGTTTCTCGTCTGGTTTTGTTTCGTTTGTTAAATTTCGGCTTTCAATTGAGTTTTTTATCCTCAAAAGTAAAAATAATTCACGATGCTTGTTTTTGTATGTGCGCGCGGAAGAAAATTTAGTGGTGAACAATAAAGACAATAGAGTGTTTCTGTCTCGGAACTATCGGTCTGATAGTTGCCCCTTGGAAATTTGATGTTCTTAAAACTAGCATATTAGCCCTCGAAGCTTCTCGGGCTAATATTTGTTTTAAGAACATCAAATTTCCTTTGGGCAACTATCTGCCGATAGTTCCTCGACAGAAACACTCTATTGTTAAAATAGAAAACAGTGGCTCGCGCGCGTAGCTCAAGCGGTGAGTTTTCTTGATTTTTGTCTTCAAAGTGCACAATATTGTAGGTTTTGGACTAAAATCCTTTAGAGTTTCTACTAAAACAGTTAGACTACTCGCCCTCCTTTTCTATGAGCGATAGTCAACTCGGCTGCGCCTCGTTGACTATTTAAGGTAATGTCTGTCTCCGAGCCATGAGGCCCATACAGCCGGAGCTTATCCCGGTTTCCGTAGCATTAAGCGACTAGGAGTATTGCTACTCCCCCCTGGATGGGATGCTAGTCCATCGCAGGGTTACCCCCAGCAGTAAATTTCTCCGGTACCCATTTATACACCTGGGTAGAGAGAGGCACTGTGAGAGTAAAGTGTCTTGCCCAAGAACACAACGCAGCGCTCCGGCCAGGCCTCGAACCCGGGCCGTTCGCTAACCATTTAGGCCACCGCGCCTCCTATTTGCTCATAGAAAACTCGGGCTCGTAGTCTAATTGTCAAGTAGGATCGAGTTTTACAGTCTTGGGGACGCCACAGCAAAGTTCATTATGTTTTAGTGTTATTACCGAGATCACATGTATTTCTTTTTACTTCCCCTAAATAAATTATTAAACTGACGTATACACGATGATAAATGCAGTAATAGATGTTCTGTTATCATACTCGCTGATGTCTGTTGTCTTTGTGAAGCAGCTGTCAGTAACGTTAAGCCATAAGTTTTACGCCTGACCATAACACTTGAGTTTTCCTAATGTATGGTAACCTTCTTTGCTTGAGCCATTCAAGTCTCCCAGTCTGATTTGTGTCACAGGCAGAGCAGACTTGTCTGTCAACAGACCGCTGTCCTCATACCAACCATTGCCACTGTTGTCGCAGTTACACTTTATACCACCAGTACAAGAGTTTGTTACTCCGCATGCGCACATCTTGTCATGGCCAGTAGCTCCGCCCCAGTAGTTCATCCGTGTTCCATCACGTGACACCCACCAAGCATAACTCTGCTCAATAAACGCCACGTCATTATTGCACTCAAACTTGATAAACTGTTCACAGTTGTGTGAGACTCGAGTGAGTGCTGCTAGCTGAGCGGTGCTGACTCCAGTGTATCGCACATCTTTACTGTAACAACCTCGACCACTACATCCAGGAATGTTACCAGCATAGGTTCTACTCTCACTGTCGTGACTGACGACCGTCACACCAACACCGCCCTTGTCACTCATATCACAGTACACACTGAAAGGAGTCACGCCTCCTTTACCATCAGGGTCAATCAAGTAATTACCTGAAGAGCTTCCACTGCGTCCCGATTTTATACTGCTATAGGACATTGGTGCTTTGTACACTTCAAGAACAGATGTTGCCTCGATTGAACGCTGAGAATTTTTTGCCATGCATGAATAAGTCCCGGCATCACTTGTGGAAACGCTTTGAAGAAGCAAAGTTCCGTTTGGATAAAGAACATGATTCTGAGGGAGACTTTGGCCAGCTCTTTTCCAATCGATATCAACTGAGCCTTCAGCTGTGCAAGGCAATGTTACGCAATTGTAAAGGGATGCAACAACATTCACCGGAGGAGTTAACGTAAATTTAAGTTTGCCAAGAACCATTATTTGGGCGGCAGCAGAGTCTTCTCCAAGGAGATTCTTAACTGTGCATGCGAAAGCTCCACTATCTGCTTTTGCTATATTGTGTATGGTCAAATTTCCATCAACAACTGAAGTCTTCCCTTTTGGAATTTGACCGAACGCTTTTCGCCACGTGACTGTTGGTGTCGGCTGACCAGTAGCTTGACAGATCAGGCTCACGTTCTGTCCTTCTTCAACGATGACAGATGAGGGCTTGCGAGTGATCAAGGCGGCAACTACATTAAAAAATTAAAGAACAAACAACACTGATAAAACGATAATCATTGAACTAAAAGGAAGAAGCAATTGAGTGAACTTGACAGATTGGGGACTCTCTTCAAATCTACATGTAGGCCTGAAATACTAAATTTTAATGGCTGATAAATTAACTGTTTTTTTTTACCCAGACAACAGCTTTCTTTTATAGCTAATAGCTGTACAATCATGTAACTTATAGACTACGAGCAGTCCCTATTTTTTCACAGAGTCCGTCGAGCGTGAAGCGAAAAAAGTAAATTATTGAAAACAAATCTTGATACAGTTGATTGCGTTCGACGAAGGAGAGCGCAAGCCTATTTTGTTTTTACGTCCTGTGTCTTTTGAGTTGGTATGCCTGTGTACTGTTATGTGGAATGAATCGAGCCGTGATGCGCGCGCAAATGTATGGACTCAAGATTGGCCGCCCCGATTGATTTTTGCAGGGGCAAATCTCGGCCGGGAAACTGGTAGCTACAGATGGCCTCGATTTCATGCAAAACAAGATGGCGTCCCAAACGGAGCTTAGAAACATTATTTTGCTTGAGAAAAAGGGCTAAAAACGTGTTTCCAAAATTGTAATTCTGCCAAAAATGTCATGGAGAACATGAAGGTTATCATCCAAGGTAGCAGAGTTGTCTTCAGCCACTGAACGTCATAAAAAGAGTGGAAATCGAGAAAGTCGATGCGTAGTTTTGTACGGAGTTCGTTCGTAGGTAAACCAGCATATTTTCCTGCAATTATATGTTGCACAAATCTACAGATTGTGAGAATTACATGCATCGAGAGTGGGTATAATACGGATCGAAATTGTTTTATCACTTCTTTGAATTTGTGATATACCGTTATTACTAGAAACACTAGACGTTTTGACGAGGAAATCGTTGTGTGAATGTAATATGTGTGTAGTGGATTACTGTGTGAAATGTCTGTATTTTTAAGTACTTTGTGGAATTTTAAATCGAAGTAAAACTATTTCCAGAAGTTTGTGGAAGTTTAAATCTCGTTAGTGCCAAACGATAACAGGTCAAGTGAAATAAATAATTATTTTTGTGTAAATAATATTTCATTCATTCTATGTTCTTTTGGCTCGTCACACAATCTTTCTCACACTTATCCTCCTCGCGTTCAGTGAGGTATAAGCATGGAAACTAAGGCATACTACTAGTAGGCCGACCATGTCGGTTTTTTTGCCACTGCCTGCTTACCTTGGGTCTATTTTACCTATAGGTCGAACGCACTCCCCTAATCTCTGATTACTACTAGTAAATATGTTTATAACCCACCTTGAACAGATAACGAAGTCGATGACGTCATTTCTCCAAGAATATTCCATGCTACACAAGTGTACTCTCCTTCATCTTGTGACGTCACATCTGTAATCATCAGACCACCACGTGATGACACAACTCGTTTGTCCGCGACAAGACTGGAATTCTGCTTCAACCACGTGACTTTAGGTTCCGGATTTCCTTCAGCCTCACACTGAAACGAGGCTGTACCAGTTTCGCTTACCGCCATGGACAATGGCGGTGCCACAATTGAAGGGGCTGAGATAGATTTACCAGGATCGCCTTTGGGTCCTTGGGGGCCTTGGTCACCTTTAGGTCCTGGAGTTCCCTGATTTCCTTGAGTACCTTGGTTTCCTTTAGGTCCCTGTGGTCCTTGCAGCCCGGGCGGTCCATGTTTACCTGGAGAGCCTCTGGGACCAGGTCTGCCTCGTCTTCCCCTGAAGATTTTGGGGCAATTGACATTACAGGCCAGGCTACTCAATGCAAGTTTTTTTTTTTATTTTATTTTATTCATTCACAAAAACAATAACATACACTTATTACACGAAAAGAAACTACGTAAAAAATTACTTACATTAACAACATACAAAAAAAGAAAAATTAAATAAATAAATAAAAGGGCGACTCCTCTGCCTAAAAAGGTTTCCTTTTGCCTATTATTACATCAGTTCATTATTATTTTTTAACAAATATTATACGCGATAGCTACTTCATATAGTTCAGTTTGATTAACAGCAGTTACTAATAATTAATATTTAATCCTAAATGTTATTTATAGTTAATAGTTGATAATAATTGATGATGATTGGTGCAGAAAGATATCCTAGATAAGTAATATAAAACAAAAAAAGTATATCTATCTCTCAAATGCACTTTGGCCTTGGTTCGCTTAAAGAAGGTTAATATACGAGGGAGTTTTTTTTTTTTTTTTGGCAAAAAAGACTACGTAATGTCGAGAAGTGGAAGTAAAAGATTCCATTTCTTAGAGGTAGTATCTAGGTTGTTGGACTCTATATGAAACTGCGATTTAAGGGACACAAGAAAAGTTGTTAAAACCGGGATCTTCTTGTTGACTCTGCAGCTCCATATATAATGTCTTGCCAGAAGAAAGCAGAAATTTAATTGAAGTGAAAACTTGGTGGTGTCTGGTCTCAGACCCAGATATATGGCGGCGTGTTTTGGATAGTCTATCGTTATTAGGTTGACCTGTTTAAGTTTTTCAGTCAAAGTTTCCCAAAAGGTTGCTACTATTGTACAGTTCCAGAACAGGTGGATCAGGTTTTCGGGATGGTTGGTACAAAAAGAGCAGTTTGGGTCCTGCTTTATATCAATTTTTGTTAGGAAAAGGTTCGTTGGTAGAATACGATGAAGAAATCTGAATTGGAAGTTTACGAGTTTTGTGCTTTTTGTGCAACTAGCTGCCAGACAATAGGCACTAGTCCAGTCAGCAGAACATCTTTCATCAGATTTAATACTGTCGTTCTATTTCTCTTGGCATCTTAAAGGTGCGGTTCTTTTGGAAGAGAGGAGCTTCTGGTATACAACTCTGTTCGCTTTATCGTTCTTAATAAAAGTCTCGGAAAAGGTATCGGGATTTTCTATGCTACAAGGTTCTTTGCCAAGACAGTTAGAGTTGAAATGGTGCCGAAGGGCAGAAATAAGGCCTAGATACTTTATAGGTTGTATTCGTATATTGTAAGTGCTGATAAGATCTGCAAGAGGGAGAAAACTGCGCGAGTCCGTCATTAACTGGCCTACCTTAGTAATTCCATGTAGGAAAAGATGTTTGTAGAAAACCGGTCTGTTTTCGATTCTAATTAGTGAATTATGCCATATGTGTTGTTCCAGAAATTGCTGTTCGGTTTTGATTTTGTCATCAAAGTTAGCCTCTGACCATATTTCTAAAATTCCTTGTAGAAAAGGGTCTTGGACCGATATCGACTTTGAAATGTCACGTTTATGTAAGTTGCATCTGAAGATTAGTTTGCCGCCATACTTCCCAAGTTCAAGTTCAAAAAATTCTTTCCATTTTCCGCGGTTAGAGTCGTCAAGATATTTTTTAATCCAAACAGTCTTGAGCGATTTGGTAAAAGAAACAATGTCAACCATTTTTAAACCTCCGTTTTTATAGTCGTTTATCATGACACTTCGCTTAATCTTATCACCCTTATTGTCCCAAAGGAAGCTGTAGAAGAGATCGTTTACTTCTTTGATGATTTTATGATTTGTCGCCAAAGGGGCTAGAATGTACGTAAGTTGAGATGCTGCTAGACTTTTGATTACTTGGATTTTGCCGAGTAACGTTAGCCGGCGATATTTCCAATTGCTTAAAATGTTTCTAATTTTGTCCGTTTTTTCCCTATAATTTATGTTTAATGTGATGCTAGGATCAGTAGAAAGCCCAGACGCCGAGGGCCTTAACTTTCTTTTCTGGCCATTTAAAGTTCTTCTCAGGAAAAAGTTTTTCCTTATTTCCCACCATTGATCCAATCCATAGAGCTTCGGTCTTTTTGCTGTTAAGTCTGAGACCAGACATACTTCCAAAAGTTTCGATCGTCCTAAGTGTGGCGGATAATGACTCCCTAGTGCCGTTCAGAATGAAGGTTGTGTCGTCTGCGTACTGGCTTATTTTGATTTCTGAGTTGTTTACATGTATTCCTTTTATGCTCTTGTTCGATCTGATTGCTTTAGCTAAGATTTCAGCAGATAATATAAATAGATAAGGCGAAAGAGGGCAACCTTGCCTAACGCCCCTTTGTATTCGGAAAAAACAGCTTCCCCAGCCATTGTTTAAGACACAGCTTTCGATGTTATTATAAAATGTTTGGAACCAGCTTATCAGAGAAGGGCCAAACCCAAAATACTGGAGCGTGCGCTCAATAAAAGACCATTCAAGCGAGTCGAAGGCCTTTTCAAAATCTATAAAAAGCAATAGCCCTGGGATATTTTTTTGGGAAGCATGGTTAATGATGTTATCTATCAATCTTATGTTTTCTCCAATAAATCGACCCTTTAGGAAACCCGTCTGGTCGTTGTTGATAAGTTTTTGGATAACCGATTTTATTCGATTTGCGATAGCTTTTGCGGCTATTTTGTAGTCGCAGTTAAGGAGAGACAGTGGTCGCCAATTCTTAATTAAATGTGGTTCTGAGTCTTTTTTTGGTATGAGTTTAATGATTCCGCGTCTTTGTGTGATCGAAAGATTTCCTTCATCATACGAATAGTTGAGAGCACTTATCAGAAGGGGAGACACGTCTTTCCAAAAAGTTTTGTAAAACTCAGCTGGGAGTCCGTCAGTTCCAGGGCTTTTGTCCCGATCCATGCTTTTTAGCGCTTTTAGACACTCTTGTTCTGTTAAATGACCTTCGCAGCTCATTGCCTCATTGTGGTCCAGAACCGTGTCATTTTCAGATTGGAAAAAAGCGCTTTCGCGTGGTACCACATTTTTCTGGGATGTGTAGAGCTCTTTATAAAAGGTTTCACATTCAGCAAGGATTTCTCTGTCGGATGTGACAAATTCTTGATCAGTGATTTTAAGCTGGCTTATTGTACTCAGTTTGAAGTGTCTTTTCTCAAGGTTGAGAAAATATTTAGTGTTTTTTTCACCTTCATTGTACCATTTAATTTTACATCTCAAGATTGCCCCTTGGGTACGCACTTTGATTATCTCTTCTAGTTCGCTTTTGAATAACGCAAGTTGTTGTGTTTTATTTGTTTTTTGCGTTTCGCTGACGGCAGCCGGCTGTTCCAGTTCTTTCTCTAGTAAGGCAATTTTTTCTTCTAGCTCATGCTGTTTATTCAAAGTTTTGCGCTTTTTGGCGGCAGCGAAGCTAAGGGATTTTTCCCGAGTTTTAAGTTTAATCATATCCCAAAGAAGCGCAGGGTTTATGGACTCATCGTTTTCGTATTCATTCTGTGTTTCACGGATAGTTAACCTTATCAAATCAATGTAGTCCTTATCGGCCAGAAGTGATGTGTTGAGTTTCCAAAAACCAGGCCCTCTTGGATTTGAGTGAAGAGATATATTTAATGTGATCATTGAGTGGTCTGTCTTAAAGCCCGGTAGAATGTTTGCAGAGATAATGTTGCACAGAAAACTTTGACTTGTTAAGAAGAAGTCTAATCTACAGTGGACAGAAGGCTGTGTTTGTCGCCAAGTATACCTTCTTTCTTCGGGGTTCAATATTCTCCAGGCATCAACAAGATCGAAGTTATCGCATATCTCATGAATGGTTTTTTGCGCGTTGTGATGTGTTTTGGGCAGGCCCCCTTTTTTATCTTTCTCTACATCAAGAACGAGATTGAAATCGCCTCCAATGATTATTTCTTCTCCTTCGAAATCTTGAAGGTGATCAAAGAGATTTTTAAAGAAAGCAGGATCATCATCGTTTGGGGCGTAAATGTTTGCTAGGGTTATGCTTTTTCCATTTGTTTTTAAGTCACACAAGATAAGGCGTCCTGAATCATCGGTATAGGTTTTTTTGATTTGAAGATCGAAGTTGTTATTAAAAAGAATGCTTACACCAGCTTTTTTGCTGGAGAAGGAGCTGAAAAGGCTTTTGTATCCCCATTCAGTAGCCCATAGGTGTGAATTTTCTTGCAAACAATGTACTTCTTGCAGCATGTAGATCGAATATTTTTTAGATCTGAGCCAATTAAAAGTTTCTCTTCTTTTAGCGTTATTCCCAAGGTCCCGTACATTGAGAGAAGCTACCGTGATTGTATTGTTATCTATATTGTGTTGAAATAAAAGGTGATATAATCGATATCTGCACTATTTGATTATTTGACAATAAAAGCGTTATGAACAGAACACATACGACATTGTTTTGCATACTGCTCAGAAATCGTATTTTTAAGCTTTGAAAGTAGAAATTGTATACTAAATATCTAGAAATATTTTGGCCAAGTACTTTGTATATCTGTGCATACTGGAGTCGACAAAAAAGTGTTGTAATAATACGAAAAGCACGTTGGTGGCACGAAAAAACACATAAAATTACACATAAACATACTAAAGCGCGTGAGGTTAGGCAAATAATCAACAAATGAAGCATAAACAAAACTATAAAAAATCCTAATCAGTTTGGGTTAAGCGACTAGCGGGTCCGAATGGTGAAAATCGGATCGAGTAAGTATTGTCGGACAGCTAAGCCGCCCGCCACCTGTAGCATAGAGATTTATATATAAAGAAAGTAAGGTACGAGGTATATTTATTAAACACAGTTACTCATCTGCTTCGTCAGCTGCATCTAGACGTTTGCCGGGAGGCCAGAATTTGCCGTTTACAAACAGTTTGTCGGGCTGGCTCTTGCTGAAAGATGCTCTCATGCCCTGTCGTCGTGCTTCTTTGAAAACTGCCATTTGATCTTTCCGTCGCTTAATGATTTCCAGTGGAAGATCACGGAACATTTGAAAATCAGTATCTTCTAGTCGTCGCCCTAAAGAAAAAATTTCCTCGACATCTTTATATCGAAGAAATCTGGCAATGATTGGACGTGAAGCTGTGTCGCTATTCCGACGGGTTGTGAGGCGGTGTACACGTTGAATTTCAACGTTGCGGGCGTTGCGGTAGCCGAGATCTTGTTCCAAAAAATTTCTGAGCACTTCTTCGGTGTCTTCTTCACGTGCTTCCGGGATATTGAAATATTTGATGTTTTCTCTCCTGGAATAGGCTTCAAGGTAGAGGTTCTTGGAGACGATGTCGTTCATTTTGGCAGTGACCTTCCTTTCGCTCTCAATCAGAGAGGCTATTTTTTCATTCTGCTCCTCTATCTTCTTCTTAAGCTCGTCTTGACGTTCCTTGCACTTATCGCCGTTGAAAGTACAGGACTTCTTTAATTCTGCTATATCGCTCTTGGTCGTTGCTTCAAATTCTTCGAGCTTGGCTGTTCTTGCCTTGAGATTTGCCAAATTGGTCTCTATATTTCTGACGGAACTTTCAATTGAATCAAGTTTGCTCAGTCTCGCGATTATGGAGTTCAGTTGTTCTCCAATGAGTTCAATTTTGTTGAGAGCATCAATGATTTCGTCGTTTGCCTCGTGTTCGCTGCTTGTGCTTTCGTCTATTGCTTCTGCAAGATCTCTGGGTTTTTTCGCTTCATGCAGAGGCGACGTCTCGTCTCCAGAACTTGTAGACGATCTGTTTCTGCGTTTTCTGATAAGATTTGACAATTTTTCGGCCATGAAAAGCTTTTGGAAGGCGGACGGCTTTTAGCGCGCTCCTACTCCGCCATCACTCGGCCCAATCTCTTCCTACTCAATGCAAGTTGCAGTTTTCTGATTTCTCCACGATCGATGGTTTCGTTGCCGTTTGTTTTCCTGTCTGTTGTTTCCGGCACGTTGCGTTTGTTACGAATGTGTAGTCCTGCAAGGAACATCACAGAATGTCTTAGTTGATGTTTCACTCAGTCTACTAAACGGACTTTTCAAAGCTTCGGTTACGTACCAAATAGTTTAATTTGACAATGCACAGAGGAATTACATGAGTTTATCCTTTTGTGCACTGTCAAATTCTTTTACCTGTGCTGCACCGTTCTTTTACCTGTGCTGCAACGAAACTATGGAATGTGCTACCATTTGACAAAAGAAGGTCAAGCACCGTTAGTATTTTTAAAGCCAAGCTAAAAACCCACCTTTCAAATCAAGCATTTTTATCCTGGTTCTTTTTAAATTATTGTAACTTTATTTACTTTTAATTGTAATTTCAGCTCTATATCCTTTTTTCCGTTTTTAATCTTGTCATGCGCATTTGAACATTTCATGGAATTTGCGCATTATAAATGTTATTGTTGTTAAAAGACAGTGACTTACAACCTGAAAAGGTTAACAAGACCTTCAAGATAAATCGAGATCGGAACTTATTCAAATTATTACCGCTGATTTGATTTGTTCTGAAATTGTCGGGAAAACAAAAACCGTACGCGTATGGCTTGTACTGAAAAGCAGTGCGAGTAGTACAAGAGGTAAAAATAGGTTTCTGGGGGGTAAACCAACTTTTAAACTAGGCTTTGGTTTTCATTCTTCACTGAAATGTTTGTGCTTAGTGTTTCAGTACTAAAAAAAACCCAAACCATTATATTAATTCAGCTACTTAATGCCTGTCTCTACTCTTATTTTTGTATAGGCTAACTTAAAGTGTCACGCAAAAATGTCACTGAATGCTATTCTAAATAAATAGGCCTTCAGCCGTAGCGACATCGAATTTTCGGCACTCGGTATTATTTTTAAAGGATATCATTAATGTAATATTTATTAATGCTGAAAGGATTACTTTCTTATAACATTTTTTCTTGATACCGTCTTTCAAGAAAAGGCGCATATTTTAGATGTAAAACGCAATTTTTTACTCAGTTATAAACTTACAATTTGTTGTGCAAAACTTATTACTAGAATATAGGGGCGATGAATTGCTGGAAATTGTTTCCCCAAAATAAGAACATGGGATGGCAATTCGCAGCAGTCATGTTTCAACTTCCTTAGTTTCAGCTGTAGCTTCTTTAGATAAATAAAATTACCCTTCTATATAACTATTTTCTCGATAACTGTATTACTCACCTTTGTTTGAATCACTGTGTGGCATTTTCATCACAGACTCATTTTGGTCGTTTGCTGTGTTTCGTAGCTCGAGCTTTTCTACTCTTTGTTGATTCAAGACTTGAAGCATTTGTCGATGAACGTGAAGCTCGATCTCAACGTGAATCAATCCCACGAAGCAAATAACGGAGAGAAATATCGATGAAAACACCACCGTGTTGGAGACCGGGCGTGTCTTTGATATCTCCATAACACCGTCTGGGGAGGCTGCGAGAATTATCAAGCTTTGACAAAAGTCTTCGATATAGAGCGAAACTTGTGCCCGTGTGGTCGAAGGCAGACAAAAAAAAAACACAATGTTTGTTGGCGCTGCGCTCTAACCCTTCTTTGACCTTTTTCTGGTTTCAGCTTGCATTGGATCAGTTTCAAACTTAGGCTAGAGCTCTGTCATTTCTCCTGTCCATGTGTCATGTTCCTGTAGGTGTGGGGTGGGGGCATCGGTGAAAAGTTGTATTCTACAGTACAGTAAGATCGCGCAATATAACAACTTACCAAGGGACTGGGAAATTGTGCTTGTTATGTTACGGGTTCGTTATACCGGAGTGATGTCCCAGTACATTTCACTGTTAGTATAACGTTGGCTGGGGCTTCGTTATAAAGGGATTCGTTACATCGGGTTACTTAAATTGTTTGCTAAAATTTAAGAGGATCGGTCGGAGTCTATACACCAACCCAGCGGAATATTGCTTTAAAATATTTGTAGTGTGAATATACAATGTAGAGTGACATATTTTGCCCTTAGTCCAGTTCGACTCACGCAACGTCATTGCGTGACCGAGAGAGAGAGAGGGCCAGAACTGGACATATTTTGCCCTTTGTTTAGGAATATGTATGAATTCTAGTAATAGCCAATGGCTAGAAAGTGCGGACGAGGACGATACGTGGTGTTTTGGGGTTAAAAAGGTTTATATTGTCCGAGGTATAGTCAGCAAGGAATGCTCAGTACTTATAAGGGTGTGAAATATTTTCTAGGGCATGCCCTGCACCTGCACCTCTCTCCCTCTTCCAACCCCCCACCCCCCCCCCCCCCCCATAAATTCATTGTGTTTATTAATTTTCTCCAGTATCTGGTACTTCTCAAGGTTGAAAATAGTATGTGGTTTGACTAACCAAACGTTAAAAATTGATGTTTCTGCTATCTCTTCTTTAAACTTCTTAAAACTATTGCCAAATCGCTGCACTGACTCCCGATATAACGCTCTAGACACATGTACGCGTTGCGAACCTATGTGTTCAATGCAGTCGGAAGGGAGGGCGAGAGTTCAACACCCAGGCGGGCAAGCACATGATCTTTTTTCCCTCCGACGTGTTTTTTCTTTCTTTTTTCTCCCCAAAAAGCTAATAAGTGCTTCCCATTTATTATTTTACTCAATATTCCTGCATCGACATGCCCGCCATAGTTTTAAAGGGAAAACGTACATTCAGTACATGTCTGGACTGAAAAATAATCTTTCGTCTTGATCGACGCGCAATTTTCCGATGAGTGTTGCAAGGAAGGGAACAACGTCGTGCCTGCGAATAAGGGTGGGGCAATGCTCGGCGCGCGATTTTCGTGCATGTTCCATATCTTCACTTCTGGAGCGTGATTCGCCTACCGAACTCACACACACGTTTGTAGTGTATAAGCGTTCCAGACAGTAGCGGAAACCTGGTTGTTATAGTAAAGCGTGTGGGAACCTTATGTGAGACGAGAGGGTAAAAACAGGGGTTCCCAAGGTGAAGGGAAATAGAAAAACATGAAATTCATTTTCGCAATATCGGAGTTTTTGCGTAATAATATTTTTGCATTAGAAAGAACACAAAGAGGCGGGGACAACCTAGTTAACTAAGTATTTCGAGACGGGGAGGGGGAGTGGCAGCAGGGGATTTGAAATTATCTTTTAGCAGAACTTTTGGAGTATTAGAGTTCTATATTGGGACCTTCAGAAAAAAAAACTTTAGGAGGAAGAATTTCTGAATCTGGAAGGAGATATATTGCCTTGGTCTAGGAGACATTTTATTTTTCTTCTTTGTCAAATAACATGAAAAACAATTAGCAGGGTATTGTATATGTGCTTGACAATGTTACACCAATTGCACTGAAATAAGAGTTTATTGACACATAGGAAATTACAGTGTTGGGACAATAAACTGTGTCGGTCTTAGTTTCATATACCATTAAATCTAAAGGAATATTTTTCTCAAAAACTATCATAACTGGTAAATTTAATTGTCTTTTCTTTGTTTAAATACTGTTAAAGCTAAAGCATAAAGTGTTATTCAATCCATACCACTTTTAAAGTTATAAGAAAATGATCACGTGTTCCTCTTTACGTTCGCTAAATTAATTAATAAATTGAGGCATAGATGATGATAAATGCAATGATATAAGTTCTATTTATCAAACTCGCTGAGGTCTCTTAGTTTTGTAAAGCAACTGTGGAGATCTCAAGCTTTTTTTTTACGCCTGACCATAACACTTGAGTTTTCCTAATGTATGATATCCTTCTTCGTCTGAGCCATTCAAGTCTCCCAGTCTGATTTGTGTCACAGGCAGAGCAGACTTGTCTGTCAATAGACCGCTGTCTTCAAAACCAACCGGCTTTGCCATAGTTATCACAGTTACACTTTATACCACCAGCACAAGAGTTTGTTACTCCGCATGCGCACATCTTGTCATGCCCTGTAGCTCCGCCCCAGTAGTTCATTTTTGTTCCATCACGTGACACCCACCAAGCATAGCCTTTCTCAATAAACAAGATGTCATTATTGCACTCAAACTTGATAAACTGTTCACAGTTCTGTGAGACTCGAGTGAGTGCTGCTAGCTGAGCGGTGCTGACTCCAGTGTATCGCACATCTTTACTGTAACAACCTCGACCACTACATCCAGGAATGTTACCAGCATAGGTTCTACTCTCACTGTCGTGACTGATGACAGTCACGCCGACACCGCCCTTGTCACTCATATCACAGTACACACTGAAAGGAGTCACGCCTCCTTTACCATCAGGGTCAATCATGTAAGTACCGGAAGAGCTTCCACTGCGGCCCGATTTTATACTGCTGCAGGACATGGATGTATTGAACACTTCAAGAACAGAAGTTGCCTCGATTGAACGCTGAGAATTTTTTGCCACGCATGAATAGCTCCCGGCATCGCTTGTGGAAACGCTTTGAAGAAGCAAAGTTCCGTTTGGATAAAGAACATGATTCTGAGGGAGACTTTGGCCAGCTCTTTTCCAATCGATATCAACTGAGCCTTCAGCTGTGCAAGGCAATGTTACACAATTGTAAAGGGATGCAACAACTTTCACCGGAGAAGTTAACGTAAATTTAAGTTTGCCAAGAACCATTATTTGGGCGGCAGCAGAGTCTTCTCCAAGGAGATTCTTAACTGTGCATGCGAAAGCTCCACTATCTGCTTTTGCTATATTGTGTATGGTCAAATTTCCATCAACAACTGAAGTCTTCCCTTTTGGCATTTGATCGAACGCTTTTTGCCACGTGACTGTTGGTGTCGGCTGTCCAGTAGCTTGGCAGATCAGGCTCACGTTCTGTCCTTCTTCAACGATGACAGATGAGGGCTTCCGAGTGATCAAGACGGCAACTAAATTAGAAAAAGAACAAACAACACTGATAAAAGGATAATCATTGAACTAAAAGGAAGAAGCAATTGAGTGAACTTGACAGATTGGGGACTCTCTTCAAATCTACATGTTGGCCTGAAATACTAAATTTTAATGGATGATAAATTTACTGTTTTTTTTTTTACCCAAACAACAGCTCTCTTTTATAGCTAATAGCTGTACAATCATGTAACTTATAGACTACGAGCAGTCAATATTTTTTCACAGAGTCCGTCGAGCGTGAAGCGAAAAATGTAAATTATTGAAAACAAATCTTAATACAGTTGATAAATATGTTTATAGAGCAGTTTTCAATTGAGTGTCGTAAAACCAAAACCAAAGTAATTACTCTGGCCAATCACAAAGGACACAGACAATCCAGTGAACCAATCAAAAGTCGAAGCAAATACATGTAGCCGGCACGAAGCGCGGAAAAACGTACGCGAGCGAGTCACGATTGGTTTTGGTTTTAGTTCTGATTGGCTGAGAAGGTGGCGCGAGATTTTTAAGCCAATCAGTAAGCGTAGCAATGCAAAACCAAAGCAAACGCAATTAACTTTCGACACTCAAGTAAAAAACCGCTCTAACCCACCTTGAACAGATAACGAAGCCGATGACGTCATTTCTCCAAGAATATTCCTTGCTACACAAGTGTACTCTCCTTCATCTTGTGACGTCACATCTGTTATCATCAGGCCACTACGTGATGACACAACTCGTTTGCTGTCGACAAGACTGGAATTCTGCTTCAGCCACGTGACTTTAGGTTCCGGGTTTCCTTTAGCCTCACACTGAAACGAGGCTGTACCAGTTTCGTTAGCCACCATGGACAATGGAGGTGCCACAATTGAAGGGGCTGAGATAGATTTGCCAGGATCACCTTTGGGTCCTTGGGGGCCTTGATCGCCTTTAGGTCCTGGAGTTCCCTGAATTCCCTGAGTACCTTGGTTTCCTTTAGGTCCTTGTGGTCCTTGCGGCCCGGGCGGTCCATGTTTACCTGGAGAGCCTCTGGGACCAGGCCTGCCTCGTCTTCCCCTGAAGATTTTGGGGCAATTGACATTACAGGCCAGGCTACTCAATGCAAGTTGCAGTTTTCTGGTTTCTTCACGATCGATGGTTTCGTTGCCGTTTGTTTTCCTGTCTGTTGTTTCCGGCACGTTGCGTTTGTTACGAATGTGTTGTTCTGCAAGGAACATCACAGAATGACTTAGTTGATGTTTCACTCAGTCTACTAAACGGACTTTTCAAAGCTTCGGTTACGTACCAAATGGTTTAATTTGACAATGCACAGAGGAATTACATGGGTTTATCTTTCTGTGCACTGTCCAATTCTTTTACCTGTGCTGCACCGTTCTTTTACCTGTGCTGCAACGAAACTATGGAATGTGCTACCATTTGACATAAGAAGGTCAAGCACCGTTAGTATTTTTAAAGCCAAGCTAAAAACCCACCTTTCAAATCAAGCATTTTTATCCTGGTTCTTTTTAAATTATTGTAACTTTATTTACTTTTAATTGTAATTTTAGCTCTTTATCCTTATTTCCGTTTTTAATCTTGTCATGCGCATTTGAACATTTCCTGGAATTTGCGCATTATAAATGTTATTGTTGTTAAAAGAGAGTGACTTACAACCTGAAAAGGTTAACAAGACCTTCAAGATAAATCGAGATCGGAACTTATTCAAATTATTACCGCTGATTTGATTTGTTCTGAATTGTCGGGAAAACAAAAAAACCGTACGCGTATGGCTTGTACTGAAAAGCAGTGCGAGTAGTACAAGAGGTAAAAGTAGGTTTCTGGGGGTAAACCAACTTTTAAACTAGGCTTTGGTTTTCATTCTTCACTGAAGTGTTTGTGCTTAGTGTTTCAGTACTACAAAAACCCAAACCATTATATTAATTCAGCTACTTAATGCCTGTCTCTACTCTTATTTTTGTATCGGCTAACTTAAAGTGTCACGCAAAAATGTCACTGAATGCTATTCTAAATAAATAGGCCTTCAGCCGTAGCGACATCGAATTTTCGGCACTCGGTATTATTTTTAAAGGATATCATTAATGTAATATTTATTAATGCTGAAAGGATTACTTTCTTATAACATTTTTTCTTGATACCGTCTTTCAAGAAAAGGCGCATATTTTAGATGTAAAACGCAATTTTTTACTCAGTTATAAACTTACAATTTGTTGTGCAAAACTTATTACTAGAATATAGGGGCGCTAAATTGCTGGGAATTGTTTCCCCAAAATAAGAACATGGGATGGCAATTCGCAGCAGTCATGTTTCAACTTCCTTAGTTTCAGCTGTAGCTTCTTTAGGTAAATAAAATTCCTCGCCTATAACTATTTTCTTGAAAACTGTATTACTCACCTTTGTTTGAATCACTGTGTAACATTTTCATCACAGACTCATTTTGGTCGTTTGCTGTGTTTCGTAGCTCGAGCTTTTCTTCTCTTTGTTGATTCAAGACTTGAAGCATTTGTCGATGAACGTGAAGTTCGATCTCGACGTGAATCAATCCCGCGAAGCAAATAACGGAGAGAAATATCGATGAAAACATCACCGTGTTGGAGACCGGGCGTGTCTTTGATATATCCATAACACCGTCTTGCGAGGCTATAAGAATTACGGTATCAAGCTTTGACAAAAGTCTTCGTTATAGAGCGAAACTTATGCCTGTGTGATCGAAAGCAGTCAAAAAACACAATGTTTGTTGGCACTGAGCTCCAACCCTTCTTTGACCTTTTTTCCGGTTTCAGTTTGCATTGGATCAGCTTCAAACCTTTAGGCTAGAGCTCTTTCATTTTTTTTTGTCCATGTGCATGTTCCTGTAGGTCTGGAGTGGGGGTATTGGTAAAAAGTTGTATTCTACAGTACAGTACAGTAAGATCGGGGTATAACGACTTACCAAGGGGCTGGGAAATTGTCCTCGATATATTACAGGTTTGTTATATCGGAGTGTTGTCCTAATACATTTTACTGTTAGTATAAGGTAAAGGGAAATGGAAAAACTGGAATTTTTTTTCGCAATATTGGAGTTTTTGCGTAACTTTTTTTTGCATCCAAATAACACAAAGAGGCGGGGACCACCTAGTCAACTAAGTATTGGAGAGGGAGGGGGGGGGGGGGTGGGAGTGGCAGCAGGGGATCTGAAATTCCCATTCCCATATCTTTTACACAAGGTCCCCTGCACTGAACTCGGATGACGTCGGTAAAAATTCAACTTTTTAGCCTTGAGAGCCTTGCAGTTATATGAGTTCTTTATTAGGACCTTAAGAGAACAATGAAAGCTTTAAGAGGAAAAATATCTGAATCCAGGCGGAATTATATTACTTGGTCTCGGAGACTTTTTCTTCTTTGTCAAATAACATGAAAATAAATAAGCAGGGTGTGTATGTGCCTGAATACGTTACAGCAATGGCATTAAAATAATAGTTTATTGACACATAGGAAACCACAGCGTTGGGTCAACAAACTGGGTCGGTCTTAGTTTCATCGACCAATAAATCTAAAAGAATATTTTTTTCTCAAATGCTATCATAACTGGTACTTGTTTCTCCAAATGCTGTTATAGGTAAAGCATAACCGTGCTATTCGTTCAATACTGTTTGTCCCGTTTCAGTGTTACTACTGAAATCACATGATCCCCTTTTTACTTTCGCGATCGCTAAATTCATTAATAAACTGAAGTATACATGACAATAAATGCAATGATATAAGTTCTATTCATCATACTTGCTGATGTCTGTTTTCTTTGTAAAGCAACTTTCAGTGATGTAAGGCTATTAACCTTACGCCCAACCGTAACACTTGAGTTTTCCTAATGTATGATATCCTTCTTCGTTCAAGCTATTTAAGTCTCCCAGTCTGATTTGTGTCACAGGCAGAGCAGACTTTTCTGTCAACAGACCGCTGTCCTCTCTCCAGCCACCGCCACTGTTGTAACAATTACACTTTTTACCATTGGAACAAGAGTTTGTTACTCCGCATGCGCACATCTTGTCATGGCCTGTAGCGCCGCCCCAGTAGTTCATCTGTGTTCCATCACGTGACATCCACCAAGCATCACCTTCCACAATAAAGGCCACGTCATTATTGCACTCAAACTTGATAAACTGTTCACAGTACTGTGAGATTCGAGTGAGTGCTGCTAGCTGAACGGTGCTGACTCCAGTGTATCGCACATCTTTACTGTAACATCCATGATTTCCCACATTACATCCAGGAATGTTACCAACATGGGTTCTACTCTCACTGTCGTGACTTATGACTGTCACGCCGACACCGCCCTTGTCACTCATGTCACAGTACACACTGAAGGGAGTCACGCCACCTTTGCCATCAGGATCAATCATATAATTACCTGAAGAGCTTCCACTGCGGCCCGATTTTATACTGCTGCAGGACATGGGTGTATTAAACACGTCAAGAACAGATGTTGCTTCGATAGAACGCTGAGAATTTTTTGCCACGCATTAATAAGTCCCGGCATCACTTGTGGAAACGCTTCGAAGAAACAAAGTTCCGTTTGGATAAACAACATGATTGTGATGGAGATTTTGGCCCGCTCTTTGCCAACCAATGTGCACTGAACCCTGAGCTGTACAATGCAATAGTACTTTACTGTAAAGAGATGCAACAACTTTCACTGGGGGAGTTAAGGTAAATTTGAGTTCAATCACTGTCACTTGTGCAACAGCCGAATCCTCGCCAAGGAGATTCTTTGCCACACATACGTAAGCTCCGCCATCTGCTTTTGTTATATTACATATGGTCAGAATTCCATCAACAACTGTTGTCTTTCCTCTTGGCAAATGACTGTACGCTTTTTGCCACGTGACTGTTGGTTTAGGCTGACCAGTAGCTTGACAGACCAGGCTCAAGTTATATCCTTCTTCAACGATTAGAGATGGTGGCTTCTGAGTGATCACGGCGCCAACTAGATTAAAGAAACGAACAAACAACAGTGACAAAAACAATTAAGAGAACTTGAAAGACTGGACTCTCTTCATAGCTACATGCTGACCGGACAAACTAAATTCTAATAGGCGATAAGATGATTGGAGTTTTTTATTCACCCAGACGATAGCTTTCTTCTATGGCTAACAGCTGTTCAGTCAAGTAACTAATGACAAATACAACCAATATGGCGGCTCCATACTGGGCTCTGTAAATTTGTGTCAAACATTTCGACGAACAAAGCTGTGGAGAAATGATTCTTTATTAATCTCCTATAATATCCCGTTACCTTGACTTCATTACTGATTTTTTTTTCGATTTGTGTTTTTGTTGCCTGACAGTGAAAACGATCTATATCACCCAACTACTACTGCCACTGCTTGCCACTAACAAACTTAACCACCGCGTTTTAGGGCCGACAACGACGTCTGTACCCTAAGGAACCTGGTCTAGAGGGCTCCATTGCTGGCGCAGAATTACAAAGCTTTAAGCAAGTGAAGTTTTCACAACGGCGGATAGACTACGCGCCCACGCTGACATTTCTCCTTTCATGCTGAAAAATGTTTCATTGGCTTGCTGCGCTCACTTGTGGAATATTTTTCAATACTCGAAGAGAAATTTCATATCTCCACGCGGCCATGTAATACCCTCTATATATGGACTGATTAAAGGTAATTTAAAGAAAATAAAATATCTACGTCATTGATTTCACCTCCACAAAGAGAGCCATTCTTATTCTTTACTAATCCATCTTTGCACTGGCAGATATAAGATCCATTGGTGTTCTTGCACGTAGAGTTAACAACAGCATCACATGGATCGACCGATGCAGCACACTCGTCGATGTCTGAAACACAGAATGGGATATTACTGATATTCAGTTCTGTCATATCCACCTCGCAGAATATGTGATGGTGATATGTGAGGAAAGATGTTATATGTGGTATGTGAGGTATACATGCATGGTTTGCAGGCGGATTTGTATGCCGAGGAGTTTACAGGAACTTTGCATTTAAGGTTGTAATATAAAGGAGATTAATTGAAATGTAACCCGAAAGGGTCTACAGATACTACTAGACTGCAATTTGATTTCGCTGAAAACACATATTTGACGGTGTAATCTCAAGCGATCGAAGACAGTATGCAAAACTGGCGAATCAGAATGAAATTTATATTATGTCCCTTTTAGATTGGACAAGAATGTAAACCATGTAATTAATGGTGTGTTCTGTACAAGTAATCAGTCAGAGCGAGTTTTCTCAAACATAAGCTTATTATTTAAGGAAATTCGCACGTAATAAACACTAAAATACGCAGTCGAGACTTTGTAAAGGTGACTTTGTGCGCTAAATAGAGGCGACCGCTAACAGTACATCCAGTGAATAGGTGTAAATTTCCGGACCTTGACAACAGATGATTAGATGCATGCTAACACCTAAATGCAGTTTATACTAATACAGGTTTTACTGTGTAATTTCAATATCCTGATCTATTAGAAATATCTCACCTGAACAATTAAGTCCATCGCCAGAATATCCTGATTTACAGGTGCAGTTGTATGAACCATTGGTATTGACACAATCAGCATTAGCTGGACAACTGTGCGTCGCTGTAGTACATTCGTCAATATCTGAAAGAGATGAAATATTTAGATCGGGTTCTATTCGATCAGTATAAAAAATCGATTGCGGACTGCGGACTACATGCAGACTGCAAGACGTCAAGAGAGTTCCAGATCTGTGAGATTCCTTGCTGTCATGCTGTCCGACTGAGAAGAAATAACGATCATGTTCTTACGGCATTAGTAATGAGTGCCGTGCAGCGAGCTTGTGCTCTGCCAAGCTTTCCCCCAAGAATAACTTTACTCCTAAGCGCCGATGGCCTTACCGTTTTTGCATTGTTCTCCAGTGTAACCAGCTTGACATTCACAGAGATATCCTTTGTCTGTAAATCCGTTCAGACAGGTCGAATCGTTATGACATGGGTTACTTAAGCAAGGGTTCTGATGAGTAAAAAGGACAACTCTTAAGTTCTATTACTTTAAACGTTGGCTTTGCGCCAGTGTTTCACTTTAAGATCTAAAATTTGCTAATTATCCAAAATACATCACCTCAGTGCCTATATACACGAAGCCTTCCCGTCGTTTAAGATCTTTAGGGTGTCGTATGTGGTCTGAATCGCTAAATTCACAGATAAATCTGTCTTCAGTTGGTGGACCGATGTTCACGGATACACATACGGGGTCCAGTATGCATCGACTAGTGCAGGCAGTGCGTATTGACGGTACCGGAAATAAAGAAAGGTTTCTAATCACATGACCCTGCAGGGCGTATCCATCAATCTTTGTAGAAAATTTAAGACGACGGCAGAGACCTGCAATTTGTAATGATAATAATTTTAGGGATTGATAATATAACAAAGATGCCTGATTTTCTTATCTTATAAGACTGCGTGTACTTGCTTATGCATTTACGCGTCAGTTTAATTTTAATTATCCGCTTCCAACACACAACAGTAACTTATAACATTCGAATACTGTTTTCTAACACCAGAATGGTTCGCTGTACATTTTTAGAAGTTGCGCTGAGTCCATAAGGAGGGTCAAAATAGAACACATCTGGCACACTATATTTCATAAAGAAATTTCTTTTCAACTTCAAAACAAAACAAAACAAAAAAAAGTCTAGAACCGCAAGAGCTTACGTTACGTTACGTATGGCAACCATATTTAAATTAATTCGTCTATGAAAAAATTCCATAAAAAATATTGGCCGTTATTGCACTTAACTGAGTACAGTGCAATAATTATCCATCACGCGATCGACAAACTTGCTTGTATATACGGTTCTGCATCTCATGATATCTGTTGGGCTCACCTACATTTGGTTTATTAAATTTTTCAGAATTCCCTTCCAGGTTGCACGTTGCCATGCCATCGGTGTTAAAACGCTGTTTGATTGGTTAAATTAAACATGGGAAGTCACCGAAATGCAAAAAATTCCAAATTTATATAATTAACCTATCATGCTTAAAAGAAGGCTTGGAAAAATATCCGTCACCGAATGGTTCTGCTGTAATTGAAATTAGCTGGGGCTTTCCACAAGTTGCTCGGCAACTTTTCATTTTTCGAGCAACTTTTTTTCTCATCGAGCAACTTTTTTCCTCTCGAGCAACTTAATTGTTGCATATTGAGCAATTCCCAGACCGAATATCTCCCAAGATTATCCGAGTATTGTTCAAAGGCCATACGAACGTTTCCGAAAATTTACGAATTTGCCGAGGATTTTCGAGGAACATCTGAAGACGTTTCAACTTTCGGCTCATTCTGGACCTCATTCTGCATAAAAACATTACAAAACTCGTCAGCAAACACGACGTCATCGATATCTTCACGATTTTTCTCAGTTAAAGAATCCTTGTTATTTAGCAAATTTTCCCCTTAATATTTTATGTAGATACTTCTTTTGCTGTCAAATTGCATAAAACTGGATAGAAATCTTACCCTCAAAGGGAAATTAGCATATATTTAGAGAAATTATCTTGATTATAAGCAGTGTCTTGGAGCAACTTTCGACGAGCAACCTTTATTATTAGAAGCAACTTTTTTGGTTTTGGAGCAACTTTTGAGCACCATTTCAAAACAATTACGTGCAAAGCCTTAATTGAAACAGTCATCACACAGGTTTTCCTAACTTTTGCTAAGGTAATTATGATCTTAATATATTTTGGTGAAAGTGGCTTCAACAGTAAGGTCTTGTGAAAAAATATGGCTTTTTGAGATTCATCATCTGCCATAACTACGCTGTTAGCTTTTGCAGTTTCAAAACATTTCACGCTGACGAGCCTGCCTAGCCTAGGGCACCACAAAGTTTTCTCTACCCAGGTTGCTTGTGACAGATTTAATTTAAAAAAGTGCCAACCTTTTATTCTGGAAGAAAAAGGATAGAAATGATTTTCATAAATAATTTTTACACTTGTCGAGCCTGAAAACATTTTTTCAGTGCAAAAAATTCAATGCAAACGTCACTGCGTGTCCACAGGAGTCTGACTAATTATTTATCCCATCGAGCGACTTGCAATTCTAAGTCAAGATTAAAGAAAAGAAAAAACTGCAAAAATTCGAAATTCCTGCGTTTTTTTCCTGCTGTATTGCCTATATTTAATACTCTCAAAATTATCCGACAAAACTTCATTTAATTTAACAGTTGGGCTGCCTTTGAAGAAATAACACCCTCTTTCGAAAGGAAATAAAACATTTGCACTTTTCCACTGTCAATAGAAGCTGTAGCGTTCTAAAAGGACTCAAGAAATTCGTCCATGAGAAACATTTTAAGGCGTTATTATACGTTCTTTTGGAAGATTTTGTTTTCAAGGCACTTACGCCAGAGATTTTTCCAAACATTTTCGACTAATTTAGCCACGATTAATAATAAAAATTCGTAGGGAAAATTTTATGGCGTCATTTTTACGTGTATACAGCGGTTAGCTTTCCCACATCTCTGCTATCGAACTTAATGTAAAGCTAGCGAATTCTTTGGCTAAATATTGAAACTATACTGCAATTATTTAGCATTATTCTCTGTTGCCGTTACTTTTCTTTGAACTCGCAACTAGTTGCCGTTAAAACGAACCGAAACTGGCATGGTGTGCAACCGTTCGATTACCGAAATCTTCAGTTCAGTTCGCACAGCAGTCGAATGACTTCGGCATAAAGTCTCCTGAAATTTAGAATCCCAACTTTTTGAAAAATGTTTATTGTACCCTATACTGGGAAATTTTCAGGTTGTTAAATGGTTTTTCACTTGAGTATTTGTCTTTTTCCCTCCCTCCTTCCCCTTTGGAGACGAGATTGGTTTGTTATAAGCTTTAATAAACTTGTGTCACTGCTTTGCGGTGCGGTTAACTCTGCGCAGCGACTTCCCCCAAGCTCGTTAGCTACGTTGTTTATGAATATCACTCGCTAACCGATACTCTTGTAGTCGGAAACTTTAAGGTTGTTAAAATTTAACGGTTTTCACTTGAGTATTTGTCTTGTGTAGCATGAAAACCTTTGTGTGTATTCAGTTTAGAAAGTTTAAGTAGAGAAATTTAAAACTTTTTTTTCTAAGCAACGAATTGAATAAAATTTAAAAGAATCTCTTCGCACGGTCCCTCTGCTTTGTGATAATTAAAGAAAAGTGAGCCGACGTATTGGAGCCAGAATTTGACACGGCGAACGGAAACCCAATAGGAATAACGAAGAAAGTTCCGAAACATTAACTTCAGTACTTCTTATTTTTTTATTTTTCGAGTCGCGATGAAGTTTGAGCTCACGATTCGATTGAAGAGAGTTGCACGGTGCATTATAGAAGATATAAATGTGGACATTGATACCACTCAAAAGGTAAACGCAATTAGGTATTATTTAACAAGTTGTATTTTATAAAGGCACTAAAGAGCCAAATTATGACGATATTTTTCATTCCCTAGTCAGTTTCCGCCCTCAGCGAACAAACTAAGTAAACGTTTGCTCTTCAGCTATGCAGTAAAAAATTTTACCCAAGGAATTACGATGTTACCATTATCAGCTAGTTGGAAAGCCATTCTAATTGAAACCTTTAACTTTATAGCTTGGGCTAGGAATATAAACAGCGATTTACATACCATGGTGGTCGGCATTCGTGGGGCAGTGAAGCCAGCCTCCCCAAAGAACTGTTACCAACAGCAAAGGAATAGTAGGGGAAGGACGGCCCATCATTCTTTCTCTTGAAGTTTTTCAGACATGCAGTAAAATCGCTTATTTTCAATGAAGACCTTTTCGTAGGGTGTTAACTTTGTTTCAATTATCTCAAGGGTGTGAGTTGCAACGCACCTGTATCACTTAGACAGGTAATCTTGAAATATAGTGGGCGTATTCGTCACAGGTAAAGTCAAATACAAATACAACGGAAGTGTTGCTAACAACACGAAAACACATTAGAAGCAGTGGTGGCGCATTTCAGCATACTTAGGTTTCAGAATAGAAAAATATTTATCTTTCATTCTGACACGGTGATATAAAGAGCACTGGATGCTTAGAAAAACAACAAGTATACGATGGAAAATGTTTCTTATTCAAAGTTGTTCAAAAGGCTTTTTTAATTTCCTCCAGTTTGTCTACACATTATATTTACTTGTCCTGCACTAATTGACTTTTTCTACAGGTAATGTTTACTCGTCGGTTCATCTTTGGGTAAGAGCCAATAAACAGGTTCCATAAAGACAAATGAAGGCGCCCGTAATTAAAGAACAGTGCATTCAAATTGGTTAAGAATCTAATTAATTAATTGTTTAGTTCACTCTTTAACAACAGATCTGGGAGAAAACTGTAATTTCAATTCTTCATCAACTCGTCGGGAATGAAAAAGCGGACGTTTTCTAGACGATATTTTTAAGAAAAAATATTAAACTGGCCGTTTCTTTGAGGAACCTTTTGCAACGCACCTGTATCACTTAGACAGGTTATCTTGAAGGAAAGTGGGCGTGTTTGTCACAGGTAAAGTCAAATACAAATAAAAAGGAAGTGTTGCTAACAACACGAAAACACATTAGAAGCAGTGGTGGCGCATTTCAGCATACTTTCTTTCAGAATAGAAAAAAAATCATTTTTCATTTTGACATTGTGATAGAAAGAATATTGGATGCGTAAAAAACCACAAATACGTCGGAAGTTGTTTCTAATTCAAAGTTGTTTAGAGTTTGTTTACACATTATATTTACCTGTCTTGCACTATAGTTTAGGTATGGCTTAAGTTCATATCGAGTTAGGTGACCATTCTGTTGACCGCTTTTCCTTAATTAGCCTTTCCTACGCGTATTTTTTACTTGTCGGTTCATCTGTGGGTAGGAGAGATGTTCGTAATATTTACCCAATTAAGCAGATTTCTAAAAGACAAATGAAGGTACCCGTAATTAAAGAACAAAGTATTTAATTAATTATTAATTATTTTTTGACAATAGTTTTGGGAGAACTAGAAACCTGTAATTTTAACTCTTCGTCAACTCGTCGGGAATGAAAAAGCAACCGTTTTTTAGACGTTTTAAATTAAAACTAGCAGTTTCTTTGAGGGACATTTTGCAACGCACCTGTATCACTTAGACAGGTTATCTTGAAATATAGTGGGCGTATTTGTCACGGGTAAAGTCAAATACAAATAAAAAGAAAGTGTTGCTAACAACACGAAAACACATTAGAAACAGTGGTGGCGCATTTAAGCATACTTTCTTTAGAATAGAAAAAAATAATATTTTTTCATTCTGACATAGTGATAGAAAGAAGGCTGGATGCCTAGAAAAACAACAAATTCGACGGAAGATGTTTCTAATTCAAAGTTATTTAGAGAGCCTTTAATTTAGTGGGTTTATTTACATGTCTTGCACTATAGTTTAGGTATGGCTTAAACTACGGATTTTCATATCGAGTTAGGTGACAATTCTGTCGACCGATTTCCCTTAATTAGCCTTTTCTATAGGTAATTTTTACTCGCCGATTCATTTGTGGTAAGAGAGATGTTAGTCAGTTTACCAAATTAAACAGGTTCCTAAAAGACAAATGAAGGCACCCGTAATTAAAGAACAGTGTAATTATTTTTTTTTATCAACAGACCTGGGAGAAACATTTAAATTCAACTCTTCACCAACTCGTCGGAAATAAAAAAGCGTACGTTTTCTAGACGATTTTTGCAAGGAAAAACATACAAGTAGCAGTTTTATTGAAGAATATGTTGCAACACACCTGTATGACTTAGACAGGTTATCTTGAAAGAAAGTAGGTGTGTTTGTCACAGGTAAAGTCAAATACGAACAGAACGGGAAGTGTTGCTAACAACACGAAAACACATAAGAAACAGTGGTGGCGCATTTCAGCATACTTTCTTTCAGAATAGAAAAAAATTCAATTTTTATTCTAACGTAGTGATAGAAATAAGATTGGATGCTTAGAAAAACAACAAATACGAAGGAAACTGTTTCTAATTCAAAGTTATTTAGAGAGCTTTTTAATGTTTGTGAGTTTGTTTACATATTATATTTACATGTCTTGCACCAGTTCGGTTATGGCTTAAACTACGGAAGTTCATGTCGAGATAGGTGACAGTTCTGCCGATCGCTTTCCCTTAATTAGCGTTTCCCTACTGGAAGTTCTTACTCGTCGATTCTGTGAGTCATAGACAGATGTTCTTCATATTTACCCAATTAAACAGGTTCCATAAAGACAAATGGAGGCACCCAGAACAGTGTATTAATTAGTTAAGTATCTAGTTAATTAATTATTGCGTTCGACGATAGGAGAACGCATCCTAATCTTGCGGTGGCCTGTGGTCCCGTGGTTGTCCTGTGAACGCGCAAGCGAAAGTGGTTCTATGCGTCGTATTATGTATGTATGTTGGTATGTGGCAAGTTGGCCTTGATCTCATGTGATTAATAGAACAATTAGACTACTCGCCCTCGATTTTTATGAGCGATAGTCAACTCGGCTGCGCCTCGTTGACTATTCGCTCATAGAAAACTCGAGCTCGTAGTCTAATTGTTAATTAGAAAGCAATTAATTGCGTCACAGCAACGACAACAAAGACAGCGCGCGCAAAAACAATTCATGAAGCCGATACGCCAGGCTGTAAACAATTTTTGTGTTCGACGGTAGGAGAACAAATTCTAATCTTGTGGTGGTTTGTGATCCCGTGGCTGTCCAGTGAAAGTCGTTTTATGTGTCGTTCTATGTATCTTGGTATGTGGCAGGTTGGCTAATTAATGACGTCGCAGTTTCTTTGCGAGAGACCCTGGGAACGAGGTTGATTCGTTCTAACGATCTTCTTCGGTTTGCGTTTTCGAGTTTGCCCTGTAAGTTGTACTGAAAAATAAACGTTTCGGCAGTCCTCCTTTTAAAAGAAGTAAAAAATTGATGAGCTGCCTCGTGCACTGTTGGATTGAGATTGTTTCTCCGATAGTTTCAAGTGATGTTGGATGCGCGCTTTATGTTGCACACGCGGTCGTTTTAAATTCGTATAACGATATAAACAGTCGTGTAACTCGGATTACGTTTGCTAGCCTTATATTGAGTACCTATCTTGGGTCGAACGCACTCCCCTAATCTCTGATTATTACTAGTTTAATTCTTTCTTTAACAACAGATCTGGGAGAAACCTGTAATTTCAATTCTTCATCAACTCGTCGGGAATGAAAAGCGGACGTTTTCTAGACGATTTTTTTAAGAAAAAATATTAAACTGGCAGGTACATTGAGCGACATTTAAAAACACATTAAACGTCTTATAAAACGAATGGTGTTGTAGACGACATTAACAAAATGCTGGATTGCAAAGCTGCGATTGTTCTTTCAAGTTCTTCTCAGAATGCAAATTTCAGTGCAAAAAGAAATATACTGAATGGTGTATAATTTGAAAGTTACAGTTTTCTCTGTTACAATTAGCTGGATTTTAATTAAGTGCCATTATGAGAGAAAGTGTTCCAGACCTTGGAAGTCGGGGTCAACCGATTTTCCTGAAACTTACTGCAGAAGTTGGCCTTGATGAGATATTCCAAAAGCGATTTGGGTTTGGTTTTCTGACTTTTACTTTCAAAGTTACAGGGGTGGTCTCATATTGAGCCTTCAAATCATAAAAAATCCTGTTTGCACTTGTGTAAAATCAAACACACAAAACCTTTTGCATAAATAATTCTAATGGGTGATAACTGGAGATTTTTTTTTACCCAGACAATAGCTTTCTTTAACAGCGAATAGCTGCACAGTCATGTATTATAATGCAAATGCAACCCAGATACAGGAAAAGGCTTATACAAACAGTAAAGGAATATATTTCGAAAGCGAATATTTCCTATTTACTGTTTAGTCAGCCCTTCGTTTTTCCTTCATTAGGATCCGGTGCTTCTGTTTTGTTAAGCTGGTCCTTGCTTACACATTTGAACCTCAATACAGTTGATAAATGTAATAGTTGTTACTCACCTTGAACAGACAACTTAGCCCTTGACGTCATTTCTGTGAGCTCTATCCCTTCTTTGACCTTTTTCCGGTTTCAGTTTGCATTGGATCAGTTTCAATTCTTTAGGCTAGAGCTGTTTCATTTTTGCTGTGAATGTGCCGCATAACTCATTTCTAGAATTCACATTCCTGTAGTTTCTTTTATTTCACAACATTTTTAAAACATAACTTGCGTGACAGAGGGAGAGGGCCAGAACTGGACTTATTTTTCCTTTGTTTGAAATATGTATGAAGTTTTACATGTCTGGACTGAAAAAATAATCTGTCGTCTTGGTCGACGTGCTATTTTCCGATTATTGTTTCAGAGATCAACGTAAAGCCTGCCAATAAGGGTGGGGCAATGCTTGGCGCCCGAATTTCGGCAGGTTCCATATCTTCGCTTCTGGGGAGTGATTCGCCTACCGAGCTCACACACACTTCTGTAGGTATACCGTATTTACTCGAATAAGCGCCACGGCGTTTATTAAATTTTTCGCGCCTCAAGTCCGGCGCTTATGCGAGGGCGGCGCTTAAATTGGACACCACAAACAATCTAATCTATACGAAACTTCTGCAGTAACTAAAAGAAGGGACTTTTGATTATTAGTATTCGCCTCTTACAGAAGAGAGCTGTTTTGCTTGCTGACGCAACAAAGTTCACGGCCTTGGGCAACGTTAACAGAAATACGTATTGTAATAAAAACTTGAACTGCGGACCATCGCTTTTGACGAAAAGGAATTTCCAAAGCTGTTTTCGAGTTGCTTTGTAGTGCTATTTTCAGTTATACGCTATTCCTCGAATAAGCGCCGCATTGGATCTGCGGCGCTTATTCGGGGGCGGCGCTTATTTACTTTTTTGTCCCAAATGCGGCGCTTATTTAAGGGCGGCGCTTATTCGGGGGCGGCGCTTATTCGTTTAAATACGGAAAGCGTTCAACGAGACAAGAGCGGTAACCTGGTGGCTATAGTAAAGCGAGTGGGTAGCTTATGCAAAGCAGGAGACGAGAAGATGAAAAGAGGAGGTTCCCAAGGTGAACAGAAATGGAAAATCTAGAAATTTATTTTTGCAATATTGAAGTTTTTGGGTAATATGTTTGCATTAGAAAGAACACAAAAATGCGGGACCTCTTTGGGCCGGGGGAGGGAGGGAAAAGTGGCAGCAGGGGATCTGAAATTCCCTTTTCTTATATCTTTTACTCATGGTTTCCCGCACTTATTAAATAATGTAAAAATTCAGCTGTTCAGTCTCGGAGTTATTAAAGTTCTTTATTGGGACCTTGAGAAAAAAACCTTTAGGAGGAAGAATTTTTGAATCCGGAAATATAGGTTATTCACCAGCCGGGAGGTCCGTATTGGGAAAAACTGTGCCCGAGGGCACAGTTTTTCCCAATACGGACCGACCTAGGCTGGTGAATAACGTTTTTATTTTTTTCCCACTTTATTTGTTTTTAAAAGAAACCTAGAAAGATTGTGTCACAAAATCTTTGTTCGTATACGCGCGCTATTTTAATAATTTCAATGTTAAGTCGATCGACGGGTTAGCAAGAGTGTAAAATGCTGTTTGTTATTTAGTTCGAAATAAATTAAATGAACCGTATTTACAGAAAGGTTCAGCATATTAAATTAACACTGAAGGGATTCAATCAAAGAAATTGAAGTAGTAAATATATCATAAATGTAAAATCGAGCCAAAGCATTATCATTGACAAAACTAAACGCCGATTCCGGCTTCCCGATGAATGTTTTGATAAAGAACTCTGTTCGCAGGATGCTAAGTTTGAGAATTTCCCGAAAAAAAAACTATCTGACGGAAAGACAGTTTCGGTATAGCTATACAAACTCGTATTTCACGAATTAATAAGCTCTGCGTTAAATCCCAGCATAATTATTTTGTGATAAACAGTGCGAAAGTGAAACTAAATGAAATGCCAAGCTTGGACGTACGGCACAATAGTGTCAGAATTATTTTGGCTGTTTTTAATTAACGAATCTCATTTTCTTGAATGATGGCAACTAGTGTTTTGTTTTGGCAAAGAAGTGGCCGATAAAAAGACAGTTTTTACTCAAAATTGAAGTTTAAAACCGGCGCAGCTTATCGTATTAAAATGGCGTGCAAATGATTGCAAAATGCACAAACAACCACAAACTCAACAAACTATCAACTAGAACTTAAGTTGTCGATAAACAAAATCAACACTCGCCTTAAGAAGAACTTCGAGGCCTTTAATTCTACTTCTATTCTGTCTTTTCGCATTTACAACAGTTGGTGAGCGGCTATTTCGATTTTGCTGAGCAAATCTTTCATGTGTTCGTTCGTACAACGCTGCAAAATGATTTCGCGCGGAAAGTACACTCGACGATTCATCTCGCAACGGATACCGCCCGCTGTCGAGGGCCGGATTGGAGAATACCGCCCGCTCCCGGAACCAATCAGATCGCAGGATTTGTAGAATACCGCCCGCTCACGAACAAAGAAAAAAATAAAGAGTTATATTGCCTTGGTTTTAGGAGACATTTTTTCTCTTTTATCAAATAACACGAAAAAGAATAAGCAGGGTATTTATATGTGCTTGATATTGTTACAGCAATTGTACTGAAATAAGAGTTTATTGACACATAGGAAATTACAGTGTTGGGACAATAAACTGTGTCGGTCTTAGATTCATATACCATTAAATCTAAAGGAATATTTTTCTCAAAAACTATCATAACTGGTAAATTTAATTGTCTTTCCTTTGTTTAAATACTGTTAAAGCTAAAGCATAAAGTGTTATTCAATCCATACCACTTTTAAAGTTATAAGAAAATGATCACGTGTTCCTCTTTACGTTCGCTAAATTAATTAATAAATTGAGGCATAGATGATGATAAATGCAATGATATAAGTTCTATTTATCAAACTCGCTGAGGTCTCTTAGTTTTGTAAAGCAACTGTGGGGATCTCAAGCTTTTTTTTTACGCCTGACCATAACACTTGAGTTTTCCTAATGTATGATATCCTTCTTCGTCTGAGCCATTCAAGTCTCCCAGTCTGATTTGTGTCACAGGCAGAGCAGACTTGTCTGTCAATAGACCGCTGTCTTCAAACCAACCGGCCTTGCCATAGTTATCACAGTTACACTTTGTCCCCCCAGCACAAGAGTTTGTTACTCCGCATGCGCACATGTTGTCATGGCCTGTAGCTCCGCCCCAGTAGTTCATTTTTGTTCCATCACGTGACACCCACCAAGCATAGCCTTTCTCAATAAACAAGATGTCATTATTGCACTCAAACTTGATAAACTGTTCACAGTTTTGTGAGACTCGAGTGAGTGCTTCTAGCTGAGGGGTGCTGACTCCAGGGTATCGCACATCTTTACTGTAACAACCTCGACCACTACATCCAGGAATGTTACCAGCATAGGTTCTACTCTCACTGTCGTGACTGACGACAGTCACGCCGACACCGCCCTTGTCACTCATGTCACAGTACACACTGAAAGGAGTCACGCCTCCTTTACCATCAGGGTCAATCATGTAAGTACCGGAAGAGCTTCCACTGCGGCCCGATTTTATACTGCTGCAGGACATGGGTGTATTGAACACTTCAAGAACAGAAGTTGCCTCGATTGAACGCTGAGAATTTTTTGCCACGCATGAATAGGTCCCGGCATCACTTGTGGAAACGCTTTGAAGAAGCAAAGTTCCGTTTGGATAAAGAACATGATTCTGAGGGAGACTTTGGCCAGCTCTTTTCCAATGGATAACAACTGAGCCTTCAGCTGTGCAAGGTAATGTTACACAATTGTAAAGGGATGCAACAACTTTCACCGGAGAAGTTAACGTAAATTTAAGTTTGCCAAGAACCATTATTTGGGCGGCAGCAGAGTCTTCTCCAAGGAGATTCTTAACTGTGCATGCGAAAGCTCCACTATCTGCTTTTGCTATATTGTGTATGGTCAAATTTCCATCAACAACTGAAGTCTTCCATTTTGGCATTTGACCGAACGCTTTTCGCCACGTTACTGTTGGTGTCGGCTGTCCAGTAGCTTGGCAGATCAGGCTCACGTTCTGTCCTTCTTCAACGATGACAGATGAGGGCTTTCGAGTGATCAAGGCGGCAACTAAATTAGAAAAAGAACAAACAACACTGATAAAACGATAATCATTGAACTAAAAGGAAGAAGCAATTGAGTGAACTTGACAGATTGGGGACTCTCTTCAAATCTACATGTTGGCCTGAAATACTAAATTTTAATGGATGATAAATTTACTGTTTTTTTTTACCCAAACAACAGCTCTCTTTTATAGCTAATAGCTGTACAATCATGTAACTTATAGACTACGAGCAGTCCCTATTTTTTCACAGAGTCCGTCGAGCGTGAAGCGAAAAATGTAAATTATTGAAAACAAATCTTAATACAGTTGATAAATATGTTTATAGAGCAGTTTTCAATTGAGTGTCGTAAAACCAAAACCAAAGTAATTACTCTGGCCAACCACAAAGGACACAGACAATCCAGTGAACCAATCAAAAGTCGAAGCAAATACATGTAGCCGGCACGAAGCGTGGGAAAACGTGCGCGAGCGAGTCACGATTGGTTTTGGTTTTAGTTCTGATTGGCTGAGAAAGTGGCGCGAGATTTTTAAGCCAATCAGTAAGCGTAGCAATGCAAAACCAAAGCAAACGCAATTAACTTTCGACACTCAAGTAAAAATCCGCTCTAACCCACCTTGAACAGATAACGAAGCCGATGACGTCATTTCTCCAAGAATATTCCTTGCTACACAAGTGTACTCTCCTTCATCTTGTGACGTCACATCTGTAATCATCAGACCACCACGTGATGACACAACTCGTTTGTCCGCGACAAGACTGGAATTCTGCTTCAACCACGTGACTTTGGGTTTCGGGTTTCCTTTAGCCTCACACTGAAACGAGGCTGTACCAGTTTCGTTAGCCACCATGGACAATGGAGGTGCCACAATTGAAGGGGCTGAGATAGATTTACCAGGATCACCTTTGGGTCCTTGTGGGCCTTGGTCGCCTTTAGGTCCTGGAGTTCCCTGAATTCCCTGAGTACCTTGGTTTCCTTTAGGTCCCTGTGGTCCTTGCAGCCCGGGCGGTCCATGTTTACCTGGAGAGCCTCTGGGACCAGGTCTGCCTCGTCTTCCCCTGAAGCTTTTGAGGCAATTGACATTACAGGCCAGGCTACTCAATGCAAGTTGCAGTTTTCTGATTTCTTCACGATCGATGGTTTCGTTGGCGTTTGTTTTCTTGTTTGCTGTTTCTGGCACGTGGCGTTTGTTACGAATGTGTAGTCCTGCAAGAAACATCACAGAATGAATCTACTTAGTTGATGTTTCACTCAGTCTACTAAACGGACTTTTCAAAGCTTCGGTTACGTACCAAAAGGTTTAATTTGACAATGCAAAGAGGAATTACATGAGTTTATCCTTCTGTGCACTGTCAAATTCTTATACCTGTGCTGCAACGAAACTATGGAATGTGCTACCATTTGACATAAGAAGCGCCAGCACCGTTAGTATTTTTAAAGCCAAGCTAAAAACCCACCTTTCAAATCAAGCATTTTTATCCTGGTTCTTTTTAAATTATTGTAAGTTTATTTACTTTTAATTGTAATTTTAGCTCTTTATCCTTTTTCCTTTTTACTCGTGAATGCATAAAGAACGAGTATAGTGGGAAAGTGAGCCGTCCGTCCATCCGTCCATCCGTCCTTCCTTCCATCGTTGTTAACATTATGCAAATTAGGTATGCTCACAGGCGCTTTCTAAATTTCGTTTCCCTCGGCTGTGGATAAAAATACAGCTTTACAAAGGTATCATTTCAAAGAAATAAGTGTAGAAAATACTTCACCCTGTAAATGAGAAACAATCGTTTCCCAAACGATGAAATATTGCCTTTTCGTATATATTAATCGCGAACATTCGGAAACGATGACCAGTGACTTTATGTATATGTTATTAAAAGACTGGGAAGGTTAAATCACGGCACGATTTAATAAAGGATAATCAGTAAAAGAGTAACGAAACTCTATACAAGACAGATATGTATATAATATCCGTGAAAAAATATAAGAAGAAAAAAGAATTTTAGCCACAGGGTATGAGAGTCGATCCCGGGTCACACGCTTCAGAACGCAGGGCAGTACCACTGAGCCATCGGTTTACTGAGCAAGTAAAATGATGAAAAAAGTAATTCTTATACCTAAGCAACCTGTTATATGTTCACCCTCTTTAAATAAAGTTGATTAATATTATTAATCACTATAATGAATATTTTCCATCGAAACTATACTGTTCAAAGGAATCTAACGCATACGCGAGTAGGTCATAGACCTCTTTGATTTAATCTTTACATGCGCATTTGAACATTTTATGGAATATGCACATTATAAATGTTATTGTTGTTAAAAGACAGTGACTTACAATCTGAAAAGGTTAACAAGACCTTCATGATAAATCGAGATCGAAACTTATTCAAATTAATACCGCTGATTTGATTTGTTCTGAAATTGTCGGGGGAAAAAAAACCGTATGGCTTGTACTGAAAAGCATTGCAAGTAGTACAAGAGGTAACAATAGGTTTCTGAGGGTAAACATACTTATAAACTAGGCTTTGGTTTTCATTCTTCACTGAAATGTTTGTGCTCAGAGTTTCAGTACTAAAAATAAAGCCCATAGTTGTTGAAAAAAAAAAAAACAATTAAGCTAATTAAGCGTCACGCAAAAATGTCACCGAATGTTATCCTTAAGGTCGCGCAGGACCCTTGCTCATTAATAAATTCATTAGCCAAATTTCTTGACGGAGTGCTATCTTGTTAAGCTTTAATTCGCTACATTTTGAACATCGATTCCTCTACAATTTATCATGGATATTAGGGGATGATAGAATTACATCATGATTGTCTTTTTACTGAGAGATGACCGTTGTCTGTGATGTTACAAGCCTTTAAAAGTTTAACTGTAGATAATGCGATTTTGTGTCCAAGTTTTCAGCTAGAACAACGCACCGAATTTAATGATTATATAGCTTAGTGGTAAATCATAATCTCTTTTGTGCTATGGCTAGAACGAAATTTTCGATTTCAAAAACTGCTACAAGTTAATGGCTTCTAAGAGAGCAAAAATGTAAATTCTAAACTTTGAAACGTGCTATCTTCATTTTGAGAAGGAAATTTAAAAATTCGCCATAGTCATAGCACAATAGAGTTCACCAAGTTTATGTTCCTCGCGAATCAACTCTTAAATCCTATATCGGCGGAGAAAACTTGGACACAAAATTGCAGGTTTTGAGGCTTCCGAAGACCTTCCGAGTCAATGTTTTCAACAACGTGTGATATATTCAAAGCTGCGAATCTAATTATGATAATTCCCTATGTTCCAGCGCACATGCACAAAGCTGAGAACAATTACTAGTAATTACTTGTACAAAAGAGTTTAAAAACAAACATTCTCATGAATATTTCGTTTGTTGTCGGCTTCAGTCGTCCGGCAGTTCGTGCATACTCTTTAAATAAATACATACTAATGATTGCAAGGGTCCTGCGCGACCTTAATAAATAGGCCTTCAGCCGTAGCGACATCGAATTTTCGTTACTCGGTAAAGGAAGTCATTACCTCATTAAAGGAAGTCATTAATGTAATATTTATTATTGCTGAAAGGATTATTTTCTTACAAACTTTTTTTTTTTGATACCGTCTTACAAGAAAAGGCGCATATTTTAGATGTAAAACGCAATTTTTTACACAGTTATAAACTTACAATTTGTAGTGCAAAACTTATTACTAGAATATAGAGGCGCTAAATTGCTGGGAATTGTTTCCCCAAAATAAGAACATTGGATGGCAATTCGCAGCAGTCATGTTTCAACTTCCTTAGTTTCAGCTGTAGCTTCTTCAGGTAAATAAAATTTCTCGCTCGCCTATAACTATTTTGTCGATAATTGTACTTCTCACCTTTGTTTGTATCACTGTTTGAATCACTGTGTAGCATTTTCATCACATACTCATTTTCGTCGTTTGCTGTGTTTCGTAGCTCGAGCTTTTCTTCTCTATGTTGATTCAAGACCTGAAGCATATGTCGATGAACGTGAAGTTCGATCTCGACGTGAATCAATCCCGCGAAGCAAATAACGGAGAGAAATATCGATGAAAACATCACCGTGTTGGAGACCGGGCGAGTCTTTGATATCTCAGCCATAATATTGTTTTGCTAGGCTGTGAGAGTATCAAGCTTTGACAAAATGTTTCGATAAAGGGCGTAAATTGTTCCCGTGTGCTCAAAGGCAGACAAGAACACAATGTTTATTGGCTGTGAGCTCTTACTCTTTTTTGACTATTTTTCCGGTTTCAGTTTGTATTGGATCAGTTTCAAACATTTAAGCTAGGGCTGTTTCATTTTTGCTACGAATGTGCCATGCGTCCTGAGGTGTGGAGTTGGGGTATGGGTGATGAGATCAACTCCTCATTAATACAGTAAATAACGATCTGACGAATTTCCAAGTATTTGGAAAATTGTTTTCCTTTTTATTACGGACTCGTTATGCCGAAGTGTCGTCCCAATACATTTCACTGTTAGTATAACGTTCATTTTGGCCAGGCTGAATAATGTACAGTTCGTGTGTACCGTCTGGGATTTTCATTGTAAAGGGATTCGTTCCATCGGGTTTAATTGTTTACCTTTGTTTGAGAGTGGATGTGATTTTTTACGACAGGAAAAATGCACCTTCAAAACATGTCTGGACTGAAAAATAAGTCGTCTTCAGGTTGACGTGCAATTTGCGGATTATTGTTGCAGGAACCTTAAGCGTCCATTTTCACAAGCAAAACCAGCGTCCTGCCTGCGAAAAAGGGTGCGTTATTTTTGCGCGCGCGTGATTTTTGCGCAAGTTACATTCTTTTCTTTTTGGGGAAAGTTATTCCCCTACCAAACACATACACTACTAAATTCCATTTCGATCGGGATTAGTGGACGAAGACCCGCCCTGTGGAAGTGCTACTGCAAATTCCCATTTATTTATTTTTGTTTTATTGTTATTTTATTTATTTTATACACTCTTTTGTAGTATTCTAGGATTTAACGAAAAAGGAGCGGGAACTGGTAAAGCTGGTGGGAAGCTTATGAGAAGCGGGAGATGAAAGGGTGAAGCGGGGTTCCCAAAGTGAAAGGAATTCGAACTGGGAAAATCTGGGGTTTTTGCGCAATATGTTTGCATTAGAAATAACACAAGGAGGCAGGGTCCACCGAGTCCCCGGGGGCTACTCAAAAACGTTTTATACGGGGAGGCTCCGCCCCGAGCTGTAACCCCTTACCCTTTAATATACCATTTTCGACAGAAATTGTACCTCTTTTGTATACCTTTAACTGAAAAAGGTACCCGGATACACCTGAAAGACATGTTGAAGACTTAGAACACGACGTTTTCTTGACACTTTCATGTAGCGCTAAATAAATTAAAACAATACTGCCATGAATTTTAGCTGTTCGAAATATTTTAATTAAAAGCTCTTTTTAAAACTTAAATGACAGAATTCCCTATCCTTTCATATACCTAAACTTGTGAAATCCTTACCCTTTCATATACCTGAAGCCTGAAAAAGCAGGAGATCTGAAATTTCATTTTCTCACCTCTTTTGCTCCAGGTTCCCTGTACTGGAAATTAAAATTCAGCTTTTTAGCCTTGGAGTTATTCAAGTTCTTTATTGCGACCTTGAGAAGTTTTTTGAAGGAAGCCGGAATTTCTAAATAGAAGCGGATTAAAATTACGGTAGTCTCGGACACTTTTAACGATTTTCCTATTTTGTCAAATAACATGAAAAGGAATTTAAGCAGGGTGTTGTATATGTGCCTGACTACGTTACAGCAATTGCGGGCCTGCAATGAAAGCAAGGTTTATTGCAATTGACACATAGGAAACTACAGTTTTGGGTCAACAAACTGGGTCGGTCTTAGTATCATGTACATTTAATCTTAAGGAATATTTTTTTCTCAAAAGATATCATAAATGGTAATTCTTTGTCTAAATGCTGTTAAAGCTAAAGCAAAAAGCGCTATTCATTACATACTGTTTGTCACGTTTCAGTGTTACTACTGAGATCACATGCACTCCTTTTTTCGAATTTTTTTGCTTGTTTACAAGCAAAAAGTAGGAGAATAGCGTTTACTGGGTAAAATCTGAACCGGAAGGGATCGCATTCTTGTTAACTCTCAAGGGACTGTTTTAATTTCTCAAGGGAATACTTTACGCTGTGCGTGATCAAAGCGCGTGACTTGTAAAGTGTCACTCTATAGTTGTGCTTCAGCACTTCCGTTCTTGTAGAAAAAACGTGACTTGTCAAATTTACAAACGTTATATAACAATCAAAAACGTGAGTAGCCCAAAACTTACGTCACATAACCAATTAAGAATGTAAGGGTTCAGCGCTCGAAGCCAGCGAAGTTTAAAACGATTAAGAACGCAATTTGTCATGGTACAAGTCTTTCAGTAGGCGCTGATATTAATTTAACCCCCGGGGGGGACTCCCATATTAAAGGGACGAGGATGCTCGTCGGAAATTTTGAAAAGAGCCTCTAAAAGAGACCAATCTGGACGTTGCTCAAGCTATTTTAGACCCCTAAAAGATACCAAAATTCTGAGAAAAAGAACTTATATTTGTATATTTCTTCGTGTGCAACCCTAATTGAGACCCTGACGGCTAAAAATATTGTCATTTTCGTGCATTTTCCCCAGAACACCCTAAGCGAGACCCAAAGTCCGAAATTTATACCCCTAAGGGAGACGACGAGCATCCCCGTCACTCTCATATTGGAGTACCCCCCCCCCCCCCGGGATTTAACCTAAAACGATTAACGACGCAAATTTGTACTCGTACAAGTCTTTCACACACTAAAACGTTGCTAATAGTTAACCAAAGGGAACTCATTTCGTGACAATTGATTTTTTCTGCTGAGTTGCACAACTTACAATTGCAACATCATCTAGCGAAGCGCACGTATTACTAAAAATAGATTGTCGGACAACAATTTTAGTTTCGGCAAAGGCTTTGTATGGAGGGGACGCATTCTTGACAAAAAAAAGGGCGAGAAAGGCACAATTTGAGGCCGAGATTCTCGAAAGGCTCGAAAAATGATAGATTCCAAACATTTTTGCTTTAGTAAGTGAAAAACAGATTGAAGGTATCGAAAAAAATGGCCCAAAATTGAATTTATTAGTCGACGATTGGGCAATGACACCTTGATTCCCACTGCAAAATTATTCAGGCTGCCGAGCGGCGGATAGCGAATTACTATCGAATTATATAATTGCGAAGGATAGCACTTAAAAGTTCGCTTCATTTAGGCCCCGGAAAGATCGTCGGTTGCAAGAAATTCAGAATTCTTCCCGAATTTGACGGCACTGATCGCTGGCAATCCGATCCCATTTCGACACATGATAGATAGAGGGCGAAAATATTATGCTATTCAAACGCCTTTCTAATGGAATTGACGGCAGGGTTTGATTTTAATAATTTAAATTTATCCCCATTACTATTACAGACTGCAGCTACAGCTGCCGAGCTCGATCAGTCTATATTAAATACGCGACAATTGTGTAACGAAATTGACCTCTTTAAATATTCGGGTCAGGCAAGGAGACCGATCGGACGAGCGTTTGTTTGTGTAATTTTGTGATGGCATAAATCTGAGGTTAGCTCTGTTGTGTTGCAAAATGTGCCACTAAGAACAGTGTAAACGTTTTGCATTTCTCATAAAAATAAATGTTTTCTTTCAGCAAATCCCGGCAGCAAATCGGGCCTTTATAATCCATTCAATAACTGAGAGTAAAACATTTTACACATTTATTGAATAATCGATCTGTTTGACAAACCTTTTGTTTCAAACCACGGTTTAAGCTTTCTACGTTGCACAGGTAAGGCTTTCTCTCGAATTCCGAGCCAATCCGGCCATGGTTTTGTGCCTGGGTTTTGTGAAACAATCGTTAAAAATGCCTCCAAAGTGCCCGCCAACCATACATTGTTCTTACAGAGAGCGGTTTGTTTATCCGAATTTTGTCTGACTCACACCAGGGGTCAAATTCTGTGACGTCATTAGTGCGCTCCGCTAATTGCAACATCATTTTAAAATGTGTTAAGTGATATTTACATGTGTTTTTGTAGCCTGTTGTGAAATTACTTCCAGTGGAAGCAGTATTAAAGGGACGGACCATTAGAAATAACCGAAGGGGGGTGACTTTACCAAAAAAAAATTCCTGCAAGGGAAACTTGTCGAAAAAAAAATCCTGCAAGCGGCTGCGCCTGAAAAAAAAAATCGTGCAACAGAATAATCTGTAAGTGCTGTATGATGGCATCTATAAACGTCCATCAGAATGGCTAAAATAGCGTTTCTGAGGTTCTGAAAATTTAAATTTTCCGGGAGGAGCATGCCCCCGGACCCCACTAATTTGTCTTGTACCGAGAGAACAGCATCAGCTCAATCCTATCAACTATTTGATTGCAAACACATCTGACCAACCCTAACAATCGCGTCCCACCAGTACACAGTTAATCAAAAGCACAAACAGTATTATTATTATTATCACTTTAAACTGCAATTTTGTCTGATATTCTAAAGTTTAGCTTGACAAGTTTTAGCTGTCATCCTTTAACATCTTTTTTGTTGAGGGACCAGGGTAAAAATTTCTAATAAGGAGGGAGAAATTATATTTAACAGGCACTATCTATCAAATCCCTTCAACCCCCGCCCCCCTTCCCCATAAAAAATGAATGGTCCCTAAATGTCGCTTAATTCAGAGAAAAATTGTTGCGTAAATCATAGATGCGTTACTAAAAAAGACCTGTAACTTTGGGCGAAAAAAAATTCGTGCAAACCTTGTGCCCCCCCCAAAATTCCTGCAGACAAGTAGGCCTTCAAAAAAAATTCCTGCACTGAAATTATTTTACCCCCGCCCCCCCCCCCCTCCGGTTATTTCTAATAGTCCGTCCCTAAACGCTTAACGTTTCTTCTGTTCAGAAGTTAATGCATCGCCATTAGAAAAATAAACAGCAACGGTTTTACTGGAAATGTAGTCGTTAGAAATGGCATGTGTAGCCGTAAGGTAAAGAATAACGCGAGGAGAAGCGGCTTTTGGTAATATTCAAACGAAAATTTACTTCTCAGTGTGGGGTTAAGATTGCGTGACGAGACAAAAGGTAACTCTGTCGTGCGTAACCTAACCTGCGATCAGGCGTTATTTTTCTCGCTCAACGGAAAAATGAGCCTTCCCTGAGCCTTCCCTCCGCCTTTTTAACCAAGCCAAAGTATATGAGTCGCAAAGCACTCAGCCGTCGCGACTGACAAATACAACATTTCCTCCGCGAAAATAAAAAAAATGCTTGAACTGAAAGACGTTTGAATTCTTCCATGATATGTTCGAACAACAATGCCCAGCATAAACCTTCTACTCATACTAACTTCATGCAAAAAAAGTCGATATCTCGAAGAGATCTTTGATTACTTTCGCTTAGTAATTACTAATAAACTGAGGCATGCATAATGATAAATGCAATGATATAAGTTCTATTTATCATACTCGCTGAAGTCTGCTAGTTTTGTAAAGCAACTGCCAGTGATGTCAAGCTTTTATTTTTACGCCTGACCATGACACTTGAGTTTTCCTAATGTATGATATCCTTCTTCTCGTGGCCAGCTATCCAAGTCTCCCAGTCTGATTTGTGTCACAGGCAGAGCAGACTTGTCTGTCAACAGACCGCTGTCCTCTCTCCAACCACTATCACCGCGCCCATCATAACAATTACAGTTTTTCCCATTGAAACAAGAGTTTGTTACTCCGCATGCGCACATCTTGTCATGGCCAGTAGCTCCACCCCAGTAGTTCATCCGTGTTCCATCACGTGACACCCACCAAGCCAAATTTCTCGTTATGAACCCCACGTCATTATTGCACTCATACTTGATAAACTGTTCACAGTTCTGTGAGACTCGAGTGAGTGCTGCTAGCTGAGCGGTGCTGACTCCAGTGTATCGGACGTCTTTACTGTAACATCCTCCGTAACTACATCCAGGAATGTTACCAACATGAGTTCTACTCTCACTGTCGTGACTAATGACCGTCACGCCGACACCGCCCTTGTCACTCATGTCACAGTACGCACTGAAGGGAGTCACGCCACCTTTGCCATCAGGGTCAATCATATAATTACCTGAAGATATCTCCTTATTGTTTGATTTTATTTCACTGCATGAGATTGGATTCCGAACCTCTAGCAACGTATTCGCTTTTATGGAACGGTGGAAATTTCTCCCGACGCAAGTATAGGACCCGGCATAGTTTGGCAAAACGTTTCTAAGGAGCAGAGATCCGTTTGAATAAAGGATATGATTCTTGGGAAGACTTTGGCTTGCACGCTGCCAAACAATTTCTCTTGCTCCTTGTGCTAAGCAAGTCAGTAACACATGTCCAGAGGTAAATCCTAAACTTTTACGGGGAGGAAGTAATTTAAACTTAAGTGCCTCAAAAACAGTAATTTGTACCAAGACTGAATCCTCATTAAGAAGATTCTTTGCCAGGCATACGTAATCTCCTCCTTCGCTTCTTGTGACATTCACTATGCTCAGTTTTCCTTGCTCGAAGCTGGTTCTGTCTTTTGGTGTTTTGCCATACAACTTACGCCACGTGACCATTGGTGTCGGCTGACCAGTTGCTTGGCAGAGCAGGCTCACGTTCTGTCCTTCTTCAACGACGACTGATGAGGGTTTGTGAGTGATCATCGCCCCAACTGGATTAGATAAAAATGTCATCATTCAACAAGTAGGAAATTATGAATGCAGTTTAGATTCTAGGCGTGCTTTAATTTACTAAAAAGCTGTTTTGCAAGGGTGTAGATCATATCTAAAGCAATCGTGTTTTGATATTCTAGGTGATTGTACACCTAATGAGAGAACATTTACGCAACAAGCGGATCGGAGCGTGAGGGGCGGCTGTTTTCGCAGGCTACGACGTTTCGAACTCATCTTGAGTTCATTATCAAGTAGATAAGAGTAAAATAACGGTCGACTTAAGTTTAAATGCAAATAGAGGTGATAGAGTATATAAGAATATTTTAAAAGAAGTGTTTCGCGGTCAATAGCGTTCACAGTACGCGTGTTAGTGCGTGCGGTATTTAATAAGGTAACTACTTCCCGGGGGCGGGGGGGGGGGGGGGTACTCAAAAACGTTTTGTACGGGGAGGCTCCGCCTGGAGATCCAACCCCTTTCCCTTTTATATACCATTTTAAAAGAAAAGGTACCCCTTTTATATACCTGTTATTGCAAAAAGGCACCCCTTTCCTATACCTACGCGACATCACATTTACCTAAAACGGGAAGTTTTCCTGTCATTTTTATGTAGAGCTTAATAAATTAAGACGATACAGCCAAAAGTTGTGTCTGTTCGAAATAATTAATGTAAAGGCCTTTTAAAATATTATTATGGAAGATTTCCCTACCCTTTCATATACCTAAATTTGTGAAATCCCTACCCTTTTATATACCTGAAGCCTGAAAAAAGTACCCCTTTCGGGCGGAGCCTCCCAGTATAGGCCATTATAGGGAGTACACCCCCCTCCCCCCCCCCCCCACCCGGGAAATACTTTCGCACGTATTGAGTTCGCCTGCGTGTTTAGTGCTGGTTTTTTCTCGCGATTTAAAAGTATTTTCTTTAAGACGGAAAACATGTTTCTTATGTCAGGACTGTCGACACCGTGGATTTCTTTTAAGTGCTTGCCATTTACTGAGGTTTTGTGTTCATCTATGCGCTGATGTAAATGTCGTGTGGTGTAACCCACATAATCAGCATCACACGGATCTCATTTAAATGAATAAACAACGCATTGATTGTTCACCAAAGCAGGCTTCTCCTCGTGTAACTTCAGCTTGTCGCCGATCTTAGCACTTGAAACATTTTAAACCTTTTTAATTCGCGAGATAAAACCAGCACTAAACACGCAGGCGGACTCAATACGTGCGAAAGTATTTACCTAATTAAATACCGTACGCACTAACACTGTGAACGCTATTGATCGCGAAACACTTCTTTTAAAATATTCTAATATAGAGTAATATTTGCATTTAAACTTAAGTCGACCGTTATTTTACTCTTATCTACTTGATAATGAACTCAAGATGAGTTCGAAACGTCGTGGCTTATTTTCGCTTATTTTTATACTTGATTCAGTACACCTTGAACTTAAATTCAAATTTGTATATTTTAGAACTGTAGGTGCTGTCAAAGTGTTTATATTATTTATTTCACTTGGTTATCACCCTGTTTTATTACATTTACTTATTTTCCACAGTTAACCTTAATCGGTTCTATTTACTCTGAGAGGCCAGGTATTAAAAACGAATTTGAACGGACATTTGAGAACACGAGACAAATTAAATAATCACAAAGGGACTGTTTTACTGTTTCTTTTCATGACAGCACGTTGTTGGTCTCGCCCGCGTCCAAATTAATGTACACAGTTTCGCTGGAAATATGTTATTCGCTACTTTCTTACGTGTAACATGTGCAAATGGTATTAGATTGTTTGCATTGCCTGTGAAAGAGAAAATAACGGGACTTGGTCCGTGCAATTTGGACAATGTCCTGTCTACCGCGATCGCTTTCATTTTGTTGTTGCTACTGAGTCGTTATGGTCACTTATTTGTATTTACTCTAAGGCGTGAAAACAAGCAAGAAACACCAAAACACCTTGTTCTTATGAGTTGTTTCAATTTTATATCGCATACGGACGATAGCTTCCTACAAAGTTCTAGTTATGAAATACTCACCCTGAACAGATAAAATAGCCGATGACGTCATTACTCCAAGAATATTCCTTGCTACACAAGTGTACGTTCCTTCATCTTTTGACGTGACATCTGTTATCATCAGACCATCACGTGACAGCACAACTCGTTTGTCCGCAACAAGACTGGAATTCTGCTTCAGCCACGTGACTTTAGGTTCCGGGTTTCCTTCAGCCTCGCACTGAAACGAGGCTGTACCAGTTTCGTTTACCACCATGGATATCGGAGGTGCCACAATTGAAGGGGCTGAGATAGATCTACCAGGATCGCCCTTGGGTCCTTGTGGGCCTTGGTCGCCTTTAGGTCCCGGAGTTCCCTGAATTCCCTGGGTGCCTTGAATTCCTTTTGGTCCCTGTGGTCCTTGCGGCCCGGGCGGCCCATGTTTACCTGGAGAGCCTCTGGGACCAGGCCTGCCTCGTCTTCCCCTAATGCCTTTGGTACACTGAGCATTACAGACCAGGCTACTTAGAGCAATTTGAACTTCTCTTTTGATGTCGTCACGATCGACGGTTTCGCTGGCGTTTGTTTTCTTATTTGTTGTTTCCGACACGTGGCGTTTGTTACGAATGTGTTGTGCTAGAAGGAAAATTACAGAATGAATCTAATTATTTGATGTTTCACTCAGTCTACTAAACGGACTTTTCAGAGCTTCCGTTCCGTACCAAAGGGTTTAATTTGACAATGCACAGAAGGATTGTTTGAGATAATCTGCACCGAAACTATGGAATGTGCTACCATTTGACATAAGAAGGGCCAGCACTGTTCGTTTTTTTTAAGCTCATTCATTTATTCGTAGTTGTTATTAAATTATTGTTATTAGGCTTTTAATGTTGTCATGCGCATTTGAACATTTCATGGAATTTGCTCGTTATAAATGTTATTGTTGTTATTGTTGTTGAAGAGGTGGACAGTGACTTACAACCTAAAAGGGTCGGAACTTATTCAAAATATTACCGCTGATTTGATTTGTTCTGAAATTGTCGGGAAAACTTAAACCCTATGGCTTATACTTAAAAGCAACAATAGCTATAAAATAGACTTCTGGCCAGTAAACATACTTTTGAAATTAGCTTAGGTTTTTATTCTTCACTGAAATGTTTGTGCTCAGTGTTTCAGTTTTTTTTGTAAGACAATGCCCACAGTTGTTGAAAAGAGAAAAACATCACTTGTTAAATGTCTATCTCACTTCTCATTTTTCTGTAGGATAACTTTAAGTCACACGCATATAAATGTCACTGAATGCTAAATTTTGCCTCACTAAATTAGGGATAGGCCTTCAGCCATAGCGACATCGAATTTCCGTCACTCGGTATTATCATTAAAGGAAGTCGTATGAAATATTTATTAATGCTGAAAAGGACTACTTTCTTATAACGTTTTTTCTTTGATACCGTCTTACAAGGGAAGTGCATGTTTTGAGGTGTAAAACGCAATTTTTAACTCAGTTATAAACTTCAAGTTGTTGTGCATTCATGAATTACTGTAGTACTTGAATATAGGGGCGCTAGAATGCTTGGAATATATTGTTTTCTCAAAATAAGAACATGGGATGGCGATTCACAGGAGTCATGTTTCAACTTCCTTATTTTCAGCTGTAGCTTCTTCAGATAAATATAAATCTACGCCTATATATAACTATTTTCTCGATAATTGTATTACTCACCTTTGTTTGAATCACTGTGTAACATTTTCATCACAGACTCATTTTCGTCGTTTGCTGTGTTTAGTGGCCTGAGATTTTCTTCTCTTTGTTGATTCAAGATTTGAAGCATTTGTCGATGAACGTGAAGTTCGATCTCGAAGTGAATCAATCCCGCGAAGCAAATAACGGAGAGAAATATCGATGAAAACACCATCGTGTTGGAGACCGGGCGCGTCTTTGATATCTCCATAACTTCGTCTGGAAAGGCTGCGATAATTATCAAGCTTTGACAAAGTCTTCGACAGAGAGCAAACCTTATGCCTGTGTGATCAAAGGTAGACAAAAACACATAGTCTTTGTTGGCGCTGAGCTTCAACCCTTCATTGACCTTTTTCCGGTTCCAGCTTGCATTGGATCAGTTTCAAACCTTCAGGCTAGAGATGTTTTATTTTTGCTGTCAATGTGCCTTGTTTATGGGGTGTGGGGTGGGGATATAGGTGAAGAGATGGCCTCCTCGATATAGTACAGTAAGATTGCCGAAAGGACTGGGAGATTGTGTTCTGTTCAAATTCATCTTTGCTGTATGTAACTTTGACTTGGCCGAAGAATATATCGCTCTCTAAACCGGGTACTTTGTTATAAAAAAGTTCGTTTTATCGTTTTTTTTTTTTTTTTTTTTGGGGGGGGGGGGGGGGGGGGGGGAGCGTAGAATACATTGTTTTATCGGTCATTGCTTGAGTCAGGAGCTCCTACTTGGGTATATCGTATTTGCAGTGCCTTATACAGCCCTCGTCGAACGTGTTGCCACGATATCCAAACTCATTCCTTTTCTCCCCACTCCCCTTTTCAATGTTGAGCTCCCCAACATGCTGCGCAAATAATCCTTCATTTTACAACATTGAAATGGGGGAGGGGGGCTGTAAAAATGAATTATTCTAAGAATATCTTAAAAGTGACTGTTGCAGACATGTAGCATTTCAAGGCTGCCCTAGATGCTTTTGCAGGTAGAATAGGTGTGTTTATAAAGGCATACTGATGCTATATTGATTTGAACGAGTTTTAAGTTTTTAAGTTTTAAGTTTTAAGTTTTAAGTTTTAAAAGTTTAGGTGATCAATTATTGCACACTTACTTTTTAACTTTTCTTTTCGAGTAGATTCTTCGGTAAAATTACTTTAAAATCAATATAGCATCAGCATCCATTATCAAACACGCTTATATATATTCTCCCTACAAGAGCATATTTAGCCGCCTTGAAACACAACATCCATCCACATAGCAGCTTGTATCTCAGCATCTCTCTTCACTATCTTCTTCTCCACTTTAGCTTTCAGCTGGAACCTCTTTACATCCGCATGTGCTTGCTTGCACATTTTTTTCCGAATATCACCAAAGTCTTCAAAATACTTGTCAACTCTTTTCTCAAGTTCTCGGAGCGCTCTTTGTAATCTTCCAATGCAATAGACCTTTCATCATCTTATTCTAACAAATCCTTTCAGTAGCAGTCCAATCCAGTTTTCTCTAGTTTCACTACCGAATCAAGGTTTTCTATTGCAAGAAAGAGCTACGTTGCTCTCGGAAAGCTTTCTAGTCTTTGTCCGTTGTTGCAAGTGACGCAACAATCGTGTTGTTTCCTTTGAAAAGAAAGCGCGCGCTTGCTTTAAAATATCCGCGCGCTACACAAACAATAATAATAAATAATGATTTATTTATTTATTTATATTGCAGGTAAAAATTGTCAATTGTGCTTTACAACGTTAAAAAAGAGCTAAAAATTAAATTCAAAATCAACTACAATCTTGGACGAAACCTGTTGAGACAAACGCATTTCACAGATTTTCCGCAAACTTCTCAAATTGCAATGTTATCTCCCACAGCAAAAATTAGTGAAAATTAGAAAATTGTCCAAACAGATTTGTTCGCGCTTTCCGATAAATCACTATCCCGTTAGTGGCGCAGTATGTTTTGTTAACATTTATCCACTGGATAGCGATTTATTCGGTGGAAAGCGTTATCCATCTTTTGAACAACTGTGCTCCGCTTAAAATTATTTCAAAACAGTTGAGAAAAAGAAAACACTTTTGAGGGCTTTGAGCACAGTACCAGCGCTTCAAGCGTTTTTCACCGGCTTTTGAATTTTTAAAACTGTTTCTCCTCGAAGAGTGTGTGTATAATCTATGTCACCAGTTATCGCCATAAAGTTATAATTACAGTAAAAGAAAATGTTTAACCGACAACGTACTTTTCGACGTTGGCTTAATGTCGTTCTCAAGTCAATGTCGGCTATAAAATGGAAGTGTTCAAGTGCTGAAAATGAACAATAGATCAAACTGTGAAATACACATCATATAACAATACGTTTAACAAATGGTTTGGCACTTATTCATTAGTCTGTGTACTAGCTTGTATTCAAATTTGGATGAAACTTCGCAGTACATTTGGCTTCTTGTAGACGAAACGTAAACACTCATTTTTTTCGCTTGGCACTTTCGTTCTTAATATGTGAAACTCAACTGAACAAAACTATAAGTAAAGACAACAGCTTGTTGGAAATGATGTGATGTTTGTTGTTGCTTAACCGAATTAGGAAAAAGGTCATAAACTACGCCATCGAAATGCGCAGGATAATGACCGACATCAGACCGCCTGGTCCAAAAATGTTTCGCCAGGCTTGAAATAAGTTTCACTGCCGCGAAATAATCTTAGCCCATTTTCTATAACTTGGTGTGCACTCGATTTCAGCCGACTTCCGGCGGAAGCTAATTAATTATAACCAACTATACAGAGGCAAAACTTTTGCTTGCAACTCAAGGGATTTCGGAGGTGGCGAAGTGGCATCGCTGCCGGCGGCTGATGTAGCTTCATCACCTCAAAGTCGCGGGTTCGAATCTTCCAGTATAGGGTTTACACTGAACGGCTTGGGGGCGGTGTAAATTCCTCCCCGCGTGAAGATTCGACCCTACGGCTCCAGGAATTGCTCTGTTTTTTTTTTCTATTATTATTTTTTAATTTATTTTTTCCTATATTACTGTTCTCAACTTTTCCTTTTTCGGACATCATCACTTTTCAAACGCTGGTGAATCATGAAAAGGTTTATTATTCAGATATTCTAGAATTTTTTTTTTTGGGGGGGGGGGAGGGGGGGGGGGCGTAGAATACATTGTTTTATCGGTCATTGCTTGAGTCAGGAGCTCCTACTTGGGTATATCGTATTTGCAGTGCCTTATACAGCCCTCGTCGAACGTGTTGCCACGATATCCAAACTCATTCCTTTTCTCCCCACTCCCCTTTTCAATGTTGAGCTCCCCAACATACTGCGCAAATAATCCTTCATTTTACAACATTGAAATGGGGGAGGGGGGCTGTAAAAATGAATTATTCTAAGAATATCTTAAAAGTGACTGTTGCAGACATGTAGCATTTCAAGGCTGCCCTAGATGCTTTTGCAGGTAGAATAGGTGTGTTTATAAAGGCATACTGATGCTATATTGATTTGAACGAGTTTTAAGTGAAGAATCTGCCTCTAAAACTTCAGATGAACAAAAAAATGAGATTTTCATGCATGTAACTTGTTGTAATTAGACCAATTTGTACCACTTTCTCCAATAGCGTTTTTGATTTACAAAAGAATAGAGTATAGAATGAGTATATTAAATTGAACCCGAATTTCGTAATAAAACCGAGAAGCGTTCAGTGCAGAGAACGAAAAGAAATTGAACAAATTTAGCATTTGAAAGGAATGGAACGAAAGTTCTCTCGCGCGATTACGTCTCAAGCGTGATAAAATGAGATGACGCAAATTCAGATTGTAAAGAAAAAACAATGATTTTTGTGGATTAAAGTGTACAATAACGTCACGCGATTTCGTCCCAAGCGTGTCAAATCAAATGACTCGTGACGGACTGGTGGTTAATATAAAACTATTGCAAACGACAGTTTTCCTATACTAAATCGAAGTTTTTTGTTCCAAATGGAATCCGTGCTGCCAAGTTACTTGCTATAACGTTAAATAATTGTAAATACTGTGATTTTGAACGGTTTACAAGAGGATTTGAGCTTATTTTAACGGTTTACAAACGGTTTACACACGGTTTACACGGTTTACATCTATTGAAAAAAACTCTGATGATCATATTTTATTGCCTCTGTAAACCGTTGTAAACCGTTGTAAACCGTTACTTTTCGCTTCGGTTGTGTTCAACATACAAAGTAAACCGACTGTAAACCGACTGTTACTAAGATTCATTCATCTCTTTTCGATTTAAAAAGGAGTCGAGAATATTCTGAAATTTCGGGATCTTCAGTGTTCACTTCCCGCGGGTAACGCGGGATATCGACACATGCAGTCTGCCTCTTTTAAGCTCTCTTAGGTGATCAATTATTGCACACTTACTTTTTAACTTTTCTTTTCGAGTAGATTCTTCGGTAAAATTACTTTAAAATCAATATAGCATCAGCATCCATTATCAAACACGCTTATATATATTCTCCCTACAAGAGCATATTTAGCCGCCTTGAAACACAACATCCATCCACATAGCAGCTTGTATCTCAGCATCTCTCTTCACTATCTTCTTCTCCACTTTAGCTTTCAGCTGGAACCTCTTTACATCCGCATGTGCTTGCTTGCACATTTTTTTCCGAATATCACCAAAGTCTTCAAAATACTTGTCAACTCTTTTCTCAAGTTCTCGGAGCGCTCTTTGTAATCTTCCAATGCAATAGACCTTTCATCATCTTATTCTAACAAATCCTTTCAGTAGCAGTCCAATCCAGTTTTCTCTAGTTTCACTACCGAATCAAGGTTTTCTATTGCAAGAAAGAGCTACGTTGCTCTCGGAAAGCTTTCTAGTCTTTGTCCGTTGTTGCAAGTGACGCAACAATCGTGTTGTTTCCTTTGAAAAGAAAGCGCGCGCTTGCTTTAAAATATCCGCGCGCTACACAAACAATAATAATAAATAATGATTTATTTATTTATTTATATTGCAGGTAAAAATTGTCAATTGTGCTTTACAACGTTAAAAAAGAGCTAAAAATTAAATTCAAAATCAACTACAATCTTGGACGAAACCTGTTGAGACAAACGCATTTCACAGATTTTCCGCAAACTTCTCAAATTGCAATGTTATCTCCCACAGCAAAAATTAGTGAAAATTAGAAAATTGTCCAAACAGATTTGTTCGCGCTTTCCGATAAATCACTATCCCGTTAGTGGCGCAGTATGTTTTGTTAACATTTATCCACTGGATAGCGATTTATTCGGTGGAAAGCGTTATCCATCTTTTGAACAACTGTGCTCCGCTTAAAATTATTTCAAAACAGTTGAGAAAAAGAAAACACTTTTGAGGGCTTTGAGCACAGTACCAGCGCTTCAAGCGTTTTTCACCGGCTTTTGAATTTTTAAAACTGTTTCTCCTCGAAGAGTGTGTGTATAATCTATGTCACCAGTTATCGCCATAAAGTTATAATTACAGTAAAAGAAAATGTTTAACCGACAACGTACTTTTCGACGTTGGCTTAATGTCGTTCTCAAGTCAATGTCGGCTATAAAATGGAAGTGTTCAAGTGCTGAAAATGAACAATAGATCAAACTGTGAAATACACATCATATAACAATACGTTTAACAAATGGTTTGGCACTTATTCATTAGTCTGTGTACTAGCTTGTATTCAAATTTGGATGAAACTTCGCAGTACATTTGGCTTCTTGTAGACGAAACGTAAACACTCATTTTTTTCGCTTGGCACTTTCGTTCTTAATATGTGAAACTCAACTGAACAAAACTATAAGTAAAGACAACAGCTTGTTGGAAATGATGTGATGTTTGTTGTTGCTTAACCGAATTAGGAAAAAGGTCATAAACTACGCCATCGAAATGCGCAGGATAATGACCGACATCAGACCGCCTGGTCCAAAAATGTTTCGCCAGGCTTGAAATAAGTTTCACTGCCGCGAAATAATCTTAGCCCATTTTCTATAACTTGGTGTGCACTCGATTTCAGCCGACTTCCGGCGAAGCTAATTAATTATAACCAACTATACAGAGGCAAAACTTTTGCTTGCAACTCAAGGGATTTCGGAGGTGGCGAAGTGGCATCGCTGCCGGCGGCTGATGTAGCTTCATCACCTCAAAGTCGCGGGTTCGAATCTTCCAGTATAGGGTTTACACTGAACGGCTTGGGGGCTGTGTAAATTCCTCCCCGCGTGAAGATTCGACCCTACGGCTCCAGGAATTGCTCTGTTTTTTTTTTTCTATTATTATTTTTTAATTTATTTTTTCCTAT